>NC_042966.1:19513360-19881693 GCF_901001165.1 Salmo trutta
AGGACATGCCAAGCTATACTCCTGTTGTGACAGGCCTCTTTAGCTATCAATAAACAGCCAGATCAATGGAAAAGACTAAGACGAGCTAATGGAATCATTTTGCTCATTGTGCTGTGAAGAGATGAAATGTCATTCCACAAATACACCACGCTGTAGAATACACAGAGCATGTTCCCTCTATTATCATTCAATTTCTGTGGCTAATTCCTTTTTACAGAACATATATCAAAATATATACTGCTCAAAAAAAATATAGGGAACACTAAAATAACACATCCTAGATCTGAATGAATGAAATAATCTTATTAAATACATTTTTCTTTACATAGTTGAATGTGCTGACAACAAAATCACACAAAAATAATCAATGGAAATCCAATTTATCAACCCATGGAGGTCTGGATTTGGAGTCACACTCAAAATTAAAGTGGAAAACCACACTACAGGCTGATCCAACTTTGATGTAATGTCCTTAAAACAAGTCAAAATGAGGCTCAGTGGTGTGTGTGGCCTCCACATGCCTGTATGACCTCCCTACAACGCCTGGGCATGCTCCTGATGAGGTGGTGGATGGTCTCCTGAGGGATCTCCTCCCAGACCTGGACTAAAGCATCCGCCAACTCCTGGACAGTCTGTGGCGTTAATGGATGGAGCGAGACATGATGTCCCAGATGTGCTCAATTAGATTCAGGTCTGGGGAACGGGCAGGCCAGTCCATAGCATCAATGCCTTCCTCTTGCAGGAACTGCTGACACACTCCAGCCACATGAGGTCTAGCATTGTCTTGCATTAGGAGGAACCCAGGGCCAACCGCACCAGCATATGGTCTCACAAGGGGTCTGAGGATCTCATCTCAGCAGTCAGGCTACCTCTGGCGAGCTCATGGAGGGCTGTGCGGCCCCCCAAAGAAATGCTACCCCACACCATGACTGACCCACCGCCAAACCGGTCATGCTGGAGGATGTTGCAGGCAGCAGAACGTTCCCCACGGCGTCTCCAGACTCTGTCACGTCTGTCACGTGTTCAGTGTGAACCTGCTTTCATCTGTGAAGAGCACAGGGCGCCAGTGGCGAATTTGCCAATCTTGGTGTTCTCTGGCAAATGCCAAACATCCTGCACGGTGTTGGGCTGTAAGCACAACCCCCACCTGTGGACGTCGGGCCCTCATACCACCCTCATGGAGTCTGTTTCTGACCGTTTGAGCAGACATGCACATTTGTGGCCTGCTGGAGGTCATTTTGCAGGGCTCTGGCAGTGCTCCTCCTGCTCCTCCTTGCACAAAGGCGGAGGTAGCGGTCCTGCTGCTGGGTTGTTGCCCTCCTACGGCCTCCTCCACGTCTCCTGATGTACTGGCCTGTCTCCTGGTAGCGCCTCCATGCTCTGGACACTACGCTGACAGACACAGCAAACCTTCTTGCCACACCTCCCATTGATGTGCCATCCTGGATGAGCTGCACTACCTGAGCCACTTGTGTGGGTTGTAGACTCCGTCTCATGCTACCACTAGAGTGAAAGCACCGCCAGCATTCAAAAGTGACCAAAACATCAGCCAGGAAGCATAGGAACTGAGAAGTGGTCTGTGGTTCCCACCTGCAGAGCCACTCCTTTATTGGGGGTGTCTTGCTAATTGCCTATAATTTCCACCTGTTGTCTATTCCATTTGCACAACAGCATGTGAAATTTATTGTCAATCAGTGTTGCTTCCTAAGTGGACAGTTTGATTTCACAGAAGTGTGATTGACTTGGAGTTACATTGTGTTGTTTAAGTGTTCCCTTTATTTTTTGAGCAGTGTATATGGTACACCATTGATGTTTTTGTTATTATCTGTAGATGCATCTATATTCCCTCAACAAACAAACCATATCATACATAGATAATGGCGCTGGAGGAGATGGCTGCCATTTTACGGGCTGCTAACCAATTGTGCTATTGTGTGTGTTTTTTCATGTTATTTGTAACTTACATAATGGTTTTGCCACAGTCTCCTATGACCGAAAAGAGCTTCTGGATATCAGTACAGTGATTACACGTACTGGACAAAGATTTTTTCTTTAACGAGTTGGATGCAAAGGATTTACTTCAGACACCCGACAAGACCAAAATCCCCTTCATTCGCACGAAGAAGAGACGGCGATATCGGGGACGTAGGTTGGGTTGCCTTGTAAGGATCCGACGGCGAGTGAGTAATTCATGTCTACCATGAGTCCTATTAGCCAACGCGCAATCATTGGATAATAAAATGGACTATCCTACCAAGACTATCCTATCAGCAGGACATTAAAAACTGTAATATCTTGTGTTTCACCGAGTTGTGGCTGAACGACGACATGGATAACATACTGCCTGAGTTTTCGTTGCATTGTCAAGATAGAACAGCTGCCTCCGGTAAGACAAGGGGTGGCGGTCTGTGTCTATTTGTAAATAACAGCTGTGCACGAAATCTAATATTAACCTCTCTAGTACATGTGGGACGAACTCGTCCCACCTACGTAACAGCCACTGAAATCCAGTGGCGCGATTTTTGAATCGTTAGAAATGCTATAACTTCAATTTCTCAAACATATGACTATTTCACAGCTATTTAAAGACAAGAATCTCGTTAATCTAACCCCACTGTCCGATTTCAAAAAGGCTTTACAACGAAAGCAAAACATTAGATTATGTCAGCAGAGTACCCAGCCAGAAAAAATCAGACACCCATTTTTCAAGCTAGCATATCATGTCACATAAACCCAAACCACAGCTAAATGCAGCACTAACCTTTTATAATCTTCATCAGATGACACACCTAGGACATTGTGTTATACAATACATGCATGTCTGTTCAATCAAGTTCATATTTATATCAAAAACCAGCTTTTTACATTAGCATGTGACGTTCAGAAAAAGCATAACCACCGCAAACTTCCGGTGAATTTACTAACAGTTTGCTAAATTACTCACGATAAACGTTCACAAAAAGCATAACAATTATTTTAAGAATTATAGATACATTACCCCTCTATGCACTCGATATGTCCGATTTTAAAATAGCTTTTCGGATGAAGCACATTTTGCAATAATCTAAGTACATAGCCCGGCATTACAGGGCTAGCTATTTAGATACCCACCCAGGTCAGCATCCACCAAAATCACATTTCCTATAAGAAAGATGTTCTTACCTTGCTTGTTCTTCATCAGAATACACTGCCAGGACTTCTACTTCAATAACAAATGTTGGTTTGGTCCCAAATAATCCATCGTTATATCCAAACAGCGACGTTTTGTTCGTGAGTTCTAGAATGCTTCTTCGCGGTGTCGCGCATGGCGCATTGGCGTGTCAAAAATGTCTAAATATTCCATTACCGTACTTCGAAGCATGTCAACCGCTGTTTAAAACCAATTTTTATGCCATTTATGTCGTAGAGAAGTGATAATATTCCGACCGGGAGTATGCATTGAGCCTAAACAGCCGAATAAAATTTCTCCTCAGAAGCGACTCATGCACGGTCCTCCGAGCATCCACTTACAAAAGGCGATAATATATTTCAACCTGAGGTTCCCTCGTAAACCTTCAGTTATTTCGCGGGCTCTGAGAGCCTATTGGAGCCCTGGGAATTGTCACGTTACAGCTAAGATCCTTACTTTTCAATAAAAAGAGGTAAGACGCACGACTCCTTGTCAGACAGGGTACTTCCTGCTTGAAACCTTGTCAGGTTTTTGCCTGCCATAGGAGTTCTGTTATACTCACAGACACCATTCAAACAGTTTTAGAAAATTCAGAGTGTTTTCTATCCAAACCTGAACAATAATATGCATATTCTAGCTTCTGAGTTGGTGTAGGAGGCAGTTAAAAATGGGAACATATTTTTTCCAAAATTCTCAATACTGCCCCCTATACCAAACAGGTTAAGGGAGTCTCAAGGTTCTGCTCTTCTGAGGTAGAGTATTTCATGATAATCTGTAGATCACAGTATTTACCAAGAGAGTTTTCATCTGTATTTTTTATAGCTGTCTATTTACCACCACAAACCGATGCTGGCACTAAGACCGCACTCAATGAGCTGTTTACGGCCATAAGTAAACAAGAAAATGCTCATCCAGAGGCGGCACTCCTAGTGGCAGGGGACTTTAATGCAGGGACACTTAAATCCGTTTTACCTCATTTCTACCAGCATGTTGCAACCAGAGGAAAAAAATACTCTAGACCCCCTTTACTACACACACAGAGACGCATACAAAGCTCGCCCTCCATTTGGCAAATCTGACCATAACTCTATCCTCCTGATTCCTGCAGATGCTAAACTACAGGACTGTTTTGTTAGCACAGACTGGAATATGTTCTGGGATAGTGTATACAGCCCAGTACATCACTGGGGCCAAGCTTCCTGCCATCCAGGACCTCTATACCAGGCGGTGTCAGAGAAAGGCCCTAAAAATTCCCAAAGACTCCAGCCACCCCTAGTCATAGACTGTTCTCTCTGCTACTGCACGGCAAGCGGTACCGGAGCAGCAAAGTCTAGCTCCAAAAGGTTTCTTAACAGCTTCTACCCCCAAGCCATAAGACTCCTGAACAGCTAATCAAATGTCTACCCAGACTATTTGCATTGTCCCCCCCCCCCCACTGCTACTCTCTGTTAATCAAATCAAAGTCAAATCTAATTTTATTTGTCACATACACATGGTTAGCAGATATTAATGTGAGTGTAGCGAAATGCTTGTGATTCTAGTTCCGACAGTGCAGTAATATCTAACAAGTAATCTAACAATTCCCCAACAACTACCTAATACACACAAATCTAAAGGGGAGAATATGTACATGCAAGGATATGGATGAGCGATGGCCGAGCGGCATAGGCGAGGTGCAATAGATGGCATAAAATACAGTATATACACTGAAAGGAATGTTATAATATATGTACATTATAGGAACACCTGTAATTACAAAAGTACAATGATTTATGTTTTGCTTTAGCTTGAGATTAAGAATCAGTGGTTGAGACTTTGTAAGTGCATGAAGAGGTCAACTGTACAAAAAGTCAGATGTCTGTGTCTGTGTGTTGAAACTATACTTTCAGTTCCTGTTGATACTATGTTCCAGTCTTACTTCTGCTAGCACATGATAGCAATAGGAGGAAGAAGGATTGGGAAACTAACTGCAAATAACAATAAGCTGAACTCCACCTAGCAGAGACATCTTTGTATTAGCAACTATTATTTATGAGCTTATATGGTATTAAAGTTAAGGGACATCACCCTGGGTGGGTTGCTCCTCAGTAGGCGATAAAAAGGGAAAACACCATATTTTGTGCTGAGTGTGTTACTTACAAATTACTGTAAGTGTATACTCCGGGTTGCAATCCGGCTTGCAATCCTTATTAAACAAACTAACCTCTGATCAAAGAGGTTTCCTGTGGTCTCTTGTTTAATTAACAGGGCAGAATTCCCTTACAACACGTGATATGAGTAATGTAAGATATGTAAACATTATGAAAGTGGAATTATTTAGAGTGCATTGTATAAAGGGACAAGTGATCCATTTATTAAAGTGGCCAGTGATTGGGTCTCAATGTAGGCAGCAGCATCTCTGAGTTAGTGATTGCTGTTTAGCAGTCTGATGGCCTTGAGATAGAATGTGTTTTTCAATCTCTCGGTCCCTGCTTTAATGCACCTGTACTGACCTTGCCTTCTGGATGGTATCGGGGTGAACAGGCAGTGGCTCGGGTGGTTGATGTCCTTGATGATCTTTTTGGCCTTCCTGTAATATTGAGTGCTGTAGGTCTCCTGGAAGGCAGGTAGTTTGCCCCCGGTGATGCATTGGGCAGACCGCACCACCCTCTGGAGAGCCTTGCGGTTGAGGGCGGTGCAGTTGCCGTACCAGGCTGTGATACAGCCCGACAGGATGCTCTTGACTGTGCATCTGTAAAAGTTTGTTAGGGTTTTGGGTGACAAGCCACATTTCTTCAGCCTCCTGAGGTTGAAGAGGCGCTGTTACCTTTGCCTTCTTGGGTACAGGAACAATGGTGGCCATCTTGAAGCATGTGGGCACAGCAGACTAGGATAGGGAGAGATTGAATATGTCCGTAAACACACCAGCCAACTGGTCTGCGCATTCTTTGAGGACGTGGCTAGGGATGCTGTCTGGGCCAGCAGCCTTGCGAGGGTTAACACGTTTAAATGTTTTACTCACGTCAGCTATGGAGAAGGAGAGGGGGGGCGCAGTCCTTGTTAGCGGGCCGCGACGGTGGCACTGTATTATCCTCTGTCACAAATTATGTCGTGGTGTTGCAGGGAAGACCAAAATGCAGCGGGTATATGGATACTCATTCTTTTAATTCACAAAAAAAGTAAAGCATCCACAGAAAAAACAAAACAATAAATGATACTCACAACTAACAACAGTGTGGCAGGCTCAACAAGCAGTGCTCACAAACAATTCACCACAAACACACAGACAAACACACCCAACTAATGTAGGACTTCCAATCAAAGGCAACACCACACAGCTGCCTTCAATTGGAAGTCCACCCCAATTAACTCTACATAGAAACACCCAACCTAGACAGAACATAGAAAACACAACTCCTTCTGCCACGCCCTGACCAAAACTTATACACCTACTCCACCTGCTGGTCAGGACGTGACATCCTCAAAGCGGGCAAAGGTGTTTACTTGGTCTGGAAGCGTGATGACGGTGTCCGTGACGTGGCTGGATTTATTTTTGTAGTCCGTGATTTCCTGTAGACCCTGCCACATACATCTCATGTATGAGCCATTGAATTGCAACTCCACCTTGTCCCTGTAGTGGCATTTTGCTTGTTTGATTGCCTTGCGGAATGCTGTATATGGCCCAGGAACTACCCACACTCTGCCTAGAGGTGGCTGTCAGACATATTCCCAGACCTCTTTCATGGTTAAATGCGGTGGTTTGCGCTTTCAGTTTTACGCGAATGCCGCCATCCATCCACGGTTTCTGGTTAGGGTAGGTTTTAATAGTCACAGTGGGTACAACATCTCCAATGCACTTCTTTATAAACGCACTCTCCAAGTCAGCGTATAGGTTGATGTTGTTCTCTGAGGCTGACCGGAACATATTCCAGTCAGCATGATCAAAACAATCTTGAAGCGTGACTGGTATGCGTGGTATGTTGTTATGATTACACCATGAATCGTTAATCATAAAGCACACACCCTCGCCCTTCTTTTTCCCAGAGAGGTGTTTATCTCTGTCGGTGCGATGCATGGAGAAGCCTGGTGGCTGAACCGATTCCGACAACATATCCCGAGAGAGCCATGTTTCCGTGAAACAGAGAATGTTACAATCTCTGATGTCTCTCTGGAAGGCAACCCTTGCTCGAATTACATCTACCTTGTTGTCAAGAGACTGGACATTGTCTGGTAGTATACCCGGGAGTGGTGTGCGATGTGCACGTCTACGGCACCTAGCCAGGTGGTCACTTCGTCTGCCCCTTCTGCGGCATTGTTGTTTTGGATCGCCTACTGGAATTAGCTCCATTGTCCTGGGTGGTGGTCCGAACAGAGGATCCGCTTCGGGAAAGTCATATTCCTGGTCGTAATGTTGGTAAGTTGACGTTGCTCTTATATCCAATAGTTCTTCCTGGCTGTATGTAATAAGACTTAAGATTTCCTGGGGTAACAATGTAAGAAATAATACATAAAAAAACTAAATACTGCATAGTTTCCTAAGAACTCAAAGCGAGGCGACCATTACTCTATGCATAGTCCCTTTACCTCTACCTACATGTACATATTACCTCAATTACCTCGACTAACTTGTGCCCCCACACATTGACTCTGTACCGGTACTCCCTGTATATAGCCTCACTAATTATTAGTTATTTTTTCTATATTACATTTTTACTTCAGTTTATTTTAGTAAATGCTTTCATAACACTTGTTTTTCTTAAAACTACATTGATGGTTAAGGGCTTGTAAGGAAGAATTTCACTAAGGTTTACACCTGTTGTATTCTGCACGTGACAAATACAATTTGATTTGATGTCAACAGGTTTGTCTTTAAAAAAGCACCAAATGTAACTCTGTTGGCACACCGTAGAGATGCATCTGTCTGTGTGTGTGTGTGTGTGTGTGTGTGTGTGTGTATGAGGCCGCGCGCAGAGGCTTGCTTCGCTGAGTGACAGCTGATCCAGACAGGTGAGATTAGAGTTAGATATACAGCCTCTACTCAGCTTCTCCACCCCTCTTGGTTGCCGATGGAGTAATATTTAGCCAAACTCTCACCTCCCTGGCTCCAATTATATTAAATGATGATGTACGATGGTAGCGATAGCCAGGCAAGTCCCATTGCTGTGACACCTCTACCCTGCCTCCCTTTCCTTTTCTCTCTCTCTCTCTCTCTCTCCTTCTCTTTCTCTCCTCTCTCTCTCACCCTGTTTCTTCCCCTCTCTATCTTTCTCCCCTTATCTCTATTCCCCTCTCTCTATCTTTCCCACCCCCCTCTCTGTCAGTCCTGTAAGAAATGGCAGGTTATGGATTGTGTCGCTGGTTCCTAGACTGTGTTGCTTCTTAGTGCCCTCCCATTATCTCCTATCTAAAACAGACGCTGGCTGGCAGGCCTGGAAACAAGGAGCTCATAGAGTGGAGACTGACACTGCTGGCAGGGGACAATCTCGCACACACACACCACACACAGTACTGTATTACACAGCCAGCTAAGGAGGTGTGGAGTATTATTATTGGGATTTAACGCTGTCCGGTGCTGGATCTCTAGTGTATTTACCAGTTAGTCGCTGAATGTCCTCCTGTCACTATGCTGGTGAATTATAATAGTAGCTGACAAGCAGCAAAAAAAGTAACTCTATAGAGAGTGAGTGAAACAACTGTAAAGCCTGTCCACCAGTAAAGTGTATCTGTCTCAGTGAAATTCGTTAAAGACTGACAGATGTGGGGCTCTAGTTTCTCTCATTCACTCTCTCCCTTCTTCCTCTCTGCATCTCTCTTTCCAGCATCACCCCTCTGCCCCCTCTCTCTGCTCTCTCTCTCTCACTTTCTCCCTCATCATTCCTCTACTCCCTCTACATTTTCTCCTCTCTACACCTCTCCCTTTCTCTCCCTCATTCCTCTCCCCATCTCTCCTCTCTTCCCCTCTGTCATTCACTCTCTCTCTCACATAAAGACACACAAACACTTACATTACCCGTCTTTCTATGCCCCACTACCCCCTGTCCCTCCCCTTCCTCCCCTCCCTGAGTGAATCATTCCATTAGAGACTCAGCGTGGTGTGGCGTTGTGGCGTCTGGGCTCGGCTGCCCACTCAGCACGCTAGCTGCCTACGTCCCAGCGACAACCAGTGATCGATGACAAATCATAGACCCCGCTAATGACACCAGGAAACGGGATTAAAAACAACGCACCATAACCTGGACCTGCGTGCTCGGGTATTAATGTGGCTGCACCAATCCCCCCTCTCAGTGATCTCTCCATTCCCTCTCTCGTTCTCCCTCCCACTCCATCTCTCTTTCTATGATGTTTCTTCCCTCATTTTCTCTCCCCATGCTCTCTTTCCATTCCACATTCTCCCTGCTCTCTCCATATTGCTCTTTCTATGCTCACTTCATCCCTCTCTCTTTCTCGTGACACTGTGCTCTATGCTCTCCTCTCCTTGTTATTTACTTTCTCTGACACTTAAAGCCTGTATTTCTCTCCCTCTGACAGTTGTATTAATATACTAATTCCTGGATAAATATTATCTGATAAAACAAGTGTAGGCTACCTGATAAAAAAATAACAATAGTTATTGCCTTGTTATCAACCAACATACTATTCTCCATTCCACAATGTAATCGGAGAGAAGAGAAAATAACCATCAATTATTACGATGTAGTGTTTAAAAATGCAATAGAGAATTCAATTTTAATTGCTCTATATATTCTCTTCTTTCTCTCTAGGTTTTTACTGAGCCTAGAAAAGAGAATTTGAGAAAAGTGAAAACTATTGAAAAGAATGAGATGTAGGAGGAATCTGCAGTGAGGAAGAGGATTGGAGGAGGAGGAGGCGTGGGAACAAAGAGGGGAACAGTGCTGATGTAAATCAAAGCAATCTCATTTTCAAAGGGTGGAGGAGTGGTGTGGAGGGTGGAGGAGTGGAGGGGTAGAGGGGTGGTGGAGTGAAGTAGTGGAGAAGTGGAGGATTAGAGGGGGTGGAGGAAAAGAGGAGAGGTATGGGGGTGGAGGAGTGGAAGAGTGGAGAAGTGGAGGGGTGGAGAAGTGGAGAAGTGGAGGGGTGGAGAAGTGGAGGGGTGGAGGGGTGGAAAGGTGGAGGGGTGGAGGGTAGAGGAGCGGAGAAGTGGAGGTGGTGGAGAAATGGAAGGGGTGGCGAATTGGAGGGTGGAGGAGTAAAGGAGTGGAAGAGTGGAGAAGTGGAGGGGGTGGAGAGGAAGGGTGGAGAAGTTTGGGGTGTGGAGGAGTGAAAGAAGTGGAGGGTGGAGGAGCGGAGAAGTGGAGGGGGTGGAGAGTGGAGGAGCGGAGAAGGGGTGGAGAGAGGGGAGGGGGAGTCAATGTCTTCAGATCAGAGAAGGAAATACTCCAGCTGCTGAGATGAAATATTAATGTAATTCTTCAGTGTCTCCGAGCTGCCAGCTGTCTCTCTGTGGCTCAGTCAGTTGCCCACTGAAGAGCTACGGCATGGGTATGAGGGGAAAGGGAGGGAGGGGGGCACATACCAGGGAGGTACTCAGGAGCTATGGCCTGGCGATAGAGGGTAGAGGTCCCTACTAGGGCTGACCCCATTTAGTCGACTGGTCGATTGTTTGGTCGATGGGCTTTTGGTCGACCGAGATTTCTTTAGTCGAACAGTCGCATTTATAAAAAAATGTCATGGTGCACAAGACACCTGTCTGATTCGTGCCTGTCTCAGTGGACTAATCCATTGTAGAGGCCACGGGGATGGCACAGTCCATCACTCTAAGACATATGATACTGACATTTTATATGGTTATATTATGTAAAGATAATGGTGCAACACTAATAAATATAATATTATTTTATAACAAATGTGCTTTCTCCCGCGTTGGATACGGTCACTGTCTGCGGTTCTGAAACATAAATCTTCAGTGCGCTGTAGAATTGGCGCCTTTCCCTATTTTGCTATGTGCATAATGGCCTTGTAAAACTTCTTCAGGATTGGTGGGTCCCCTGCGGGACGGTTGAGCTAACGTAGGCTGCGATTAGTATGAGTTTGTAAGTAACAAGAACATTTCCCAGGACATAGACATATCTGATATTGTCAGAAAGCTCAAATTCTTGTTAATCTAACTGCAATGTCCAATTTACAGTAGCTATTACAGTGAAAGAATACCATGCTATTGTTTGAGGAGAGTGCATAGTTTTTAACATGAAAAGTGAATTAACAAATTAGACACATTTGAGCAGTCTTGATACAACATTTTGAACAGAATGCAATGGTTCATTGGATCAGCCTAAACTTTACACATAAATGCTGCCATCTAGTGGCCAATATCTAAATTGCACCTGGGCTGGAATAATACATTATGGCCATTCTCTTGCATTTCAAAGATGATGGTACAATTTTTTTTTTAATGTTTTTTTTTCTTCCTTTGTATTATCTTTTACCAGATCTAATGTGTTATATTCTCCTACATACCTAACATTTCCACAAACTTCAAAGTGTTTCCTTTCAAATGGTACCAAGAAAATGCATATCCATGCTTCAGGGCCTGAGCTACAGGCTGTTAGATTTGGGTATGTCATTTTAGGCGAAAATTGAAAAAAAGGGGCCGATCCTTATTAACCAGCATACTGTATTGGGATTGAGAACAATGCGGCGGAGGCAACCCTTGCCTTAGCCTAATTGTCTTAGAAAATTTAGGAGCGAGGAAACCAATTTAATTAAGTCTGTAATTAATAGCCTAATTGTTAAATGTGCCTTGCTTTAAAAATCATCCAGGCCTCCCGAGTGGCGCAGCGATCTAAGGCACTGCATCACAGCGCTCGAGGTGTCACTACAGACCCGGGTTCGATCCTGGGCTGGCTGCAACCGGGAGACCCATGAGGCGGCGCACAATTGGCCCAGCGTCGTCCTGGTTAGGGGAGGATTTGCCCGGCCAGGATGCCATTGTCGCATCGCGCTCTAGTGACTCCTTGTGGTGGGCCAGGTGCATGCACGCTGACACGGTCGCCAGTTGTACAGTGTTTTCTCCGACACATTAGTGCGGCTGGCTTCTGGGTTAAGCAAGTAGTGTGTCAAGAAGCAGTGCAGCTTGGCCAAGTTATGTTTCGGAGGACGCATGGCTCTCGACCTTTGCCTCTCTCGAGTCCGTACTGGAGTTGCAGCGATGGGAAAAGACTGTAACTACCAATAGGGGATAAAAAGGGGTAAAAAGTACAATAATAAAAAAACAATCTATTTACAGTATCAGTCAAAAGTTTGGACACACCTACTCATTCAAGGGTTTTTCTTTATTTTTACTATTTTCTACATTGTAGAATAATAGTGAAGACATCAAAACTATGAAATGAAACATATGGAATCATGTAGTAAGAAAAAAGTGTTTAATATTTTAGATTCTTCAAAGTAGCCATCCTTTGCCTTGATAACAGCGTTGCACACGTTTGGCATTCTCTCAACCAGCTTCATGAGGTAGTCACCTGGAATGCATTTCGATTAACATTGTTAAAAGTTAATTTGAAGAATTTCATTCCTTCTTAATGCGTTTGAGCCAATCAGTTGTGATGTGACATGGTAGGGGTGGTATACAGAAGATAGCTCTATCTGGTAAAAGACCAAGTCCATATTATGGCAAAAACAGCTCAAATAAGCAAAGAGAAATGACAGTCCATCATTACTTTAAGACATGAAGGTCAGTCAATACGGAAAATTTCAAGCACTTTGAAAGTTTCTTCAAGTGCAGTCGCAAAACCCATCAAGTGCTATGTTGAAACTGGTTCTCATGAGGACCGCCACAGGAAAGAAAGACCCAGAGTTACCTCTGCTGCAGAGGATAAGTTCATTAGAGTTTAACTGCACCTCAGATTGCAGGTGCTACCTAGAACCAAGAAGGGCTCTTCGGCTGTCCCCATAAGAGAACCCTTTGAATAACTCTTCTCCAGGTAGAACCCTTTTGGTTCCAGGTAGAACCCTTTTGGTTCCAGGTAGAACCTTTTTGGGTTCTATAGAGGGTTTTACTGTACATGGAACCCAAAAGAGTTCTACCTGGAACCAAAAGCGGTTATTCCACGGGAACAGCCGAAGAACCCTTTTGGATCCCTTTTTTCTAGCATGCTGACTACACCGGCCACGCGCATGTTGATCTTGTCCATCCACACCAGATGTGATCAGGACACGCAAATTGAAATATCAAAATGAACTCTGAACCAACTACACTATTTATACAAAGTATATCAACAAGCCTTCAAATTAGTGGATTTGGCTATTTCAGCCACACCTTGGTGTATAAAATCAAGCACACTGCCATGAAATCTACATAAACAAATATTGGCAGTAGAATGGCCTTACTGAAGAGCTGAGATGCCAAATTTCGGCCCTGCTAGAGCTGCCCCGGTCAACTGTAAGCGCTGTTATTGTGAAGTGGAAACGTCTAGGAGCAACAACGGCTCAGCCGCAAAGTGATAGGCCAAACAATCTCACAGAATGGGACCGCTGAGTGCTGAAGCACGTATCGCGTAAAAATCATCTGTCCTCGGTTGCAACATTCACTACTGATGAATCACACTTCACCATCTGGCAGTCCAACGAATCTGGGTTTGGCGGATGCCAGGAGAACGCTACCTGCCCCAATGCATAGTGCCAACTGTAAAGTTCGGTGTGAAGTAATTTTCTGGTGCTGATTTTCATAATTCGGGCTAGGCCCCTTAGTTCCAGTGAAGGGAAATCTTTCCAGGCAATTCTGTGCTTCCAACTTTGTGGCAACAGTTTGGGGAAGACCCTTTCCTGTTTCAGCATGACAATGTCCCCGTGCACGAAGCAAGGTCCATACAGAAATTGTTTGTCAAGATTGGTGTGGAAGAAATTGACTGGCCTGCACAGAGCCCTGACCTCAACCCCATCAAACACCTTTGGGATGAATTGGAATGCCGACTGCGAGCCAGGCCTAATTGCCCAACATCAGTGCCCAACCTCACTTATGCTCTTGTGGCTGAATGGAAGCAAGTCCCCGCAGCAATATTCCAACATCTATTGGAAAGCCTTCCCAGAAGAGTGGAGGCTGTTATAGAAGCAAAGGGGGGACCAACTCCATATTAATGCCCATGATTTTGGAATGAGATGTGTCCACATACGACAAGCAGGTACACACATACTTTTGGTCAGGTAGTGTATATTCATTTGGGGACAGGTTGAAACACGTGAAACATTCATCGACATTTAGCTAGCTAGCTTGCTGTTGTTAGCTAATTTGTTCTGGGATATAAACATTGGTTTGTAATTTTACCTGAAATGTACAAGGTCCTTTTTTTTTGCTGGATCTTTGTAGAATATCGACCCATTTTCAGTGACACAAAATCGTGTGTTCTCCACTCCAATAATGAATCCACAGATAAAAGGGGAAACCTAGCTAATTTCTAGTAATCTCTCCTTGTTCAGACTTCTTCTTCTGTGGATTTTATATGGCGGTTTATCAACCAACTGGACTGGAGTGTGGACCTTGTTCATCTTTTAATCACCCACATGGGTATATGCTCCTAAAAACCAGTGATGAGATGGGAGAGGCAGGACTTGCAGCACATCAAGCGTCTAACATAGAACAATGTTCTATTTCAGCGCCTGGCTATGCAGACGCTCGTTGATAAGTGCGAGCAGTTTGATGAAATTATTGAATAACGTAATTTATGTGTACATTTATTTTGCAACGCTCGAGCACGCAACGCAGCCGGTGTGGTCAGCATGTAAGAGTGTATCCTAATGCAAAAATAATCGAATAAAAAACTTTATGCAACATCTTTTTGAGTGTGGACCCATCACGTTTTGTGCTCATACCCGGAAGCTACCTGGGAGCTATGATGGGTGGGGTAGAGGTGCCACTCATATGAAATAAGGAGCTATGGCAGCGAGGAGAGATTTAACATAGGAGCTGAAGCGTAGATTTCTCTTAAATGCCACTCCTACATGGGAGGAGGGACTGAAACTAGGGCCTTGGGGCAAGTAGGTGTCCCAATCATACTAAACTGGTAGAATACTAGGAGTAGTCCATGAAAGAGGAAAGCTCACAGAGCAAACTATATCCATTAGGCTACATGTTAATTTAATTAATCATTAGACAAACTCTAGCCAGCACATGTGTAGTTTGACTACTTCATTTGTAGAGTGTATTGAGACTATGGGGGAGTGAGGACTGAGTCAAGTCCCACTGTGACCGCAATTGGTTGATATAGACACACTTATACTTTCTCTCAGTCTGACAGCCAACATACAGGTAACTTCCAAAATAAAGGAAACACTTGAGTAAATGAGGGATGCAAAGTATATTGAAAGCAGATGCTTCCACACAGTTGTGGTTCCTGAGTTAATTAAGCAATTAACATCCCATCATGCTTAAGGTTATGTATAAAATGCACAGAATTGCAAACAAACAAAAATTGGACCAACTGGGGACATTTTGTTGGTCCCCACAAGGTCAAATGCTATTTATAGGGGTTTTAGGGTTAAGGTTAAGAGCTAGGGTTAGGTTCAGGGTTAAGGTTAGGTTTTTGGGTTAAGGTTAGGGTTAAGGTTAGGGTACGGGTTAGGGGTTAGGGAAAATAGGATTTTGAATGGGACTGAATTGTGTCTCCCCACATGTTTTATTGTCACATACACCGGATTAATGCAGTGAAATGTGTCGTTTAACAGGGTCAGCCATAGTAGTACGGCGCCCCAGGAGCAAAAATAAGGTTTAAGTGCCTTGCTCAAAGGCACATTGACAGATTTTTCACCTTGTCGGCTCAGGTATTAGAACCAGCGACATTTCAGTTACTGGCCCAACACTCTAACCTCTTGGCTACCTGTCACCCTATAATTAAATTATTATTATAAAACAAATTATGGAATTTCTCATGGAAGAAGGGTGTCGCATCCCTCCAATAGAGTTCCAGACACTTGTAGAATCTATGCCAAGGCACATTTAAGCTGTTCTGGTGGCTTGTTGTGGCCCAATGCCCTATTAACCTCTCTAGGGTAGGTGGCACCAAATCGTCCCACCTACGTAACAGCCAGTGGAATCCTGTGGCGCGTTATTCAAATACCTTAGAAACGCTATTACTTCAATTTCTCAAACATATGACTATTTTACACCATTTTAAAGACAAGACTCTCGTTAATCTAACCACACTGTCCGATTTCAAAAAGGCTTTACAACGAAAGCAAAACATTAGATTATGTCAGCAGAGTACCCAGACAGAAATAATCAGACACCCATTTTTCAAGCTAGCATATAATGTCACAAAAACCCAAAAGACAGCTAAATGCAGCACTAACCTTTGATGATCTTCATCAGATGACACACCTAGGACATTATGTTATACAATACATGCATGTTTTGTTCAATCAAGTTCATATTTATATCAAAAACCATCTTTTTACATTAGCATGTGACGTTCAGAACTAGCATACCCGCCGCAAACTTCCGGCGAATTTACTAAAAATTTACTAAATGACTCACGATAAACGTTCACAAAAAGCATAACAATTATTTTAAGAATTATAGACACAGAACTCCTCTATGCACTCGATATGTCCGATTTTAAAATAGCTTTTTGGTGAAAGCACATTTTGCAATATTCTAAGTAGATAGCCCGGCATCACAGGGCTAGCTATTTAGACACCCAGCAAGTTTAGCCTTCACCAAACTCCGATTTACTATTAGAAAAGTTTGATTACCTTTGGTGTTCTTTGTCAGAATGCACTCCCAGGACTTCTACTTCAATAACAAATGTTGGTTTGGTCCCAAATAATCCATAGTTATGTTCAAACAGCGGCGTTTTGTTTGTGCGTTCAAGACACTATCCGAATGGTAAATAAGGGTTACGAGCATGGCGCATTTCGTGACAAAACAATTCTAAATATTCCATTACCGTACTTCGAAGCATGTCAACCGCTGTTTAAAATCAATTTTTATGCAATTTTTCTCGTAAAAAAGCGATAATATTCCAACCGGGAATCTGCGTTTAGGTAAATAGACGAAAGAAAATAAAGCACGGGATCGACTCGTGCACACGCCTAAGCCCATTATCCTCTTATCGGCCACTTGCCAAAAGCGCAAATGTGTTTCAGCCTGGGGCTGGAATGACATCATTCAGCTTTTTCCCGGGCTCTGAGAGCCTATGGGAGCCGTAGGAAGTGTCACGTTACAGCAAAGATCCTCAGTCTTCAATAAACAGAGACAAGAAGAACAAGATCTTGTCAGAGAGGGCACTTCCTTTAAGGAATCTTCTCAGGTTTTTGCCTGCCATATGAGTTCTGTTATACTCACAGACACCATTCAAACAGTTTTAGAAACTTTAGGGTGTTTTCTATCCAAAGCCAATAATTATATGCATATTCTAGTTACTGGGTAGGAGTACTAACCAGATTAAATCGGGTACGTTTTTTATCCGGCCGTGTAAATACTGCCCCCTAGCCCTAACAGGTTAAAGTGCTACTTTTGGCAATGAAGGCCTTTATCTACTTCCCCAGAGTCCACCCTGGTCTCAGAGCAATTTGTATTATTTTGTACATAAATCCGAAACAGTCCATTTAGTATAATATGTTACATTTGGTATGGTTACATAAGACAGATGGTTACTTGAGGCAAAAAAGAAAAGAGGGTGGTTGCTCGGGGTGGATGAGTGAGCGTATAATGCAAACGTCTAGCGCAATGACTGGAAGTCTACTTTTTAATTACCATTTTATATTTACATTTTTTCCTTCGCTCTACTTTTTTCATTGAACTTTTTCACCCCGGACGCTTTATCTGGACGTGGTTTGTCAGGACCTCCACCAGCCGAAGCTAAGTAGTAACATTAACATTATGCCTTCTAATTGCAGTCGCTGTACTCATAATATACACGAAAACGATCGCCTTATGGCGAGGATAGCCGTGCTGCAAGCCCAGCTTCAGACGCAATCGTTAGGCAAGGGTAATTTCAGTGTAGGAAAGGATGAAACAGCGTCTGTGCCACCAATAAGTACAGATAGTAGTATAAATCCCCTCGCACAGTCCCCGCAGCCGGACAATTTTCTCATGGCTTCTGGAAGGAAATGCTGTAGGAATGCTCAACCGGTGTCGCTCATTCAGCTGACAGAAACTTTCAACCAGTTCTTCCCATTAAGCAACGGGTCGGAGTCAGAGGCCTAATCTAAACCCTAGTCATTGGTGACTCCATTACCGTAGTATTAGACTTTTCAAAAATCATCCAGCGATCATACACTGTTTACCAGGGGGCAGGGCTACTGACGTTAAGGCTAATCTGAAGAAGGTGCTGGCTAAGGCTAAAACTGGCGAGTGTAGAGAGTATAGGGATATTGTTATCCACGTCGGCACCAACGATGTTAGGATGAAACAGTCACCTAACAGGTCACCAAGCGCAACATAGCTTCAGCGTGTAAATCAGCTAGAAAGATGTCGGCATCGAGTAATTGTCTCTGGCCCCCTCCTAGCTAGGGGGAGTGATGAGCTCCACAGCAGAGTCTCACAACTCAATCGCTGGTTGAAAACTGTTTTCTGCCCCTCCCAAATGATTGAATTTGTAGATAATTGGCCCTCTTTCTGGGACTCACCCACAAACAGGATAACGCCTTGCCTGCTGAGGAGTGACGGACTCCATCGTAGCTGGAGGGGTGCTCTCATCTTATCTACGAACATAGACAGGGCTCTAACTCCCCTAGCTCCACAATGAGATAGGGTGCAGGCCAGGCAGCAGGCTGTGAGCCAGCCGACCAGCTTAGTGAAGTCTGCCACTAGCACAGTCAGTGTAGTCAGCTCAGCTCTCCCCATTGAGACCGTGTTGGACCTCAATCTAGGTTGGGCAAAACTTAACATGGCGGTGTTCACTTTAGCAATCTTACTGGAATAAAAACCTCCTCCATTCCTGTCATTATTGAAAGAGATTGTGATATCTCACATCACACTTGCTCCAAGATGGCGTAGCAGTCTGCCGTGTGTTGTTTGTCTTTGTCTTATCCCGTGTAAATAGACGTTTAAATTGTTTTTCTCATATACATTTTAATCTCACTTTCTAGCTACGAACTAAATGTACTTTCCTGCAACGCGCCTCACCCAATGCGGTACAGATCTGCTATTTTTATTCCTTATAACTGGAACCTCTGTCAGGAGCTAGCCAGCTAACTAGCTACTAGTCTTTGTTAGCCATGGCTAGCGGTCTTCACCTTTTAGTTCAGACATCGCCAGCTTTAGCTCGGACAATCCATGCCAGACTGCACAGCGCAATATCAACCCAGAGCATATCAGACAGCTTCTCCCTACCACATCACCAGATTCCTGCTGCTCTGGATCATTACACCGGATCATCGCAGCTAGCTAGCTGCTACCGAGTGGCTACTGTAAGCTAACGCCTCTGTCCCGAAGCAAGCACCAGTTAGCCTTGAGCTAGCCACGAGCTAGGCCCATATACCAGCTAATTCTAGAGCTACAATACCTCTTTTGCCAGTTGGCCTGGACCCTTTGTTGTCAACGCGGAGCCCCGCCGATCCATCACGACTGGTCTGCCGACATGGTCGCCCGATGTGGTCTCAACGGGCTTTTCCGTTGCAATGTCGCCAAAGACCCATCTTCTTGCCCCGGCCCGCTAGCTTTCTAAGCACCGTGTCTCAAACTGGCCTAGCATAGTACTGTCTACTGAACGGCTCCCTAACTCACCTGTTGCTGTTCTTTGGACCCTATGATCACTCGGCTACACAGCTGATGCCCCCTGGACTGTTTCAATAACACGGTACCTCATTTTGTTTATCTGTCGGCCCCAGCCTCGAACTCAGGTCCTGTATGTACCTAACTGACCCGCTCTACCCATTCATTGCCATTTACACGTTGTTGTCTTAGCTCTCTCGATCAACACCTGTGAATGCGTTATGCCTCTCTCTAATGTCAATATGCCTCTCTCTCTCTAATGTCAATATGCCTTGTCTACTGCTGTCTCGGCTAGTCCTTATTGTTTTATTTCACTGTAGAGCCCTCAGTCCCACTCACCTTGAACTTAGATAGCTCTTTTGTCCCACCCCCCACACATGCGGAGACCTTACCTGGCTTAACTGGTCCCACCAGAGACGAAACCTCTCTCATCGTCACTCAATGCCTAGGTTTACCTCCACTGTACTCACATCCTACCATACCCTTGTCTGTACATTATGTCCTGAATCTATTCTACCACGCCCAGAAATCTGCTCCTTTTATTCTCTGTTCCAAAAGCACTAGATGACCAGTTCTTATAGCCTTTAGCTGTACCTGTTATGCTATCCAGGTCTGTGCCCAAACAGTTCGAGCTTCTACTTCTAAAAATCCACCTTTCCAGAAATAAGTCTCTCACTGTTGCCGCTTGCCATAGACCCCCATCTGCCCCCAGTAGTGCCCTGGACACTATATGCGAATAGATTTTTCGATAAATGGGGGGAAGAGTTTGTACTGTTAGGTGACCTAAACTGGGATATGCTTAACACCCTGGCCGTCCTACAATCTAAGCTAGATGCCCTCAATCTCACACAAATTATCTAGGAACCTACCAGGTACAACCCCAAATCCGTAAACACGGGCACCCTCATAGATATCATCCTGACCAACCTGCCCTTTAAATACACCTCTGCTGTCTTCAATCAGGATCTCAGCGATCACTGCCTTATTGCCTGCATCCGTAATGGGTCCGCGGTCAAACGACCACCACTCATCACAGTCAAACACTCCCTAAAACATTTCAGCGAGCAGGCCTTTCTAATTGACCTGCCCGGGTATCCTGGAAGGATATTGACCTCATCCCGTCAGTAGAGGATGCCTGGATATTCTTTAAAAGGGCTTTCCTCACCATCTTAAATAAGCATGCCCCATTCAAAAAATGTAGAACTAAGAACAGATATAGCCCTTGCTTCACTCCAGGCTTGACTGCCCTTGACCAGCACAAAAACATCCTGTGACGTACTGCATTAGCATCGAATAGCCCCCGCAATATGCAACTTTGCAGGGAAGTTAAGAACCAATATACACAGTCAGTTAGGAAAGCAAAGGCTAGCTTTTTCAAACAGAATTTGCATTCTGTAGCACAAATTTTTGGGACACTGTAAAGTCCATGGAGAATAAGAGCACCTCCTCCCAGCTGCCCACTGCACTATGGCTAGGAAACACTGTCACCACCAATAAATCGTCGGACGGGGCTACAGTGACTCCCGACCCCTCCGGTCTCAGCCTCCAGTATTTATGCTGAAATAGTTTATGTGTTTGGGGCCTAGGGTCTGTTATATCTGGAGTATTTCTCCTGTCTTATCCGGTGTCCTGTGTGAATTCACGTATGCTCTCTCTAATTCTCTCTCTCTCTTTCTCACTCTTTCTCTCAGAGGACCTGAGCCCTAGGACCATGCCTCAGGACTACCTGGCCTGATGACTCATTGCTGTCCCCAGTCCACCTGATCGTGCTGCTGATCCTGTTTCAACTGTTCTGCCTGCGGCTATGGAACCCTGACCTGTTCACCGGACGTGCTACCTTGTCCCAGACCCGCCGGTGCGGTAGAGATACTCTGAATGATCAGCTATGAAAAGCCACCTGACATTTACTCCTGAGGTGCTGACCTGTTGCCCCCTCTACAGTCACTGTGATTATTATTATCTGACCCTGCTGGTCATCTATGAACATTTGAACATCTTGCCATGTTCTGTTATAATCTCCACCTGGACTGGCCACCCCTCATAGCCTGGTTCATCTCTAGGTTTTTTTCTAGGTTCCGGCCTTTCTAGGGAGTTTTTCCTAGCCACGTGCTTCTACACCTGCATTGTTTGCTGTTTGGGGTTTGAGACTGGGTTTCTGTACAGCACTTTGTGACATCAGCTGATGTAAGAAGGGCTTTATAAATACATTTGATTGATACCGTAGACTTCCAGTCATTGCAATAAAACTAGTTAGCATTGGCTTGCAAAACTACTTTGAACTTCCTTCATACTGGATGCAGAGACATAAAAATGGTATGTTTGTGTTCATCTGAGTCTGGGGAAGTAGATCATGTTAGCTAACCAAAATCCTGAAGAATCCCCTTAAGACATGTAGATGTTTCCTTTATTTTGGCAGGTACCTGTAGCGCTCCCTCTGAGCTACACACTCTCTTTCCCAACACTGAACATACTGTTCTTTTCTGGGTCTGTGTATTTAAAATGCATTAGCCAGGCTGGTTTGAGGAGGTTATAACATTTCTCATACCAGACCAACAGAAAACTTAGACATAAGTTGATATGAAAACATTTTGGCCTCTGAGCTCCTGCATTTGGTATTTTTTTTCAAGAATTCAACACTAAGCATTTCTCTCTAAGCTTAAACACACACACACACACACACACACACACACACACACACACACACACACACACACACACACACACAATATTTTGCAGCCCAAGCAGAAATCCAACATCACATTTGTCTCATGCAGATCGAGATAGAAATGAAGTCATGGTCCTCTCGCGCCCCCCCCCCCCCCCCCTTAAGATGGCTCTATAATGGAAAAAACAACATTGATCTTTACTAGGAATGGAATAACTTGAGTCTTATCTCTTTGAGATTCATGCCTCCCAAAGCTTTACGAAACCTGGAAAGATAGAGAGAAAAAAAGGGAAGAGAAACGCAATAGCAAGCAACAAAAAATGCAAATATATAACTTGACTGTCTAACATTCTAGATAAATTATTTCATTTTCTCAAAGGAATGCATCTATACTACAGAGATACACCACATCTACAGTACTCTTTCTCTATCCCATTTATTGTGTTGTTGTTTGGTTCAGTTCCTTCTAATGGCTGGCTGTGGGTTGTTATTTTCTGCTCTGCCTAATAAGCTAAAAGTGGGAGGTGAACATGTGTCTGGCTCCGTTAGTCTAACACACACACACACACACACACACACACACACACACACACACACACACACACACACACACACGTACGTACGTGAGAGAGAGACACACAAATGTACTCTCTCTCACAAACACACACGCACACACACACACCTAGCTTGGTGGTTTGTATACAGGCTGATGGAAGTTAATTGCTGGTGTGTCACAGAGCAGGGGAGCAGGGTTTAATAATGTAATGGTGGGCAGGCCAAGACCTCTGCACAGGGCTGGATGAAAGGGCTGCCAGGCATACCACAGCCACATTTACTACCACAGAGAGAGAGAGATACAGAGAGATATAGACTTTTTGTCTTACACATAAACACCACCCCCTCCCTAAAGCTGCCACCCCCCCAACCACCCATCCCCATAAAAAAGCATTGCATACCACCAAAACATTTGACACAATCGCATGACATAGTACAATGCAATACATATAGTGCCATACACATTTCACATCCACATTACCAAAAAATATTCAACCTGCCCTCACCAGCGGTACACACAGAAAGTGTAGATCAATAGATTTTATCTGCTGTCACTAAATCATGATGATCAAAATTAGAAGTACAACTATCCAAATGTGCAGAATTATGGGCAATTAAAAAAGCATAACAAATAGACAGTCCCCATTGCCTAAATCTTTACATATATTGCATATGGTCTGACACTGAAGAGGTGATTTAGAAGACCAGAGACCATGAACACAATTGCACACATTTCTCTTCTGATGAAAACAATCTCTTATATTCTGTGCACAGAACACTTAACAGTGAATTTTGTTTTCACTGATGACATTTGTATTTACATTTTTGCAAAGGGTGGTCTAAGATATGGAAGTCAGGTACTAAGGCAATACAATTCTGTAAATGTATTTGAGCATTTGATCATTACTGTTCTGCTATAGATACATTTCAACACAGATCCAAAAATTGCTTGTACGCAATTGAGAACAACTGTCAACCAAAGCCATGACCATCATTATCATATTTCCCAGCATGGTCTGCTGCCGGTTGATTTTTAGAATTGTTTGTTTCAATATCTATGTTTTTGCATGTACATTGATTGATTAATTAAATGTATCCTACTCAAATATATATAATTCCAAATGTTAGCTTACGAGGATCCATGAATCTAGCTCTGTGAATAATTTGGTGCATTTACCTCAAAGCAGTCCTTCTGAATTGTAAAATAGTGCATCAGTCAGGGACCCTTTTGAAAAATGGCTGCCACGTCCCTTAGGGGCCAAATCTACGATTGTTCTATATCGCAATATTTTCAGGGTAAATACATCTACCTCTGTACCAGATTTGGTATTTTATCACAAAGTGAACGACTGAGTCAAATGTTGCAGCTTAGCCGCTCCACTATTGTTGAAGGCCACAGGGCTGAAAATGAATGCAACAACCATGTCTCTGTCACTAGCAAATACAGTCATGTGTGGTAACTCTACAATTCACTAGAAAGGCACTCTGGGAAATGTGCAAATAAGGCTTTACACTAAGCAGTGTGTTAATTTAACACTGAAAAGTGTGGACCCGTATAGACACTGGAACAATGTTAAATTGAACACTGGCGAATTTGCTGTGTATACTTACAGTTGGATTAGATAAGTAAAACTTTGATAATGCTTATAGAGATGTAACGCCCTGGCCATAGAGAGGGGTTTTTGTTCTTTATTTTGGTTAGGCCAGGGTGTTACATTGGGTGGGCGTTCTATGTGCATTTTTCTATGTTGGTTTGTTTCATTGATTTTGGCCGTGTGGCTTCCAATCAGGCACAGCCGTAGAGTGTTGTTGCTGATTGGGAGTCACACATAAGTGCCTGTTTTTCCGTTGGGGTTTTGTGGGTAATTGTTTCTGTTTCTGTTTTGTATTGCACCTGACAGTACTGTTTGGCTGTCGGTTTTCTTGTTTTGTATAGTGTTCTTTCGTCCATTAAATTACGTCAATGATGAACACTAACTTTGCTGCGCCTTGGTCTACTCTCTCTCCCGACAGCTGTTACAAGAGAGCAGAATTCACACTTTAGTAACTATGTTCACTATTAATTTTGCTGATACAGTATTTGCTTGCAGAGACTTTTTGAATTGTTATTAAAAAAAATCCCACACATCAAAAAAGTGTGTTCCTATAAATTGGGCGCAGACCGTTTAGATCAGGGTCATTGTGTTCTAATGACTCTGTGGTGCATTTAACAGTCTGTCCCTTGGTAGAACAGTCCAATTCTTTCAAAATGTCTGGCCTTGAACCAAGCTAATTTAGCTATGGGACACTATTTCCTTATTTCCCTATAAAAGAGTGATGTACAGTAATTTAATCTGACCGGAGTTATATTGTTCAAAAAGTACTGTTCAGGGGAAACTTTTTACACCAGATGTACTCTGTCAGCAGGCAGTAGCGGCATATAAATCCCAGGTTTTAATGTTGTTATTTATCTGTGAACTGCCGTTCATTAAGTTTCCTCTCTGCTGCCGTCGCTGTAGGTCAGAACAGAGGAGGAAAGGAGCACACTTCTCCTCCATTACTTCAGGAGCACACACACATACAGACATATACACACACACACACACAAACTCTCAACAGTTGCCTGAGATGACATATACACCACAGTTCCAGACGCAAGGACACACACCTCACTGCCAAGTTCCTGAGCAGACGGCGGGGCACAGACACACACACACAAACACACACACCCTTGTCTATTTGAATGAAAAGCAAAATACAACCTTATTGATTGCAGTCCACTCTATACACACCCTAATAATAATAATAACTTAATTTATATATCACTTTTCAATACAAGTTACAAAGTGCTTCACATCATAAAATAATAAAATAAAAGTACTAACAAAGAAACAAAGATAGGAGGAAGGAGAATGAAGATAGTTAATTAAAATCATACATTGAAATCATACATTGAAAGATTCTTTATAAAAAAGAGGGAACTCTAACCTGCTTGGCCCTTGTCAACGGGAATACCAATGTTACTGTTTGTGTGTGCGTGCGTACATGCATGTGTTCGTGGATGAGCTCCTGTATTGTTATTTCAAGTAGACAAAGTCAAGTCACACACATGAAACACAAACCATTACGAATTAACAGAATAAATATCACACGGCACTCAAAAAGATAACAATCACATGATCCCTCCTAAAATTAACTCTCCATTTCATTCTTCCTCAACACCAGCAACACATTCCCATTATCAAAAATATGTTCTGTTCTAATGGGTCCGGACATTGTTCAAAATGAATGAAAACCATTGAATTTGTATACGGTGGTGTTGCTTACTTGTAATTAACAGTTTCTTCGAAGGAGCAGCGCAGGGTGGAGAATGACTGCACGCGGTGGAACGGATACCATGGGCTTGATGAATGGCCTGTCATCTGCAATTGTTGCTGAACCTCTGTCTCCTTGACGCCTAATGATTTCCCTGGCATCTCCGGGGTACGCAGACACATGGCTGGTGTCAGAGGGCAAGTGAATATGCTAATGAGGGAGATGAGAGGAAAGAAAGAAAAGAAAAGAAAAGAAAAGAAAAGAAAGAAGGAAAGAATGAAAGAAAGAAAGAAAGAAAGAAAGAAAGAAAGAAAGAAAGAAAGAAAGAAAGAAAGAAAGAAAGAAAGAAAGAAAGAAAGAAAGAAAGATGAACCCGGACTGCGATATGATATCAACTCTGGGATGTTATGGTGCATTATGCAGAGAAGGGCTTGTTGTTTTCTTCCTCTGCATAGGAACAGGATTCATTTTGTTGAGTGGTCTTAGGGAATGTGAGTTTATGCTATAAAATGGACAGTTCCTTGATTGCACCTTCTGCCTAACAACTCCTAGTCGTAAAAACATTGACAATACCCCACAGCCTCTCAGAGTTATTGCTTCAATACTGACTACTTGGGTTTTCACTGATGAATAACTCTTCAGAGAAATATCGAGTGCACCCATACAACTATACTTCTCTCTAACAATAGTCCCTGGTTGTGTGAAAGACTTGACAATCCTCCTCTCCTCTCTGGTGGAATGCAGTGTTATATTGTGCTATTCAGCTCCTCCAGACTGACAGAGGCAAAGCCGTAATAAGCCCCAGTCCTCAGCCTGAGACAATCCAAGGGAGACCTCTAGAACACCATTTTCAGAAGGAACTCACCAAGGACAGCCTGGGCTTTGAAAAACACAAGTACCTCTTTTCTCTGCCTGACAGGTGCATTACTGCAGAACTACAGCTCAGGAGGGTGCAATTCCACTTCTGCCAGTAGAATACGACCCTGGTACATCACAAGGACTGCTGTGCCCCCCGACTGAGTGATGTACTCTCGAACAGGGAGAGACCAAATACCCCGCCTACCTTTCTCTCCCAGTGTTTTCTCATGAGCTTGAGAGTCACAGCATGTGGGTAGTCAACATCTTCGAAGACTTTTAATACACTTTCTATTAACACAGCCCTGGCCTGTGGTTTATATAACATCTACAGAGAGAAGGAGAGACACACACACACACACATACGCAGACACAGACACACACACAGTGGAGGTGACTGTACAGTACCTGATTCCCTTGCTCAGATGGTGTAAATCTTCTAGTTTCATTACTTAAGATGATTTATGGTGAAATAACATCAGTATCAGTGAGATATAATTCATCATCATTAATCAACACATATTCTCTTGATTATTAAAGATACACAGCCATGTTTGTCTCTTTGTTTAATTTTTACCCCTTTTTCTCCCCAATTGGTAGTTACAGTCTTGTCCCATCGCTGCAACTCCACTATAGACTCGGGAGAGGTCGAGAGCCATGGTCTAGAGCCATGCGTCCTCCAAAACACGACCCTGCCAAGCCGCACTGATTCTTGACACACTGCTCGCTTAACCCGGAAGCCAGCCGCTTCAATGTGTCGGACGAATCACCGTCCAGCTGGCTACCGAAGTCAGCTTACAGCGCCCGGCCCGCCACAAGGAATTGATAGAGCAACTGCGATGCAGTGCCTTAGACCGCTGCGCTACTCGGGAGGCCCCCTGTGTTTGTCTCTTAAAGGGAAATTGAAAGGGAATTTCCTGACTACATGAAAATACGAGCGTTTCTGCATCTCACCGGCAGAAACAGGCCAGCTAAATGTCCTGGTTGTAAACAAACCACAATATCTGGAATTAATAGCAATTTCAGGAGGTGTATCAAGTTGACGTGAGAAATATCAAATTGTCTGTAGCAACCACTTTCAGCCAGAGGAAGTCTCAACTGATGGGGTTTCCATGTGTTTGAATGTTGAAAGGTGATGCTATTCCATCAATTTTCTTCTTCACTTCAAAGAGGAAGGCATCCGATCAGCCAACATCAGAGCAGCAGAAATGAAGTCAAGCTGAGGTAACATAGCTAACGTTAGCTAGCTAGCTAACTACATTTGTTTATCTAAACCAAAATCTAGCTAACTAGCTGTCATAATACGCTGACTAGACATTCCAAAGCATATCAATGTAATTAGCGAGTTGGTATCTGGTGATGTGATTTGTAACTTTGCAAGCTGACGTTAGCGTCGATAGGTTACATTAGCTGACTGTTAACTAGCTAGTAAACTAACTACCGCAGAGCTTACGTATGTGTTCTATTTAGAGTCCGATCCCATCAACATCTGCCGAGGCATCAACACCAAGCTCAGCAGCAGGGATTATTGTAAGTCACCTTCTAAAACCTATAAAATCTTTCCATGATTCCATGATAAGCAAACAAATATACTGGAGCTAGGCATAAACATGGTCCGTGTCTTGTTGTCAGAGTTGGTGTGTTTACAAGTAGACTACAACTTCTACTGTAGTTTTCTCTGTATTATGAAGGCTTAGTTGATTGTTCATGCAAGGCTAAGTCTAAATTGGAGAAAAGGAAGTACTAGTAAGAAGCGGATGGTGTGAGTGACCAACTCGTGTCCGTTGGGGGTGGGTATTGTGTGTGAAGGTTAGTATGCATGATCCTATTGACATGAGGAGGGTGGTGGATATAATGCCTTGATTGAGTGTGTATTGATGGGGAAAAAGTAATAGAATGTAAACTAATAACTGATTAATATGTGTCCTACAGACTAATCCTGCTGCTGTTGCTGATGACGACGACGACCTCGGCACCAGCTTTAATAGTACAGAGCCTATAGACCCATTGGACGAAAGCTTTCAGTCTGGAATAAACTCAAGCTCAAAATCATCTGAATTTGACACAAGCCAGGACAGCCAAAGGTATTTATGAAAGCACAATACCCTCTTGAGAAAACAAAATCACCATACACGAAACTGTCTACAAGACAAGCGCTCCTCAAACTTTTCACACCCTTGTAGTCAGTTCTTTGGCATGGGGGAGAAGGGGACTGTTACTATACTCTTCTGGCCTATTCACTCTATTGTTGGCAGTGCTTATCTACTCAACAGAACAACTGTAGTTTCTGATACACAACAATACACGACAAGACTGTCTACGAGTCATACTCCCCTCAAACTTTTCACATCTTCGCTAACAGCCCATCTCAATGCCCCATTATTGACTCTGGGTGTAATAAAACACATACCCGTCTACTGTACCCTTTTTTGTTTACAGATGAACATGGTTTATTGTATGGTTACACATCCTCATGATCAGTCTTCATGTATTACACATCCTCAGTCTTCATGTCTTTCCAGAAGACTTGCAGTACAAACAAATCTTCTGCAAGAGGTCGAAGCAGTGAGTGGTGAAGAAAGTGTGCGAGAGAATGGTCCACCTGGTAGGGGAGTGCAGAAAGGACCAGACGGTCGTCTACAAAGAACCTGAGTCACAGCTCCCCAAACCCAACATCCCCACCAACATCGCCTCAGCGCCAAAGCCTGCTAAACCAGCTGCCATTACCCAACACAAGAAGATATTTACCAGCTGAGGTACCTGCCTGGAACATTCAACCAACACAACATCCATATTTAGTCAGACTGATGTTGTAGTATAATATAGAATGCCTAGTATGCTAACAACTGCACTGTGGTACAGTATAGATATTGCTAGCTGTTGTACATATGTAATGTATATAATGGTGTTTATATAATCTTGTGTATTTGGATAAACTAGCTTCAGTCTTAATGCTCAAACAAATGATGCTTGAAGTTGGTTTATCTTCTAAACTTTAATTTGTTGGCAAGTAAACATGTTTCAATAAAACAGTAGGTTACTCTGTCAATATAGTAAATAAGTAGACATGGCTTGTATTCAAGACAAAGTTTATTTGCTATGGAGACCAATGTGGGTTTACAGGGCAGTATGCAGGAACAGTTTGGGTATGACGCTACTTAGAATATGTGGACAACTACAAATATCTAGGTGTCTGGTTAGACTGTAAACTCTCCTTCCAGACTCACATTAAACATCTTCAATCCAAAATTAAATCTAGAATCGGCTTCCTATTTCGCAACAAAGCATCCTTCACTCACGCTGCAAAACGTAGCCTCGTAAAACTGACCATCCAACCAATTCTCGACTTCGGCAATGTCATTTCCAAAATAGCCTCTGTGGTGGAATATTGCCTCAAAAATATAACACTCTTACAAGAACTTGTGAATTCCATATAGGCTTTAATACAAAGTAGCAAAGCCGAGCTGGTCCGCGGAACAACTGACTTCCCTCAGCACTGGCTTTGCTTTTATACACATACAGCATATGGCTACATCCCATATGTAAATGCAGTTACTCCCCTTAGTCTTTCTGCCACCATTATCTTTTAGTCTGAGTCCTTTGCTTGTTTACGCCCAGTAACGCCCATCTCTGCTTCTGGTTAGATTATAATGGTGGCAGGACCCCTTATGTCATACAAAAAATAATACATTTATTGTATACTTATATTTCACCTGTTGGTCATTTTACCACCATCCTCCTTCCTGTGTCCTTCTGACATTAGTATGTCTGACTGTCATAAATTTACTTATGGCCCTGACTTAATGCATCCATTAGTTGTGTCCAGCTGCCATAAATGTACTTATAGCCTCAGCTAATGTATGTCCAGATGCAACCAATGTACATATAGCCTCAGCTAATGTATGTCCAGATGCAACCAATGGAACCATTGTTCTTGTGTTTCCTTAACATAGCAGTTGCACCTAGCTACATTACATTAACTCCCACATAAATCCCTCCTCTGGGACTAATTAGTCCCACAAACCACCATCTAAGTGACACCAAGAGAACGGAGGCAAAACGACATCAACTTCATACATACAATGAACTTGAATAAGCCACACAAACCGACTAGACATCTCCAATCTATAACATGGGTAGGAGTAAAAGATCTAGTAAAAAAACTAAAAATAAAACACCATTAATAAAACAATATACTATGAAGAAGCAATGCACATGTAGTACACAGCCTTTCCTGAGGTTATCTCAGTTATGTAGAACATAGAGAGAATAATTGTAACGGGCGTCCTAAGGATTGGACCAAGGTGCAGCGGGAACGTGTATACTCATCTTCTTGATTAATTTAAAACAAGGAAAAACAAACAAATCACGTATACAAAACAATGAACGACACTAAACAGTCCTGTCAGGTGCACAGACACAAAACAGGAGACAACTACCCACAAACCCCCATAGCACAAACACCCCTATACATAGGACCTTCAATCAGAGGCAACGAGGAACAGCTGCCTCCAATTGAAGTCAACAACAAGTCAACAAACCCTAAACATAGAAGTAGCAAACTAGACTAAACATACAAAAACACTATCCTAAAACATAGACCAAAAACCCCGTAACACTCTAAACAGACACCCCTCTTACATAATACCATAGCCCAACAAACCCCGGACCACATAAAACAAACACCCCCTGCCACGTCCTGACCAAACTACATTAACAAATAACCTCTTTACTGGTCAGGACATGACAGTACCCCCCCCCAAAGGTGCAGACCCCGGATGCACCTATAACAACAAAACAAAACCTAATCCAATAACTCTAAACACAAACAAAAAAATAATCCCCAACTAAAGGGAGGGAAGGGAGGGTGGCCACCGTCACCGACGGTTCTTTTGCTACACCCCCCCCAACCCCCTACTATGGAGGTGGCTCAGGCCACGGCCTTACTCCCCAACCTACCCTGTCCACCCCCGCTAAATACTCATTAAACTTTACCCCTCCCGAACTCTCTGGGCTATGGCGCATCGCTGAAAACCTCGGGCTGATGTGTGTTGCTGGAGACCTCGGGCTGATGCGCGTCGCTGGAGACCTCGGGCTGAAGGGCGACTCTGGCTGCGCCGATTCCGGACTGTAGGGCGACTCTGGCTGCGCCGATTCTGGACTGTAGGGCGACTCTGGCTGCGCCGATTCCGGACTGTAGGGCGACTCTCGCTGCGCCAATTCCGGAGTGTGGGCCGTCTCTCTCGACTCCGGACTGTGGGCCGTCTCTCTCGGCTCCGGACTGTGGGCCGTCTCTCTCGGCTCCGGACTGTGGGCCGTCTCTCTACGAGGCACTGTCGCCGGACACTCTGGACGAGGCACTGTCGCCGGACACTCTGGACGAGGCACTGTCGCCGGACACTCTGGACGAGGCACTGTCGCCGGACACTCTGGACGAGGCACTGTCGCCGGACACTCTGGACGAGGCACTGTCGCCGGACACTCTGGACGGGGCACTGTCGCCGGACACTCTGGACGGGGCACTGTCGCCGGACACTCTGGACGGGGCACTGTCACCGGACACTCTGGACGGGGCACTGTCGCTGGACACTCTGGACGGGGCACTGTCGCCGGACACTCTGGACGGGGCACTGTCGCCGGACACTCTGGACGGGGCACTGTCGCCGGACACTCTGGACGGGGACTGCGCACTGAAGACCTGATGCGTGGAGCTTGCTTAGGACGTGCCAGACTAGGGACACGCACCACAGGGCTAGTGCGAGGAGCAGGAGTAGGACGAGCTGGACTGGGCTGACGCACTGGAGGCCTGGTGTGTGGGGCTGGTAGTGGAGGTACCAGACTGGAGACACGCACCTCAAGGCTAGTGCGAGGAGCGGGAACAGGACATCCTGGACTGGGCTGACGCACTGGAGGCCTGGTGCGTGGTGCTTTGGAGATGCCAGACTGGAGACACACACCTCAAGGCTAGTGCGGGGAGCGGGAACAGGATACACTGGGCCGTGAAGGCGCACTGGCGGTCTCGAGCGCAGGACTGGCACCACCCTTACTGGCTGGGTGCCCACTTCCCCCCCGGCAAATGCGGGACGCTGGCACCGAGCATACCGGCCTGTGGATGCTTGGCCTCGACGCCGTGCGCATCACCCCATAGCACGGGGCCTGACCAGTACCACGCTGCCTCTGGTAAGCACGGGGAGTTGGCTTAGGGCTCAACCCTGGCCCAGCCAAACTACCCGTGTGCCCCCCCCCTTAATTTTTTGGGGGGGCTGCCTCTCAGGCTTCCATGCCAACCATATTCCAGCAAAACAGTCCCGGTCCTCTCCAGCCTTCCTCCATGGTCCCTCTCCGGCTAGGATCTCCTCCCAGGTCCACGACTCCCGATAGCTCATCTCCAGCTCCTTACCCCGCAGCTTGGTCCGTTGGTGGTGGGTAGTTCTGTAATGGGCGTCGTAAGGATTAGACCAAGGTGCAGCGGGAACGTGTATACTCATCTTCTTTATTAAATCAAAAGAAGGAAAAACAAATAAATCACGTATACAAAACAATGAACGACACTAAACAGTCCTGTCATGTGCACAGACACAAAACAGGAGACAACTACCCACAAACCCCCATAGCACAAACACCCCTATACATAGGACCTTCAATCAGAGGCAATGAGGAACAGCTGCCTCCAATTGAAGGTCAATCAACAAACCCTAAACATAGAAGTAGCAAACTAGACTGAACATACAAAAACACTATCCTAAAACATAGACCAAAAACCCCGGAAAACTCTAAACAAACACCCCTCTTACATAATACCATAGCCCAACAAACCCCGAACCACATAAAAGAAACACCCCCTGCCACGTCCTGACCAAACTATAATAACAAATAACCCCTTTACTGGTCAGGACGTGACAATAATACAATGAATATGATACTGGTAAAAGTAAATTAGTAAAATACCTTCAGTTGCAAAACTAAAAGTAATAAGACCATTCTAAAATAAAACACTTTAACACGATCCTCCCTCGCAGACACCTCCCTAACAAAAGATTTATCATTGATAACAAAACCTGTTAGAAGATTAAGGACATGGTCCGTAGACACTTGTAACCAGAATACCCTCTGTTACCTAACATATTAAAAGTGATCCTTGTTTTAGAAGGCAAAACTAGCTTGAATTTAAATAAAAGATATATATATTCATTGATATATATAAGAACCCAAACAAACACAAGACAACACAAAACAATACATTACATTAGGCTAAACAATGATATACTAGAAATCATACCAGTGGAGCACATTCCTCATCCTGACAGATAAGACAATCCCCTCGTTGACACATAGCACAGAACAAAGGATCAACATGATGGATATGTCCTCCTTCACCGTTATTTTTGGAGCGCCACTTGCAATGACCACGCAAATGACATTTTTTGTGGACATACACAAGTACACATTCATCCGAATTTGGTACTTTAGCATAAACAGGAAGACCATCTTTACGAAAGTCATGGCAAGCATAACCACCTCCCGGAGTCACCCCGTAGAGACAATTAGGATTACCAAAAGGACAATCGAGGGGTCCTCCAACAGCATTGCAAGACTTTCCATACCATTAGTATGATGACCAGGGTTTCCAGGCACAGGGTTAATTACAACCGGCGGATGCATTATGCCATACTTATCAAACCAGCTATCAGGCACATAACCTTTCAAACCATTCCCATCCCTTGGATTAGCTCTACGCATTGACATCTGCTTAGCTTTTGTCTGAACCACAAGAGATTTAACCAAGGGCAAAACACAACAAAATACAACACCTAGTGCCGCTAAACCTCCGTCCAGCATGATAGCCATTCTAGTAAACATAGCACCCCACTTTCCCATAGCCAGGTCCAACCAATCCCAAACATGAGTATCAAACCCAGCATTAGCCTTTACTTCTGCTCTTAATCCTTTAAGTTTGGCCATAGCAATAGAGAAAGATCCATTAGGTGCAGTGTTATTGGGAATGAAAGTGCAGCATTCATCTCCAAACATTACACAAACACCCCCCTTTTCTGCTAAGAGCCAGTTGAGAGCTTGTCTATTCTGTCATGTCATCTTACTGGTAGCCTGTACCTGTTCCCCTAGTGCAGTTAAAGCGGAGTCAGTATAGTTAATGAATCTCTGTTGATTATAGTAGATATAATTAATCCACTCTAAGTTTTTGACAGGTGTTATCCATAAAAATATAGATTCAAATACTGATTTAATCTCATCTCTGGCCTTAAACTCATTAGGGATTCCTCTAGGTTGTCCTATTGCATCCTAATAGACCTTGGGGTCAGACTTATAGTCTCTCCTTACTCTATTTTTTGTAGTTTGTTGCTTAGCATCACTAGGATTCCATTCAGTAAGTTATCTGTTGAATCAACCTAACTCTTGCACAAAGGCCTGTCCATCCTTTTGGTAGTGTTGCCCTTAATCTTTTCCCTCCACATATGCAGAATAAATCTGCCACTACCACAGTCTGTTCTTCATATGGTGCAATTTATGTTAGTGCTAGAGTTTGATTTTGACAACTATCATGAGTAATTACTTTTCCCACCCAACTTCCAGCTGCTTGATACATAGCCCTTTTTGGTGTGTCTGCATTCCACTTGTTGTCCCTATTTAAGTGTCATGTGATGTCACATTTGCCTTTGAACTTCCCCATCTCATTCTGTCCTTCTGTGCTGTTAAAACATTCATATGGTTGTTGATAATCTATTCGATATCTATATGGGGCCTCTAGTTTTTGTGCTTCCACCCGTATATCCAATTCTTGACACCATTTTCCCCAGCCAGTTTGGTTGTAATATCTTTGATAATATGAATTCCCCAAATATGACATTCAGCTGGACAATTAGGCCTTTCTGATCTACTCAAATGACAAAAGCTTTTATTAAAGTCAGCACAGTCCCTATAATCATAAGGATTAGGTACCACCATTAATTCTGTAAGAGGAGAGGGTGCGCATAATAAGCAATTTGTCAGTTTTAATTTTAATGCTGTATATTGAGCCCATTCATACCATTCGTTTCTCACTAATTTCTCCACTGATTTATCCTTGTGCACTTCTGGGGTTAAAGTATCAGTTGGAGTATCAATGTCCTTTTCTCGAGGTAGATTGTTAGAGTTTGTCAGAAAGTTCCAAATATTAGTAAAGAACACACCTGACTCTGATACTTCAGGTTTCTTTGTACTTGTAATGGACTGCTTGGTTAGGGCAGTAGGTGGCAACCTAGTGGTAACAGCTGTGGTGTTCAAAGCATCTGTTACTGTTGCTGTCTTTTCTGTTGTCACAGTCCTTCCCTGGTCTGGTACCAGCGTGGGGCCAATTCGGATGATAGTTACACTATTCCCTACTGTCCATTTAGTACTCACTATTTCTACTATATATTCTCCAAGTGTCCTCTCCTTTAGTTATTGTCAAGTTGCATTCTTTCGAGTCCCAGATGACTTCTCCTAATGTCGGATGAAAGGTCCATCCACAGAGTGCTATTTCTGGTGGAGGTCTAATTCTCCTGATTGAGAGGGATCTCTGAACTTCTTCTTTAGTTATTATCTGGGGTGGAATGGGGATGCTAATCCTATTGTCAGTCTTTTCAGATTGTTCAGCAGGTTCCTCTCATTTCTTCCTGCTTCCACCATACTGCTTGATTGTGCTTGAGTCTGTTGTTTCTCCACCAGTGTTCACTGTTGCTCTTGTCATGTCAATGTTCTGTTGTTCTAACTTCGAATGTAGGTTAACTTGTTATGGATAGGGGGCAGTATTTTCACGTCCGGATAAAAAACGTACCCGATTTAATCTGGTTATTACTCCTGCCCAGAAACTAGAATATGCATATAATTAGTAGCTTTGGATAGAAAACACTCCAAAGTTTCTAAAACTGTTTGAATGGTGTCTGTGAGTATAACAGAACTCAAATGGCAGGCCAAAACCTGAGATGATTCTGTACAGGAAGTACCCTGTCTGACCATTTCTTGGCCTTCTTTGTCATCTCTATCCAAAACAAAGGATCTCTGCTGTAACGTGACATTTTCTAAGGCTCCCATAGGCTCTCAGAAGGCACCAGAACGTTGAATGATGACTTGCAGTGTCTGGCTGAAAAACAGTAGCGCATTTGGTAAGTGTAACGCCCTGGCCATAGAGAGGGGTTTTTTGTTCTTTATTTTGGTTAGGCCAGGGTGTTACATTGGGTGGGCGTTCTATGTTCCTTTTTCTATGTTTTGGTATTTCTTTGTTTTGGGCCGTGTGTGTGGCTCCCAATCAGGCACAGCTGAAGCTCGTTGCTGCTGATTGGGAGTCACACATAAGGAGCATGTTTTTCCTTTGGGTTTTGTGGGTAATTGTTTCTGTTTGAGTATTTGCCTAACAGGACTGTTTGCTGTCGTTTTGTTCATTTTGTAGTGTTCTCTTGTTTGTTTAGAATTAAAATTCTAATGATGAGCACATCCTCTGCTGCACCTTGGTTCCCTCTTACAGACAGCCGTGACAGAATTACCCACCAACAACGGACCAAGCAGCAGAGGAAGGAGCAGCACAAGGAGAGGCACCAGGAGAAAAGCTATCTGGAGTCATGGACTTGGGAGGAAATCCTGGATGGGAAAGGACCATGGGCTCAAGCTGGGGAGTATCGCCGCCCGCAGTGGGAGATCGAGGCGGCGAGAGCTGAGAGGCGCTGGTACGAGGCGAGGGAGCTCAACGGACACGGGAGGCAGCCCCACAATTTTTTTGGGGGGGGGCACACGGGGAGATTGGCAGAGTCAGGTGGTAGACCTAAGCCAACTCCCCGTGCTTACCGGAAGCAGCGTGGTACTGGTAGGACACCGTGTTATGCTGTGGAGCGCACGGTGTCCCCAGTGCGCGTTCAAAGCCCGGTGCGCTACATACCAGCCCCCCGCAAGTGCCATGCGAGTGCAGGCATCGAGCCAGGGCGGATGGTGCCAGCTCAGCGCGTCTGGTCTCCAGTGCGCCTCCTCGGTCCAGGTTATCCTGCGCCGGCGTTGCGCACTGTGTCTCCAGAGCGCTGGGAGGGTCCAGTTCGCCCAATGCCTGCTCTCCGCCTGTGCCGGGCCAAAGTGGGCTTTCAGCCTGGAGTGTGGGTAAAGAGTGTCCGTACCAGAACTCCAGTGCTCCCCCACAGCCCGGTTTATCCTGTGCCTCCTCCTCGGACCAGGCCTCCAGTGGGTCTCCCCATCCTGGTCCATCCTGTGCCACCTCCCAGGACCAGGCCTCCAGTGGGTCTCCCCATCCTGGTCCGTCCTGTGCCACCTCCCAGGACTAGGCCTCCAGTGGGTCTCCCCATCCTGGTCCGTCCTGTGCCACCTCCCAGGACTAGGCCTCCAGTGTTTCTCAACTGTCCTGAACTGCCAGAGTGGCCAGGGACGCCCGCCAGCCCGGTGAGTCCTGTGCCTACGCCTAGGGCCAGGCCTCTGTCATGTCTCTCCAGCCTGGTGAATCCTGGGTCAGTGCCGTCGGAGCAGCCAGGGTCGCCCGCCAGCCGGGCGCAACCATCGCCGCCCGCCAGCCGGGCGCAGCCAGGGTCGCCCGCCAGCCGGGCGCAGCCAGGGTCGCCCGCCAGCCGGGCGCAACCATCGCCGCCCGCCAGCCGGGCGCAACCATCGCCGCCCGCCAGCCGGGCGCAACCATCGCCGCCCGCCAGCCGGGCGCAGTCGGCGTCGCCCACCAGACCTTCGGCGCGGCCAGGTGCGCCACCTAAGAGGGCGACGTCAAGGGTGGAGCAGAGGCCACGTCCCGCACCTGAGCCGCCGCCGTAAGAAGGCCCACCCGGACCCTCCCCTTCAGAGTCAGGTTTTGCGGCCGGAGTCCGCACCTTTGGGGGGGGGGTACTGTAACGCCCTGGCCATAGAGAGGGGTTTTTTGTTCTTTATTTTGGTTAGGCCAGGGTGTTACATTGGGTGGGCGTTCTATGTTCCTTTTTCTATGTTTTGGTATTTCTTTGTTTTGGGCCGTGTGTGTGGCTCCCAATCAGGCACAGCTGAAGCTCGTTGCTGCTGATTGGGAGTCACACATAAGGAGCATGTTTTTCCTTTGGGTTTTGTGGGTAATTGTTTCTGTTTGAGTATTTGCCTAACAGGACTGTTTGCTGTCGTTTTGTTCATTTTGTAGTGTTCTCTTGTTTGTTTAGAATTAAAATTCTAATGATGAGCACATCCTCTGCTGCACCTTGGTTCCCTCTTACAGACAGCCGTGACAGTAAGTGGTCGATCTGAGAACAATGAGACGGGTGCGCACGTGCACGTGAAGAGCCCATTTTACTTTTTCAGTCTTTGAACGAAAAGCAAAACATTAGATTATGTCAGGAGAGTACCCTGCCAAAAATAATCACACAGCCATTTTCAAAGCAAGCATATATGTCACAAAAACCAAAACCACTGTCACGTCCTGACCAGCAGATGGAGCTGTGGTAGTAGTTTGGGGGTCAGGACGTGGCAGTCTTGTGTGTGTCTTGTGACTCCTAATCAGGAACAGCTGGGAATCGTTGTTCCTGATTGGGAGTCATATATGTAGGAGTTGTTTGTCACTGGGGTTTGTGGGTGGTTGTTTTTACACTGCATTTTGTATGCCTGTAAAACTGTCACTGTGGTGTTTATTGTTTTTTCAGTGGATGCTCTACTCCTTTTTTGAAAATTTAAAATATGAGTATCCACACTTCCGCTGCGCCTTGGTCCTCCTTCCAACAGCACAAAGTATTTTGTGACAACCACAGCTAAATGCAGCACTAACCTTTGATCTTCATCAGATGACACTCCTAGGACATTGTTATACAATACATGCATGTTTTTTTTCAATGAAGTTCATATTTATATCAAAACCAGCTGTTTACATTAGCATGTGATGTTCAGAACTAGCATACCCACCGCAAACTTCCGGTGAATTTACTAAATTACTCATGATTAACGTTCACAGAATACATAACAATTATTTTAAGAATTATAGATACAGAACTCCTTTATGCAATTGCGGTGTCAGATTTTAAAATAGCTTTTCGGCGAAAGCACATTTTGCAATATTCTGAGTAGATAGCCCGGCCATCACGGCTAGCTAATTTGACACCAGAATGCACTCCCAGGACTTCTACTTCAACAACAAATGTTGTTTCGGTTCCAAATAATCTATAGTTATTTTGAAATAGCTCCATTTTGTTTGTATGTTCAGGTCACAATCCAAAGGGTTGCAAGCGCATTTCATGTCCAAAACATTTAAAAATATTCCATTACCGTACTTTGAAGCATGTCAAACGCTGTTTAAAATCAATTTTTATGCAATTTTTCTCGTAAAATAGCGATAATATTCCAACCGGGCGACGTTGTATTCATTCAAAGACTGAAAGAAAAACATGGAGTCCTCTCGTGGACACGCATCTCCAGTGTCATTGTTCCCTGCCTGACCACTCACAAAAACTCCTGCTGTTTTTCGCCCAGAGACTGCAGAGACGTCATTCGACTTTCTGGCGCCTTCTGAGAGCCAATGGAAGCCTTAGAAAATGTCACGTTACAGCAGAGATGCTGTATTTTTGATAGAGATGCCACAGAAGGAGAACAAATTGTCAGACAGGGCCCTTCCTGTATGGAATCTTCTCAGGTTTTGGCCTGCCATATGAGTTCTGTTATACTCACAGACACCATTCAAACAGTTTTAGAAACTTTTGAGTGTTTCCTATCCAGATCTACTAATTATATGCATATTCTCGTTTCTGGGCAAGAGTAGTAACCAGTTTAAATCGGGTACGTTTTTTATCCGGCAGTGCAAATACTGCCCCCTAGCCCCAACAGGTTAATTCCTTTTGCAATATATCTAAGGAGGGACCTTTGTATAGTCCTCCTAAAGTTGGTACAGGCATGGGTCGACCCGTAAGCATTTTATGCGGTGATAAATGCGTGCTTCTGTTAGTTTCCATGCGACAAGTCATTAGAGCAAGCGGCAAAGCATCTACCCAATTATTAAGCCCCGTAGACTCACCGATCTTTATTATTTTGTTTTTCAGAGATCCGTTAGCTCTGTCAACTAAACCTTGTGATTGCGGATGATAGACACATCCCAACCTTTGTTTCATTCTTAATTGCTGTATTATTGTTTTTACTACTTTTGTATAAACGCTGAACCATTGTCTGAACTGATTTTGGACGGAATACCAAACCTGGGTATTACTTCTTTTAATAGGAATTTTATCACTGTGCTCGATCCCTGATCCGCCAGTGGTATTGCTTCTATCCATCTGCTAAACCTGTCTATGATGACTAACATGTACCTTTTACCTCGTATAGGTTTTATCATGTCTACGTAGTCCATCACAATGTGTCGGAATGGACCTTCTGGAACCGGTATGTGACCTATGGGCGTAGTTATACCTTTACGTATGTTATTTTTCACACATATTTCACATTTTGACAAGATCTCATCTACTGTTGCCTGTAGATAGGGTGACCAAAAACCTTGTTTTTTTATTTTTCTTATCACCTCCCCCCTTGCACAATGATCTAGATCATTGGGCATCATTAATCAGCAACGTTAATAAGGCAGTGGTGGCAAGTATGGCACCGTCATGTGTTCTCCATACTCCATGTCTGTCAACAGAGGCTCCCCTCTGTAGCCAGGTATTTTGCTCAGTAATTCCAGCATGAAACTGAATTTGAACCAACTCAGCCGGAGTTGTAATTAGCACAATGCCAACCATATCCATCAAAGGTGCAGTTAAAATAGGGACAATACATCTAGACGCCTTCTTGGCAGCTTCATCGGCTGCATTATTACCCCTAATAACAAAGTCATTACCTTTTTTGTGTGCTTGACATTTGATTATTGCTAGTTCCCGAGGGTACATTAAAGCTGTTATTAGTTTAACAATTTGCGCGTGATGCTGGATGGGAGTACCATCACCCTTTTTAAATCCTCTCTGTTTCCAGACTGTCCCAAACAAATGACATGCACCATGTGCGTAAGCTGAATCAGTAGAAATATTAACTGTCTTTCCCTTACCTAGCACACATGCTGCAGTCAGTGCCTGTGGTTCAGCCAACTGGGCTGAACAGGGTTGAGGACAATATTCTAATATTTCCTCAGTGAAAGCCTTCCCCTGTTGTTTAAGTTAGGGACAGACGTGCCGCTAGCGGAACGCCTCACCAATATCCAATGGTATAGAGTGGCGCGAATTACAAATACCTCAAAAATGCAAAAACGTCAATTTTTCAAACATATAACTATTTTACACCATTTTAAAGACAAGACTCTCCTTTATCTAACCACATTGTCCGATTTCAAAAAGGCTTTACAACGAAAGCAAAACATTAGATTATGTCAGGAGAGTACCCAGCCAGAAATAATCACACACTCATTTTTCAAGCTAGCATATATGTCACAAAAACCAAAACCACAGCTAAATGCAGCACTAACCTTTGATGATCTTCATCAGATGACACTCCTAGGACATTATGTTATACAATACATGCATGTTTTGTTCAATCAAGTTCATATTTATATCAAAAACCAGCTTTTTACATTAGCATGTTTTGTTCAGAACTAGCATACCCACCGAAAACATCCGGTGAATTTACTAAATTACTCACGATAAACATTGACAAAAAACATAATTATTTTAAGAATTATAGAAACAAAACTCCTTTATGCAATCGCGGTGTCCGATTTTTCCGGTGAAAGCACATTTGCAATATTCTGAGTAGATAGCCCGGCCATCATGGCTAGCTATTTTGACACCCACGAAGTTTGGCCCTCACCAAACTCAGATTTACTATAAGAAAAATTGGATTACCTTTGCTGTTCTTCGTCAGAATGCACTCCCAGGACTTCTACTTCAACACCCAATGTTGTTTTGGTTCCAAATAATCCATAGTTATATCCAAATAGCGGCGTTATGTTCTTGCGTTCAAGACACTATCCGAAGGGTGACGCGCCGGCGCGTATCGTGACAAAAAAATTCTAAATATTCCATTACCGTACTTCGAAGCATGTCAAATGCTGTTTAAAATCAATTTTTATGTGATTTTTCTTGTAAAATAGCGATAATATTCCGACCGGGAGACCTTGTTTTCGTTCAAACACTGAAAATAGAAAATGGAGTCTTCACATGTACGCGCACCCGTGACATTGTTCTCAGAACGACCACTTTCCAAAACCCCTATTGTTTTTCGCCCAGGGACTGCAGAGTCATCCTTCCCCATTCTGGCGCCTTCTGAGAGCCTATGGGAGCCTTAGAAAATGTCACGTTACAGCAGAGATCCTCTATTTTCCATAAAGAGGCTATAGAAGGCCAAGAAATGGTCAGAGAGGGCACTTCCTGTATGGAATCTTCTCAGGTTTTGGCCTGCCATATGAGTTCTGTTATACTCACAGACACCATTCAAACAGTTTTAGAAACTTTAGGGTGTTTTCTATCCAAATAAAAGTATATGCATATTCTAGTTTCTGGGCAGGAGTAATAACCAGATTAAATCGGGTACGTTTTTTATCCGGCCGTGAAAATACTGCCCCCTATCCTAAACAGGTTAACTGCTTTAGGTATTTGGGCCTGAATAAATTTACCCCATCTCCTTACAGTTCTGTTTACATCTGCCTCAATGCCTCCTAACCAATATATATTAGCTGTCTCTCCGGCAGTTACCACTGGTAATTGTAGTCCTGTTTTTTCTATTATCACCCCCTCAGGAGAACATTTAATTTGAATCCCCATTTTGCATAGAGCATCCCTTCACAATAGATTAACTAGTGTTTGATCTGATACTAATATTGGAATTATGGCTGATTTACCATCGGCAGTCAGACGAACTGGAGCAGTCATTGGAATTAGCTGCGTGTTTCCTGAGAATCCTATTGTTTTGGCATATTTAACAGACATGGGGAGATGAGAGGCATAATTTGAATTTACACACGTGTAAGTGGCTCCAGTATCTATCATCATGGGTGTGCCTCTATTCTCTATTTGAACCTGCAGCATAGATTCTTGGTCAGCTCTTGTGGTTATTATTGGGAACTGACCCTCCCCTATAGGATTCTCTGGGCATCCCTAGTATGTTTGATTAGGCCCCGACCATGGGTTCACAAGGCCCGAAGTTTGGTTTTGGTTGCCCTGCCATCCACCATTTGGATTCCAATTACTCTTGTTTCCATTACCAGGTGGGTGCCAGCCACCTGGATTGTTGTTTGATGGTGGTCGCCTGTTATTTGTGTTTCCTCCAGTCCGATCCTGCCAAGGGTTTGTAGGGCATTCTCGTCTGGAGTGTCCTGATTGGTGGCAGCCCCAATAAACACCAGGTGGCCCTCGAGGGTTCCTGGGTCCTTTCTTCTGATCCGCTTGTATATTTTTCTGTTGTTTATTCCCACTATTCCAATTCTGGGGCTGTGTGTACACATTTACTACTGGCAGTGAGGTAGGCATTTCGGCCCGCCCGGGGGGTTAACGGTTGCGGCCCTCCTGGGGAGACAGCAGCCATTGTTCCTATCTCGGGCACAGGGATAGTTACTGGGGCCTGGACTTTCTTCTTTCCTTTGTTGGTTAATTCATCCAGCTGTAACTGGGTCAGTCTTCTCTGAATGTCTTTTCCCTGTTCAATCTGTCTCTGTTCATCCTTCCTGTGTTTTTCCACAGCATGAGTCACATAGTCACAGAACTCCTTGTAAGTTTTGAAGTAAGTCCCACCACATCCTCCAGCTGGCTCCTTACTGGCTGGGACATGGCTTCCACCACTGAAGTCCGGAACATAGTTGTCCTTAGTTCATTCCCCTCTGGATCTTGTTCTGTCTCCATCCTCCATATTTTCAGTTGGCCATGTAGGTATGTAGCCGGGTTTTCTGTAGCTCCAATGGCTTCACCTCTCAGAGCTTTGGGGTCAACTTTCGTTGGGTACGCTGTCCTTAATGCATGCCAGATTGCGGGTCTATATCTGTTGAACATCAGTCCATCCATCAGCACTTCCTCTTCTGTGCCATTGATGCCACCGCTGTGCATAATCTCTCCCATTCTCTGCACGCTCGTTACCCTTGCTAACAATGCCTTTATGTCACCCACCGCCAGAAATTTCCCCATTGTGTGTTCTTCAAAGGTTCTGATCCACTTCCCTGCTCCCTCATGGAGATCTGGCAAGCGGGCAACCAACCCTTCCAAGTCCTGCGCAACCCATGGTATATAGTGTCCTTCATGTCCTTTTATCAGGATTGGGCACTGTTTTCCATAAAAGCCAGATTCTTTCCTTGACCCTTCTCTACGGGCCCTGGGGTAGTTTTCTGAAGGCTCATCCTTCATATCCTCATGCATACTGCGGGCCATAGCCTCGTCTTGTCTTTCTTGCCTTCTCTTGTTTTCTTCTCGTTTTGATTTTAACCATTCTAATTGCTCATCTATTTTTTGTTCCATTACTTGACTTTCTCTTTCTAGTCTATCCCTATAGGATCTATCACTCTCTTCCTCTTCCTCTTTTGCTTCACTGAGACTCTGTTCTGCTTGGTATTCTGCTAGTATTTTTAGGCCTTTCCTAAAGTTCTCTTCCTTTTTGTCTTTTGTTCTACTTTTTTCTCTTGTATGTGGCTCTGATGACTCTCTTTCTCCTATTGCTGTTTCCATTGCTGTCAGGGCTTTCCTCAGGCCCCCATAGCAATTGAAACTGTCTTCCTCTGTTCTTGTGTCCTTCACAGTCCTTGTCTTGCCTTTGTCTGTTGAATGAGAGGGTGCACATATTGCACCAGGTGTAACAGCCTCTTCTCTTTCTTCCGTCATCTCTACTTCACCTTTTATTTCCATATGTCCAGTTATCATTGGAAACTGCCCATTGGAATAAGGTGGGGGTTTGGCCACCCATTCTGCTTTTCCTTTGTTTGCTTCGTCATCTTTCTTCAGTGTTTCTCTTGCTGTCTTCATGCTTTGTAACAAACCCACTCCTTCTTCTTTGAACATTCTCAGTATTTCATTTTCTCTTTCTCGTTTATTTTTCCTTTTCTGTTTTTTTGTCATTTGGTTTATGGTTCTTTATCAAAGTCTCCATTTCCTCACACACAGAGACATCCAATGTCCCTACCGCTGGCCATTTGGTGTTGAGCTTTCTTGTGCGTTTTTCCCATTTTATAGAAGTTTTTATTATTTATTTTTTGTTTAGGGGGTGTCTAGCCCCTAAGATCTCTACTGGTGTTCTATTCATTTTATCAATTGTCTAATCTGTTGATTTTAACTTTATTCAATGTAGGAAATCCTATTTAATACCCTTTTTCCTTCTAATTTAGTTATTTGTAATGTCTATCCTTTCTTGTCTTTATTTCTTTATTTACTATATTTTTGTTACTTATTGTTTCGTTTCTGATTTACTCTGTCTATTCTCAGCACCAGTTCCTATTTTACTACATTTCTCCAGGCCTACTCTCTCCTAGTGTCTGTAACCTTACACTTCTGTCCTCCCCTCAGACTGTAATCTCCTGAGGGTTCTGTTGCTACAGAGTGTTTATCTGTCCACTGTTTTCCTCCTAGTGGTTCTTCACGGTACTATAATATCCTTAGCCGGTACTATAGACTATACCACGGTATTGTTCCTTATGTATTCGTTGTCACTATTTATTTTAGCTTGTGTTTATCCGTATGTTTTATCTTCCCACTTCACACCCCGCTGTGTGTTGCTTAATACTTTTCAACACGTATTATATATTCCGCAATGGTCACTTTAACACACTATTATGTTAATGTCCTAACTTTGCATAGCTTCTTTTGTCCACTATTTATTGATTTTATTCTCTCTTCCCAGTTGAGAGTTAGAGGCACTCTTCTTAACTTAATTCAATGAACTGTCACAGAGAGGCCACGCAGTCCCTCCTCTGGACCAGCACACACACACACTATTCTACTGCAGTTTCTAGCTTGATCTGATGCACTTCTTCAACACAGAGAAACTTTCACTTCATTCAGGTATTTATTTTCCACTCATTCAGGTTTTTATTCTCATTCGTTCACACACACTACGTTTTACCTAAAACGACCTATAGTTTTTAGCCTGACCTGATACACTTCCTCAACACAGGAGACATTATTCTACAGGATTTTATGGTATGGCGGAAGTTCTGCCTAATCAGGTCAGTCTCCCGTCATATCCTATTCACCCACCTAGTGCTGGCCTCTGTTTTTTCCTTCAGAGCGGTATCATGGCGTGACCTGCTGATTTACAGACCCCCGTTAGCTAGACGGAGCGTTTTATCCGCAGGATTTGTTTTGCAGTTGAACCTCGCCTAATCGGGTCGACGTTTTCCTGCACCCTATCTGTTCACCCAAGCAGACTCCCGTCTTGGGGCCGTATTGTGAACATGCCACCCAGGCAGATCTCTTTCTAATTGTTTTAGAGCAGTATCATGGACTTTTATTTTATTTGTGTTGACAATATGTCCAGGCAGCCACAGCCCCACACCAGGCCAGGCAGTCCTGCCAGGGAGAGCAAACAAACACACCAATCAGGCCACACAAGGTCCCCAAATGAATGGCCCCGCGAGAGGGGCAATCCGAATCACACACCCAACACGATCCGCCTGATCAGGTTGATTAAGCTGTGTTAACAGGTCCTGAAACAGTCGAGCTCGGACAAGCAGAATCAGACAGGACAACCCCACCCAACCAGCCCAAACATGCAGGTCCGTTGAACGGTCCAACCAACGCAAGTGCAAGCCCCCCCCCCAAACACCCAACACCAGCAACGTCCACAACCCCCTACACACCTAGCCCTCACAAATGTACATGCAAAATTACATTCAACAACCCCCAAAGCTTAAGCATGCATGCAATTTATTGAATTCAAAAGCTCTTAGCAATATTAAGTTTTTTAGAAATATAAGGAGAGACCTACTTGACGCCTCTCCTGCTGAGACCGAATCTCTGAAGCAATCTGCACAAACATTCAACTATGTAAGAACAAGCTTACCTGATATAGTTGTGTGGCCACCCGTTTGCGAGATCGCCCAGAAAAACTGTCACCAGTCAAAACCGCCACTGTCTGATGGTCCCTTCAGCTCCTGGCTAGCTCGCCATTATGTGGTGGAATATTGCCTAAAAAATATAACACTCTTACAAGAACTTGTGAATTCAATATAGGCTTTAATAAAAAGTAGCAAAGCCGAGCTGGTCCGCGGAACAACTGACTTCCCTCAGCACTAGCTTGGCTTTTATACACATACAGCATATGGGTACATCCCATATGTAAATGCAGTTACTCCCCTTAGTCTTTCTGCCACCATTATCTTTTAGTCCGAGTCCTTTGCTTGTTTACGCCCAGTAACGCCCATCTCTGCTTCTGGTTAGATTATAATGGTGGCAGGACCCCTTATGTCATACAAAAAATAATACATTTATTGTATACTTATATTTCACCTGTTGGTCATTTTACCACCATCCTCCTTCCTGTGTCCTTCTGACATTAGTATGTCTGACTGTCATAAATGTACTTATGGTCCTGACTTAATGCATCCATTAGTTGTGTCCAGCTGCCATAAATGTACTTATGTATTTACTTCAGCTAATGTATGTCCAGATGCAACCAATGTAACCATTGTTCTTGTGTTTCCTTAACATAGCAGTTGTACCTAGTTACATTACATTAACATAGCAGTTGCACCTAGCTACATTACATTAACTCCCACACCAACACTCTACTCAGAAAATTGGATGCAGTCTATCACAGTGCCATCCGTTTTGTCACCAAAGCCCCATATACTACCCACCACTGCGACCTGTACTTTCTCGTTGGCTGGCCCTCGCTTCATATTCGTCGCCAAACCCACAGGCTCCAGGTCATCTACAAGTCGCTGCTAGGTAAAGCCCTGCCTTATCTCAGCTCACTGGTCACCATAGCAGCACCGACCCATAGCAGGTATATCTCACTGGTCACCCCCAAAGCCAATTCTTCCTTTGGCCGCCTCTCTTTCCAGTTCTCTGCTGCCAATGACCGGAACTAACTGCAAAAATCACTAAAGCTGGAGACTCTTACCTCCCTCACTAACTTTAAGCACCAGCTGTCAGAGCAGCTCACAGATCACTGCACCTGTACATAGCCCATCTGTAAATAGCCCATCCAATCTACCTCATCTCCATACTGTATTTATTTATTTATCCTGCTCGTTTGCACCCCAGTATCTCTACTTACACATTCATGGTCTGCACATTCTACCATTCCAGTGTTTAATTGCTATGTTGTAATTACTTCGCCACCATACCCTGTTTATTGCCTTACCTCCCTCATTTGCACATGCTGTATATAGACTTTTCTACTGTATTATTGATTGTATGTTTGTTTATTCCAGGTATAACTCTGTGCTGTTGTATGTGTCGAATTGCTTTGCTTTATCTTGGCCAGGTCGCAGTTGCAAATGAGAACTTGTTCTCAACTACCTTACCTGGTTAAATAAAGGTGAAATAAAACATAAATAAAAAACAAGCTTGGCACACTTGTATTTGTGGAGTTTCTCCTATTCTTCTCTGCACGTCCTCTCAAGCTCTGTCAGGTTGGATGGGGAGAGTCGCTGCACAGCTATTTTCAGGTCTCTCCAGAGATCTTCAATCGGGTTCAAGTCGGGCTCTGGCTGGGCCACTCAAGGACATTGTCTTGGCCGTGTGCTTAGGGTTGTTGTCCTGTTGGAAGGTGAACCATGGCCCCAGTCTGAGGTCCTGAGCATTCTGTAGCAGGTTTTCATCAAGGATCTCTCTGTTCTTTGCTCCGTTCATCTTTCCCTTGATCCTGATTAGTTTCCCAGTCCCTGCCACTGAAAAACATCCCCACAGCATGATGCTGCCACCACCATGCTTCACACGAGGGACGGTATTAGCTAGGTGATGAGCAGTGCCTGGTTTCCTCCATACATGACGCTTGGCATTCAAGCCAAAGAGTTCAATCTTGGTTTCATCAGACCAAAGAATGTTGTTTCTCTTGGTCTGAGAGTCCTTTAGGTGCCTTTTGTCAAACTCCAAGCGGGCTGTCATATGGCCACTCTACCATAAAGGCCTGAGTGCTGCAGAGATGGTTTTCCTTATGCAAAGTTCTCCCATCTCCACAGAGGAACTCTGGAGCTCTGTCAGAGTGACCATCGGGTTCTTGGTCACCTCCCTGACCAAGGCCCTTCTCCCCTGATTGCTCAGTTTGGCCGGGCGGCCAGCTCTAGGAAGAGTCTTGGTGGTTCCAAACTTCTTCTATTTAAGAATGATGGAGGCCACTGTGTTCTTGGGGACCTTCAATACTGCAGACATTTTTTGGTACCATTCTCCAGAGCTCTATGGACAATTCCGTCAACCTCATTGTTTGGTTTTTGTCTGACATGCACTGTCAACTGTGGGAACAGGTGTGTGCCTTTCCAAATCATGTCCAATCAATTGAATTTACCACAGGTACTCCAATCAAGTTGTGGAAAGATCTCAAGGATGATCAATGGAAACAGGATGCACTTGAGCTCAATTTCGAGTCTCAAAGCAAAGGGTCTGAATAATTAAAAGTAAGGTATTTCTGATTTTTTATTTTAATACATTTTTTAACAAATACTAATAACCTGTTTTCCATTTGTCATTATGGCGTATTGTGTGTAGATTGATGAGGGGAAAAAATATGGAATCCATTTTTGAATAAGGCTGTAACATAACAAAATGTGGAAAAAGGGAAGGGGTCAAAACACTTTCCGAATGCACTGTTTATAGTAGAACAAAAACATACCACTAACGCTTATAAGAAATACTACAGTTCTACAAAGGGAATACTTGCATGTGGCGTGTTTGGGTGGTGCAGTGAGGTGTTCTGAGTCACTTTAATACAAGGGGAGATTGTTATTATGGGACCTTTCACATCTTCTCTTGACAGTCATCAACTTCTTTGTATCTAAGCGGTATTGTCTGTGAGAGAAAGACGAAAACGCTATTGTACATTCATGGGCAATCATTGTGTACTGTCTGTATTCTTACTGTAGCAGCATGGTGTAGAATATGAGACATCTCACAGACACACATTAGATAGCTAGCTAGCTACAACACACAGGTATAGTTACTCTAAGACGAATATGAATCATAAAGCCAAAGTTATTCCTTTACTCTCGCCATCATCAAAACAGTTATCCTGTTTTGCTCCAAATGAGAGGCACTGAGGCTAGCTAGACTAGTTAGCTAGTCTAGCTAGCTAGCTATAACTATAGTCTATATAACTATAACTATAGGCTATAGTCTTGCTAGCTAGCTAGCTATAACGTTAGACTACAGTACATTTTAGTTATAAAAAAATACACAATAAACTTGGCTAGCTTGGCTTGTAGTGGGACTAGCAAGCCCCGTTATGGCTGAATCGGTCACCAAATTGCACTCTAATGAACAACACTGCCTAGTGTAAAAACATAGTTTATATTGATAGCAAACAACAGCAAAACAACTTACTTGTTTGTCATTTGCACTCCTGAGTCCTAGTCTAGGCTGCCCCCACTGCTTGCTGTTCTCACAATTATTTTTTGCGGTGTCTCAACTCCTCCTCAGTGTATTCCAGCTCAAATAAATAGGGCTGTATGTTCCTATGTAAAAGAATATTAAAAACAAAATGTCAGCACCCAGCTCTTCTTGGAAAGAGGAATCATCAAAATCAGCCATTGTAGCTAATTATTTAGCAATCTCGGCTAGACAGTGCATAGCTTCTGTGAACCTGTAAACGAATACTGCCCCCGTTTTGAAAAGCCTGCCTTCAAGGGTGGGAACAAGGAAGTAGGGCTTCCGTCGGGCTGTAGACTTTACAAAGCCAGGGAACTTGAGTCAACCTCAATGTCCTGGCAGATAGGAACATCGTTGAGACAAGTACAATGGCTCTATTGAACAAGGACAACCATATCTACTCGCTGCTAGCGTGATCGTGCAGTGGGCGAAACACAAAGGCGACAATAATTGCTACAAAACATTATACATTTTTGGATCAGACAGCAGGCTCAATCAACCAATGACATCATTGGTTGAACTAACCTGGCGTGAAAATAAAAAAATACAGCTATAGTGTATAATTATGTCTGAAACACCCTCCCATCATTCATAATTATGTAAGGAGACTGGAAAAATGGCCCAAATAGTGTCTAGTGGTGAAGTTTCCCTTTAATGAGGAACAGTATTTCAACCTTAAAGCAAATTGTTACTCTGGACTGTTTAATAATTTATAGATTTTATATTATATCATTGAAGAAACCTTTTATTTTTCTGTCCTATATTGGTTCATTATTGTTCATTAATATAGGAAAGATCCTTACTGTGTTATATTTCAAGGTCTGATCCTTAGGCCCCCCATAGTAATATATGCATTAGTTCATTAATATTAAACCACATAGGGTTAATCCTCATAGGGTTAAGGGTATAAAAAGAGTGGATAAAATTAGCTGACCGGACAGTCATACGCCATTATGTTGGTTGGATGATGGACATGTTTAAGGGCAGAAGAGAAACAGGGCAGGAGAGAGAGAGGGAGGGCAGAAGGGAGCGAGGGTAAAAGGGAGGGCAGGAGGGCAGGAAAAAGAGATGTAGAGGTGGATAGAGAGGGTAGGAGAGAGTTTGGACAGGAGAGAGGGAGACAACCCTTACAGAAAAAAACATGATTTCACATGAAAAATTACATGATTTCATATGAAATTTCACGTGATCACATTTTCACATTTGTAGTTCCATGTTATCACGTTGCTTTACATGTTGTCACATGTTATCCCCAAAAAGTATAACAAATGTATGGACTCACTACTGTAAGTCGCTCTGGATAAGAGCGTCTGCTAAATGACTGAAATATAAATTATCACCTGAAATTCATGTGATTTCTTCCATAAAGGGGACACACACTCCCTTTAGCAAATACACTCAGAAAAACAAACTCTCTCATCAAGAGGTAAAACCCGGAGAGATGTGTGCTCGAGGCTAAATGTTATTCACCGCTCAGTGTTTACCTTCCTGTATACCACTACATTGCTGAATGTGATGTGGATCCAATGTCCTTCACCAAAGGCACTCTGATTTAGAACAGGGACAGTGCCGTACCGATATGAGACCAGATACAAGAACAATATGTGAATCACAATTTCGAATAGATAAATTTAAAAAGAGGGGGCCGGGCTGGTGTGTGTGTGTGTGTGTGTGTGTGTGTGTGTGTGTGTGTGTGTGTGTGTGTGTGTGTGTGTGTGTGTGTGTCGTCCTGAAGGACCTGTGTAATCACTATAAGAGCCCAGCTCCCCTCGAGATTTATTTGGAGGGCGGGCGTTGCCTCAGAATGACAATGAGGAGGAGACAGGGAACAGCAGCTGGCTGTGTGTGACAGAGAGATGGATCAAGGGAGGAAGAGAGAGAGACAAAGAAAGGGAAAGATCAAACCTCCACATCACACCTTCTCACACCTGTTCAGGCTTCTAACAGACCCCCTCTGTGAATCTAAGGATGTGTGTGTCATCAGTCATCACTATCAGACTGCAGAGGTGGTCTCTGCCTTTCTGCATTTGTTTATCCTTTTTTTCTCCCTCACTCCCTTTTAGTTTCTCCCAAGCTTGTGCACCCCTGGTCGCCATCCATTTCTCTCTTTCCCTTCCTCCATCTCTCTCCATCCCCTTTTCTATCTCTAAATATCTCTCTCCATCTGTATCTATCTCTCCAAGCATGTAGACAGACGGGGAGTATTTCTGTTACATGTATTTTAAATACTGTATTTGATCATTTTTATTTCACTGGCCTGAACTACAATCTAATGTATTTTGTAACAAGATGAAAGTTGTGATTTGTCATTTCAAAGGGAGTGGCTCCTAATCATTGATCGGATATTTTATTTCTAAGGCTCCGTATCTGTGAGTGTGCAAAATCTCGCAGTATAGTGCCTTCAGAAAGTATTTATACCTCGTGACTTATTCCACATTTTGATGTGTTACAACCTGAATTCAAAATGTATTACATTTATTTTCTTTCTCAACTATCTACACACAATAATGAAAATGATAGGTGAAAACATGTTTTTAGAACTTTTAGCAAATGTATTGAAAATTAAATACAGAAATATCTAATTTACATAAATGTTCACACCCCTGAGTCAATACATGTTAGAATCACCTTTGGCAAAAATTACAGCTGTGAGTCTATATGAAAAAGACTGGGTAAGAGCTTTGCACACCTGGATTGTACAATATTTGCACATTACTCTTTTAAAAATTCTTCAAGCTCTGTCAAGTTGGATGCTGATCATTGCAAGACAGCCAATTTGAGTCATAACTGTAACCAGGCCACTCAGGAACATTCACTGTCTTCTTGATAAGCAAATGATTGTGGACTTCAGGAAACAGCAGAGGGTGCACCCCCCTATCTACATCGACGAGACCACAGTGGAGAAGGCGGAAAGCTTCAAGTTCCTTGGCGTACACATCACTGACAAACTGAAATGGACCACCCACACAGGCAGTGTTGTGAAGAAAGCGCAACAGAGACTTTTCAACCTCAGGAGGCTAAAGAAATTTGGCTTGTCACCTAAAACTCTCACAATTTTTTACAGATGCACAATTGAGAGCATCCTGTCGGGCTGTATCACAGCCTGGTACGGCAACTGCACCACCCACAACCACAAGGCTCTCCAGAGGGTGGTGCAGTCTTCCCAACGCATTACCGGGGCAAACTACAGGCCCTCCAGGACACCTACAGCACCCAATGTTACAGGAAGGCCAAAAAGATCATCAACCACCCGAGCCACTTCCTGTTCACCCCGCTATCATCCAGAAGGCGAGGTCAGTACAGGTGCATCAAAGCTGGGACCGGGAGACTGAAAAACAGCTTCTATCTCAAGGCCATCAGACTGCTAAACAGCCATCACTAGCACATTAGAGGCTGCTGCCTATAGGCATAGACTAGAAATCACTGGCCCCTTTAAGGAATGGAACACTAGTCACTTTAATTATGTTTACATATCTGGCATTACTCATCTCATGTGTATATACTGTTTTCTATACTATTCTACTGTATCTTAGTCACTTAATAATGTTAACATATCTGGCATTACTCATCTCATATTTATGTACTGTATTCTATACTATTCTACCATATCTTAGTCACTTAATAATGTTTACATATATTGCATTACTCATCTCATATGTATATACTGTATTCTATACTATTCTACCATATCTTAGTCACTTAATAATGTTTACATATCTGGCATTACTCATCTCATATGTATATACTGTATTCTATACTATTCTACTGTATCTTATTCTGTTCCGCTCTGACATCGCTCGTCCATATAATTGTATATAGTCTTAATTCATTCTTACTTAGATTTGTGTGTATTTGGTATATGTTGTGTAATATGTTAGATATACTGCACTGTTGGAACGAGAAGCACAAGCATTTTACTACACCCGCAATAGCATCTGCTAATCAGGTGTATGTGACCAATAAAATTTGATTTGATTTAAAGCAAATCCAGTGTAAATTTGGCCTTGTGTTTCAGGTCATTGTCCTGCTGAAAGTTATATTTGATTCCCAGTGTCTGTTGGAAAGCAGACTGAACCAGGTTTTGCCTGTGCAATTCTTTTAGCAGTTTTACTTTAGTGCCTTATTGCAGCAGTCACTTAATGGTCAAATCACTGAGCGGTTTCCTTCCTCAGGAAAGATATCTGTATCTTTGTAGTGACTGGGTGTATCACCATCCAAAGTGTAATGAATAACTTCACCATGCTCAAAGGGATATTCAATGTCTGCTTGTACATTTTTTACACATCTACCAATAGGTGCCCTTCTGTGCTAACCTCTCTGGTCTTTGTGGTTGAATCTGTGTTTGAAATTCACTGCTCGACTGAGGGATCTTACAGATAATTGTATGAGTGGAGTATAGAGATGAGGTAGACATTCATAAATCATGCTAAACACTATTATTGCACACAGAGTGAGTCCATGCAACTTATTATGCGACTTGTTAAGCACATTTTTACTCCTGAACTTATTTAGGCTGCACTAACAAAGGGGTTGAATACTTATTGACTCAAGATATTGCAGCTTTAAAAAAAATATATATATATATTCTTTCAATTCCACTTTGACATTATGGGGCATTGTGTGTAGGCCAGTGACAACATTTTATTTAATGAAATTAACATTTAGGCTGTAACACAACAAAATCCTGGAAAAAGTCCAGGGGTGTGAATACTTTCTGAAGGCATTGTAATTTGAGACTTCATAAATTTTCACATGCCGAAACCTTCAAAAATGTTGTCATGCCGAAACAGGATTAGATACCGGTAGTTAAATCAGTGTTAAATGCCAAAAATATTATATTTTGCAATGTCCCTAATCAAAAAACAAATGACAAAAACATCAATAGCCAATACAATGTCAAACATAATTTTGTCATGAGTTCATGTACCATTTGGTTGATTTTGCAAACCCACGATTATGGTGTATTGACATTAGCTAACTAGCTAATGTTCGCGACGCTAGTAAGCATAGGCTGCTTAATGATAATTAGCTTGCGTTAGCTAGCTAGGGTTAGCTACCGAGCTAGCCAGCTTAGCAAGCTCTTGTTCAAATGAATGATGCAACCTTACGATGCAACCTTGCTAGCTATGTGGCTAGAGAGATGACCAGTGGTGACAGTGCAACCCGCCTGCAACCCGCATGACCCAATGTGGTACAGATCTGCTATTTTTATATTTTAGAACTTTAGAACCGGAACCCCCATCAGAAGCTAGCCAGCTAACTATCTACTAGCTAGTTGTCAGTTAGCCACTGCTAGCGGTCTTTACCGGTAACTCGGACACCAGTCGGCCTCAGCTCGGTCAATACCTGCCAGTCTGCACAGCGCGATATCAACGCAGAGCATATCGGACTGCTTTTTCTCTACAACATCTCCGGATTCCTACCGCAAGCTCTGGACCTTTACACTGGATAATCGCAGCTAGCTAGCTGCAATCTGAGTAGCTCCTCCTGGCTAACGTCTCTGTCCCGAAGCAAGCACCAGTTAGCCTTGAGCTAGCCTCGAGCTAGGCCCATCTCCCGGCTAGCCAAGAGGGCCACCAGCTAATTCTTGGGCTACAATAACTCTTTTGCCAATTGGCTTGGACCCTTTATTGCCGACACGGAGCCCCACCGATCCAGGATATGACTGGTCCGCCGACGTAATCGTCCGAGGTGGTTTCAACAAGCTTCTCCATTGCGACGTCGCCGAAGATCCATCCGCTGGCCACAGCCCGCTAGCTTTCTGAGTCACCGTGTCTCCAGCTTGCCTAGCATAGTAGCGACGACCGAACGGCCCCCTGACTCACCTATTGCTGCTCATTAGGACCTATGATCACTCGGCTACTCATGCCTATCCCTAATGTCAATATGCCTTGTCTACTGCTGTTTAGGTTAGTTATTATTGTTTTATTTCACTATAGAGCCCCCAGCCCCGCCCTAAATGCCTTAGATAGCTCTTTTGTTGCACCATCCACACATGCGGAGACCTCACCTGGCTTAACTGGTGCCTCCAGAGATGCAGCCGCTCTCATCGGCACCCAATGCCTAGGTTTACCTCCACTGTACTCACATCCTACCGTACCCTTGTCTGTACATTATGCACTGAATCTATTCTACCACGCCCAGAATTCTGCTCCTTTTATTCTCTGTCCCCAACGCACTAGACGACCAGTTCTTATAGCCTTTAGCCTTACCCTTATCCTATCCTATCCTTACCCTTATCCTATCCTCTGTCCCTCTGGTGATGTATAGGTTAACCCAGGCCCTGTTGCCCTTAGCACCAAACCTATTCCCAAGGTGCTCTCATTTGTTGACTTCTGTAACCGTAAAAGCCTTGGTTTCATGCATGTTAACATCAGAAGCCTCCTCCCTAACTTTGTTTTATTCACTGCTTTAGCACACTCCTCCAACCCTGATGTCCTAGCTGTGTCTGAATCCTGGTTTAGGAAGGCCACCAAAAATTATGAAATTTCCATCCCCAACTACAACATTTTCCAACAAGATAGAACTGCCAAAAGGGGAAGAGTTGCAATCTACTGCAGAGAAAGCCAACAGAGTTCTGTCATACTATCCAGGTCCGTGCCCAAACAATTCGAGCTTCTACTTTTAAAAATCCACCTTTCCAGAAATAAGTCTCTCACCATTGCCGCTTGTTATAGACCCCCCTCAGCCCCCAGCTGTGCCCTGGACACCATATGTGAATTGATTGCCCCCCCCCCTATCTACAGAGTTCATACTGTTAGGTGACTTAAACTGGGATATGAATTATACCCCGGCCATCCTACAATCTAAGCTAGATGCCCTCAATCTCACACAAATTATCAAGGAATCTACCAGGTGCAACCCTAAATCCGTAACCATGGGCACCCTCATAGATATGATCCTAACCAATTTGCCCTCTAAATACACCTCTGCTGTCTTCAACCAGGATCTCAGCGATCACTGCCTCATTGCCTGCGTCCGTAATGGGTCCGCGGTCAATCGACCACCCCGCATCACTGTCAAACACTGCCTAAAACACTTCAGCTAGCAGGCCTTTCTAATCGACCTGGCCCGGGTATCCTGGAAGGATATTGACCTCATCCCGTCAGTAGAGGATACCTGGTTGCTCTTTAAAAGTGCTTTCCTCACCATCTTAAATAAGCATGCCCCATTCAAAAAATGTAGAACTAAGAACAGATATAGCCCTTGGTTCACACCAGACATGACTGCCCTTGACCTGCACAAAAACATCCTGTGGCGTACTGCATTAACATCAAATAGCCCCCGCGATATGCAACTTTTCAGGGAAGTCAGGATCCAATATACAGCACAGTCAGTTAGGAAAGCTAAGACTGGCTTTGTCAAACAGAAATTTGTATCCTGTAGCACTAATTTCAATTTCAAAGTTTTGGGACACGGTAAAGTCCATGGAGAATAAGAGCACCTCCTCCCAGCTGCCCACTGCACTGAGGCTAGGAAACTGTCACCACCGATAAATCTACAATAATTGATCATTTCAATAAGAATTTTTCTACGGCTGACCATGCTTTCCACCTGGCTACCCTTATCCCGGCCAACAGCTCTGCACCTCCCACAGAAACTTGCCCAAGCCCCCCCCCCCACTTCTCCTTCACCCAAATCCAGATAGCTGATGTTCTGAAAGAGCTGCAAAATCTGGATCCCTGCAAATCAGCTGGGCTAGACAATCAGGAACCTCTCTTTCTAAAATTATCCGCCAAAATTGTTGCAACCCCTATTACTAGCCTGTTCAAACTCAAAAGATTGGAAAGCTGCCGCGTTCATCCCCCTCTTCAAAGGGGGAGACATTCTAGACCCAAACTTTTATAGACCTATATCAATCCTGTCCTGCCTTTCTAAAATCTTCGAAAGCCAAGTTAACAAAACAGATCACCGACCATTTTGAATCCCACAGTACCTTCTCCACTGTGCAATCTGGTTTCCGAGCTGGTCATGGGTGCACTTCAGCCACACTCAATGTCCTAAACAATATCATAACCGCCATCGATAAAAGACAGTACTGTGCAGCCGTCTTCATCGACCTGGCCAAGGCTTTCGACTCTGTCAATCACCACATTCTTATCGACAGACTCAATAGCCTTGGTTTCTCAAATGACTGCCTCGCCTGGTTCACTAACTACTTCTCAGATATAGTTCAGTGTGTCAAATCGAAGGGCCTGTTGTCCGGACCTCTGGCAGTCTCTAAGGGGATGCCACAGGATTCAATTCTCGGGCCGACTCTTTTCTCTGTATATATTAATGATGTCGCTCTGGCTGCTGGTGATTCTCTGATCTATCTCTACGCAGACGACACCATTCTGTATACAATTGACTCAAATGATGTCAATTAGCCTATCAGAAGCTTCCAAAGCCATGACATAATTTCCTGGAATTTTCCAAGCGGTTTAATAAAGGCACAGTCAACTTAGAGTATGTAAACTTCTGACCCACTGGAATTGTGATACAGTGAATTATAAGTGAAATAATCTGTCTGTAAACAATTGTTGGAAAAATTATTTGTGTCATGCACAAAGTAGATGTCCTAACCGACTTGCCAAAACTATAGTTTGTTAACAAGAAATTTGTGGAGTGGTTGAAAAACGAGTTTTAATGACTCCAACCTAAATGTATGTAAACCTCCGACTTCAACTGTACACACAGTACCCCATAATGACAAAGCAAAAACTGTAATCACTGCCAAAGTATGGAGGACCAAAGGTGCTTGAAGAAATGACTGAGTAAAGTGTCTGAATACTTATGTAAATGTGATATTTTATTATTTAATTTTTTATCAATTAGCAAAACTTTCTAAAAACCTGTTTTTGCTTTGTCATTATGGGGCATTGTGTGTAGATTGATGAGGGAAAAAAACAATTGAATCAATTTTAGAAGGCTTTAATATAACAAAATGTGGGAAAAGTCAAGGGATCTGAATACTTTCCAAAGGCACTGAATGTGTCTAACAGATCCATAAGTGTTCTCCAAATCATTCCAAATATGTTAATATACAAATCATATGCTATAGTAATGTTTTATACCAGTGCAGCAAGCTGGTGTAGTGTTGAAATCATTTTGATTTGTGGGTATACGATGACACCTAGTAGTGGTCGTATTTCTACATAACCATCATTTTTATCTCCCTCTCACTGTTTGTTGTGATCTGGTAGGTCCCTGAAAATTGTCTCCATTTCTTTCCTGTGCAAGAACAACGAGCCAAATGTCAAAGAAATTGTGGACTAAATATGCAATGTAGAGATATATGTTGAGAGAGATATGTATAGCTACTTTACAGTTTACAACATTCTCACTCATAGCTATGTGAATGTATATGTACTGACTGCTATAAACTACAGAGTATAAAAGATTATTGCATTGCATCAGAGCTGCATCTGTGTATGTGCCAGCGTTTTTGCGTCCCATAGGACAGTCCATCCTGGTTGTAATGTTGACACAACACCTGAGACGGTCTACCATCTTTGACAATACTGGTCTTGCCATGCATGCTAAGCTAGCTGACATCCTCTTTGATAACTGGTATACCTTGCTATTGTCACGGTTGTCTTCGTCTTCTGACAATAGTGCGAAATCGTCATCAGAAAAGGTAGACCAATATGCAGCAGGTACGTGTATGCTCATCTTGATTTTTATTAACTACAAAAATGAACATACAAAATAACAAAACGAACGAACAACTACAAACAGTCTGGTAAAGCATACGGCTTACACACAGAACAATCACCCACGAATAACAAACACACCCTAATATATGGGACTCTCAATCAAAGGCAGATAGACAACACCTGCCTTCAACTGAGAGTCCCAACCCCAATCAGCACAACATAGAAACACACTCACCAGACTACACATAGAAATACATAAACATAGAACATCAACCAAAAACCCCGGAAATACTAAATCAAACCCCCCTTTGAACAAACACACCACCCTGAACCACATAAAACAAATACCCTCTGCCACGCCCTGACCAAACTACAAAACAATTAACCTTATATACTGGCCAGGACGTGACAGCTATCTAACTTAGCTAGCTCATCAAACAGTATTTTGTCAAAATTGTCTCTCAGCCTCATGGCAAAATGTGCAGAATAGCATGAGATTAGCTATAAAACTATCTTTGGCCTATGGCAAAATGTGTAGAATTGTAGAAAGTTATCCCCCTGTGTTTTGAAGGAATTTACAGAGTTTGACAGGTGCTGCCTCATCAACTTTACCAGTTCTTACTTAAAAAAAAAGTTTAAGCAGGTGACATTGTGCCAATTAATCAAATTGCTAAATAAGTCAGATAATTACAGTTCTGCATACAGGTCTGCATACAGTACATTGTTCTTTATTGAAATGCATTATGACTTTCTCTGAACTGGAAGCCAATATAAGGCTATCCGCAGACAAGTTGAAATATCTTTACGCCTAGAACAGCCTCCAGGATTCTGTCATAACGGTCCATTTTCAATGAGAAAAAAAATAATTACAGGGGTCAATTTGGTCAAAGTAATCCTGTCCAAATCGTCCTCTGGAAAAACGGACATGCTGAGATAATAATTACATTACCAACGTTCTATAGTAGGCCTAATGCTAGTTCCGTCCGAATAGGGCTTTAATCTATTTCCTAGTTCAAAGCAGCAAGAGGTCAGAAAACGGATAATGTATAATCTGCTGCTGCAAATTCTAATATAATATTAAGATTGGGTTTACTGTAGATAATCTATGAATAGTGCCACACCATTACTGGCCCAGATTTATGTTCAGTCTCTGAGAGCTGCAGCCTATGATAAAATTTCCACCCGGAGGGTGATGCTCTCTGCTTTGGAGCATCAACCAACACCAGTTGAGGTACAGTCAAAAGCACTTATATATTATATAGACACTCTCACTCATAGAATTTGTATTTATTTTTTATGGTCACACTTTATTTGGATAGTCCTGATTTTCCATCTGTAGATCCTCTGCAGATAGTTTGTTGATTGTATGACCATATGTTGATAAGCAACTGCTTGCTAAGGTTACAGGTTAGGTTTAGAATAAGGGTTAGGGTTAGAGCTAGGGTTAGGGTTAGTAGATAGTTAATTGAAATGTTACTGATAGTCTGTAGAGCATCTACAGATGGCCTATCCAAATAAAGTGTTACCAAAACTTTACCCAGGTTCTGGGCTAAAGAGAATAATGTAGAACAAAAAAGTAAATCTGCACATTGGTTAATGCTCCCAAATAAAGAGTTGTGCCTAGCTCCTATAATTGCCGTCTCTCTGTGCTTTTATCCAGCCGGATGGTAACTGGTATCTGTTACTGCCCCCTGTTCTCAGAGTGTGTATCTGGGTCAGGAGTGTGAACCCCAGAGGTACAGCGGATGGTTTGGGGTGTAGTCATTAGCACCACTCTGATCTGCTAATGAGTCTCTTTATCTCCTCTCTAATTCCTCCTCTTCCCTCATTTCCTCTCTTCTACCAGTATCATACCGTCCATTATATCAACATGGATTCATGTACACACACCTCGTAGCTCCCGAGCATGGAGATTTCTTTCAAAATGTTTTAAATATATAAGTAGTAAGTCACAAACAAAATATGTGTTCTGCAAATATAGAATGAAACTTTTAAATAAAAACCACAGTCTGTAAATAGATTCACAAACATATGTCATGATCCAAAAGAAAATTAGTCATTTAAGTTAATCTCTGTGAATTCTTACAACAATGAATAATGTTTGCCGCAAGGCTACAATGATAGTCAAATAGGGGCAATGATGATATAAATGTTTTGCTTAAAATGTCCTACAGTCTTTTTGCTTTTTAACAAAGAGGCAGGACTTGGTGTAGAACTCCACCTAGAAGTCATTTTCAGAAAGCCCATCTTTGGACACTCCTGGTAAATAAAACACTACAGTGTCACATGCTATAAGATACTCCTGAGTGTGAGTAGGTAACTATGTGTGTGACCCCTGGACCCTGTGTATTGTGTTTGGCAGCAGTGCAGAAGGAGTGTCAGCAGGGCCAGGTGAAGTCCACCAGTAGTTTTAGCAAGGACCACATCCGAGAAGATACTGAGCTCTGAACTGGCTCTTGACACCAAGACTGAAGTCTACATGGAGGACAGGCAGCGCAGGAAACTCTGTTAGTATGTCCAACAAACCTCTGTCTCTGTCTACCATATGTATCGGTGTCTGTTTTATTCTCTCTATCCAACTTTAAATGTCAGTAAAATAGGCCTACAGGTGAAGTCAGAAGTTTACATACACTTAGGTTGGAGTGATTAAAACTAGTTTTTCAAACATTCCACAAATTTCTTGTTAACAAACTATAGTTTTGGCAAGTCAGTTAGGACAAACTTGTAGACCTCCACAAGTCTGGTTCATCCTTGGGAGCAATTTCTAAATGCCTGAAGGTACCACATTCATCTGTACAAACAGTAGTACACAAGTATAAACACTATGGAACCACGCAGCCATCATACCACTCAGGAAGGAGACGCGTTCTGTCTGCTAGAGATGAACGTACTTTGGTGTGAAAAGTGCAAATCAATCCCAGAACAACAGCAAAGGACCTTGGGAAGATGCTGGAAGAAACAGGTACAAAAGTAAAACGAGTCCTATATCGACATAACCTGAAAGGCCGCTCAGCAAGGAAGAAGCCACTTCTCCAAAACCGCCATAAAAAAAGCCAGACTACGGTTTGCAACTGCACATGGGGACAAAGATCGTAGTTTTTGGAGAAATGCCCTCTGGTCTGATGAAACAAAATAGAACTCTTTGGCCATAATCACCATCGTTATGTTTGGAGGAAAAAAGGGGACGCTTGCAAGCTGAAGAACACCATCCCAACAGTGAAGCCCAGGCGTGGCAGCATCATGTTGTGGGGGTGCTTTGCTGCAGGAGGGACTGGTGCACTTCACAAAATAGATGACATCATGAGGGAGGAAAATTAGGTGGATATATTGAAGCAACATCTCAAGACATCAGTCAGGAAGTTAAAGCTTGGTCGCAAATGGGTCTTCCAAATGGACAATGACCCCAAGCATACTTCCAAAGTTGTGGAAAAATGGCTTAAGGACAACAAAGTCAAGGTATTGAATTGGCCATCACAAAGCCCTGACCTCAATCCTATAGAAAATTTGTGGGCAGAACTGAAAAAGTGTGTGCGAGCAAGGAGGCCTACAAACCTGACTCAATTACACCAGCTTTGTCAGGAGGAATGGGCCAAAATTCTCCCAACTTATTGTGAGAAGCTTGTGGAAGGCAACCTGAAACTTTTGACCCAAGTTTAACAATTTAAAGGCAACGCTACCAAATACTAATTGTAAACCTCTGACCCACTGGGAATGTGATGAAAGAAATAAAAGCTGAAATAAATCACTCTACTATTATTCTGACATTTCACATTCTTAAAATAAAGTGGTGATCCTAACTGACCTAAGACAGGGAATTTTTACGAGGATTAAATGTCAGTAATTGTGAAAAACTGAGTTTAAATGTATTTGGCTAAGGTGTATGTCAACTTCCGACTTCTGCTGTCCATGTCCTGCAGGTATTTTTTGCCTATCCCCTATGACAGACATCTGGGGTATCTGCCCTGTCACTGTGTTCCTCTTATAGCCAGTGTCCTCTGTCATAGCTGATTATTGAGCAGCTTTTCACCCTAGTGAAGTGGGCCAGGAGGTTCCCCTATTTCTCAGAGCTGCCACTGGACGACCATCTTACCATGACCAGGTACAGCACATCTCACACGCCATAGCACATGTACTCATGCATGCTCACACACACATCGTCCTACTTATATACATACACAGGCACACATACAGGAACCCCCATATACACAACACTCGATAACCGAGTAATTCTAGTTGTCACAATAAAGTATTCAATCCAGGCTAAACTGTCACTGTATCTCTCTGTCAGGCTGGAAAGAGCTGCTCATTGCCTCGTTCTCTCATCCCTCTGTGACGATGAAAGGTGGGATTGATCCTCTTGGCTAAAGCAGTGCCCGCTGGAGTGGGCTCCATCTTTGAAAGGTCAGAAGTCATCCCAACACACACAGGGCTCTTTAGGGCTATTCCATTTGAACTCAGTCAGTTTAAAGTCTCACTTCTTAATTTTAAAAACACCATTTTAAACTAGAAATTAAATTGATGTCAACATTGGTGATTGAGTCCATTAAGTAAGATTCATAAAGAGTTTAAACAGTATTAACGTTTGACATTTGGATTTTGGACCATTGTCAGAACTTTCTCATGCACACTAATAATTTGATTTTAAACTGATTATGGCTATAGACCATGTGGCATTAGTCATGTAATCACCTTACTCTAATTATCTTGGGCAGGCATGTAAACATAGTCAGTGTTATATAGCCTACACTAAATCAAATCAAGTGAATTTATATAGCCCTTGTTACATCAGCTGATATCTCAAAGTACTGTACAGAAACCCAGCCTAAAACCCCAAACAGCAAGCAATTCAGGTGTAGAAGCACGGTGGCTAGGAAAAACTCCCTAGAAAGGCCAAAACCTAGGAAGAAACCTAGAGAGGAACCAGGCTATGAGGGGTGGCAAGTCCTCTTCTGGCTGTGCCGGGTGGAGATTATAACAGAACACGGCCAAGATGTTCAAATGTTCATAAATGACCAGCATGGTCAAATAATAATAATCAGAGTAGTTGTCGAGGGTGCAACAAGTCAGCACCTCAAGAGTAAATGTCAGTTGGCTTTTCATAGCAGATCATAGCCGATCATCTCTACCGCTCCTGCTGTCTCTAGAGAGTTGAAAACAGCAGGTCTGGGACAGGTAGCATGTCCGGTGAACAGGTCAGGGTTCCATAGCCGCAGGCAGAACTGGAGGAGCAGCATGACCAGGTGGACTGGGGACAGCAAGGAGTCATCATGCCAGGTAGTCCTGAGGCATGGTCCTAGGGCTCAGGTCCTCCGAGAGAGAGAAAGAAAGAGAAAGAAAGAAAGAGAGAATTAGAGAGAGCATACTTAAATTCACACAGGACACCGGATAAGACAGGAGAAATACTCCAGATATAACAGACTGACCCTAGCCCCCCAGCACATAAACTACTGCAGCATAAATACTGGAGGCTGAGACAGGAGGGGTCAGGAGACACTGTGGCCCCATCCGATGATACCCCCGGACAAGGCCAAACAGACAGGATATAACCCCACCCACTTTGCCAAAGCACAGCCCCCACACCACTAGAGGGATATCTTCAACCACCAACTTCCTATCCTGAGACAAGGCCGAGTATAGCCCACAAAGATCTCCGCCACGGCACAGCCCAAGGGGGGCGTCAACCCAGAGATGAAGCTTTACAACAGTAACATTGGGCTCCTGTTCCACTGCCTCTTGTGTTGTGATCTTCAAGATGCTGACTGAGCTGCTGTCTAAGATGAATGACATGCAGATAGCGAAGACAGAGCTGGGCTCATTCATGTCTTCAAATCAAATAGATTTTATTAAGCCCTTTTTACATCAGCAGTTGTCACTAAGTGCTTTACAGAGAACCCAGCCTAAAACCAAATAGAGCAAGCAATGCAGAGTCAGAAGCACAGTAGCTAGGAAAAACTCTAGAAGGTATGAACCTAGGAAGAAACCTAGATAGGAACCAGGCTCCGAGGGGCGGCCAATCCTCTTCTGGCTGCACCAGGTAGAGATATTAAAGTACATGTGGCCATTAAACCCCTGTAGGTCTATGCCCTTAAATCACAATATCAACTAAGCTAACATACGGAATTGTTTTAAGATGGTCATAAAATGTATAATTTAGCCATTTGATTTGGAATTTTAGGACCCCTGTTGGTATAAAAATATATATATTGAATTATAGCCCATAGAAAGGCATTTAATAACACATTCATAAATGGCAAAGCAGGGGCAAATACAATTCATAGAATAAAAAAGAAAGTTTTACATCTCCCCAAGTCTGAGGGTGGTTTTAACCTATTGTGGTTTTAACCCATTGTGTCAACTCGCTACCCAAGGCTTTAACTTGCGACATATAGTTAAATGCACGAAAGTGGAACAATGGGTAAAGGGAAAGGAGATACCTAGTCAGTTGTCAAACTGAATGTATTCAACTGAAATGTGTCTTCTGCATTTAACCCAACCCCTCTGAATCAGAGAGGTGTGGGGGCTGCCTTAATCAACATCCATGTCTTTCGGCGCCAGGGGAACAGTGAGTTTACTGCCTTTCTTAGGGGCCTTTACCTTGTCAGCTCGGGATTTGATCCAGCAACCTTCCGGTTACTGGCCCAGCGTACATATTGAAGATGCACATGCTCATCCGCAGAATTGTTTTACATGTCTATTTTCCAAGGATAAAGCAAAGAAAATTAACAATTTCATAATTAAGAACACTATACAAATATGGAAGAAAATGAAACGTATTCTACAAGAACCAATATCACTCCCTAAAAATACAACCCTATGGAACAATCCTTGGATAGCTTTTCAGAACTCAACAATAAAATTGGTCCACATGGAAAACTAAAGGCATAGAAACCGTAAATGACTTGGTAACAGGAAATACATTTATTTCCATGACAGAATTAAAAAGTAATTATGTACTGACTAATGTATTTAGTTTCAAATACACTACCGGTCTAAAGTTTTAAAAGAAGACCTACTCATTCAAGAGTTTCTTTATTTTTTACATTGTAGAATTATAGTGAAGACATTAAAACTATGAAATAACACATATGGAATCATGGAGTAACCAAAAAAGTGTTTAGAAAAATCTAAATATATTTTTTATTTGAGATTCTTCAAATAGCCACCCCTTGCCTTGACAGCTTTGCACACTCTTGGCATTCTCTCAACCAGCTTCACCTGGAATGCTTTTCCAACAGTTTTGACGGAGTTCCCACATATGCTGAGCACTTGTTGGCTGGTTTTCCTTCACTCTGCAGTCCAACTCGGGGCAGCAGTGTAGCCTAGTGGTTAGAGCATTGACTAGTAACTGAAAGGTTGCAAGTTCGAATCCCCGAGCTGACAAGGTACAAATCTGTCGTTCTGCCCCTGAACAAGGCAGTTAACCCACTGTTCCTAGGCCATCATTGAAAATAAGAATTTGTTCTTAACTGACTTGCCTAGTTAAATAAAGGTAAAAAAATTAAACACAAACCCTCTCAATTTGGTTGAGGTTGGGTGATTGTGGAGGCCAGGACATCTGATGCAGCACTCCATCACTCTCCTTCTTGGTAAAATAGCTGCAATTTGGGCTGCAACTTCTGAGGCTGGTAACTCTAATGAACTAATCCTCTGCAGCAGAGGTAACTCTGGGTCTTCTATTCCTGTGGTGGTCCTCATGAGAGCCAGTTTCATCATAGACTTTCAAAAAGTTATTGAAATTTTCCGTATTGACTGACCTTCATGTCTTAAAGTAATGATGGACTGTCGTTTCTCTTTGCTTATTTGAGCTGTTCTTGCAGTAATATGGACTTGGTCTTTTACCAAAATGGATATCTTCTGTATACCCCCTACATTCTCAAATATAAAATATATTTTCATTTGTTTAACACTTTTTTGGTTATTACATGATTCCATATGTGTTATTTCATAGTTTGATGTCTTCACTATTATTCTACAATGTAGATGAATAGTACAAATAATGAAAAACCATTGAATGAGTAGGTGTTCTAAAACTTTTGACCGGTAGTGTATATATTTACAAAAATTCCTTAAAGTATTTATTTTTTCAGATTGCAAATATTACTGACTCCACTACAACAAAAAATACTTAAATACATGGTATTTTGTCCTTGAAACATTTAATTGAAATACTGTGAGGGCTGTATATTCTTTAGGTTAGGTTTAACTTCATGTGTTTGCTCAGGGTGTTGGTACGTGCACAGATGACAGACAGGATTCCAGTTGAGGTGGTGTAATAACACTGAAGATGCACAGGCACGGACAGCACCGCACAGTGTATGTAGTATGGATAGGCTAAGGCACGTATTGGTCTGGCAACTTGCTTCAACCAAAGTGTATGTGCCTGCGTGCGTGCAAGTAAAGAGATAAATAAAGATACAATTGTGAATGACAGAATACAATCTCCAATTCACATCTCGTATAGACAATATGCATGGCTATAACATGACTATGACAACTTAATGCTATACAGGACCATACAGCGCAGTACTATGTGACTGACTGCACTAATTTGAGATCAAAGGAGTGCTACCGCACGTGTACTACAAAGCACAGCACCATCAACTTCAGCACAGGGCTACAACTGCACAATGAACTTGCACAATGTAATACCCATATAATAATTACAGGGCATACAAACAATGCACCAGGGGACATTATCCTTTACAAATACAGGGTTAAATGTCCGGAATGATCTGACAACTAAAACAGAGCTAGGCAGCTCACAATAGCTAGCTCGCAGAATTACATTATGGTCGCAGAGTGCATCTTCAGACATAAACACCTGAAAGATATGAAATATGTACTTACGTATCAACAAGGACGCTCACTGGCCTTGGCTAACACAATGAAACTAAGTGTTGGGAAAACACAAGGACGGCTGGAACTTTCGCTCAGTTGACATCTCTCAAGCTGATTTTCTCCTCTGAGCTGGAGATCGCCCAGCATGCTCTGCTCCATCGGTGGGCGGAACTACAGCTCTGATATGATAAACTAACATTACTGATATGATTAACTACAAATACTTCACAGCCTTTGTTCAAATACTGTAGAATCCATTGTCTTCCTATGGAGGACTGATCCTACTGGGGAGTGCCCATGGGGCCCAGGAGCGGTAAATTAAGGGCCTAGGTAATCCCCCTCGCTCTGCTAGGATGGACAGCACCCAGCACAGTTAATACCCAATACAGGTTATATAACACCATACAGCCCACACAGGCCTGCCACCCAGCACCACAAGCCATACTGTGACGATCGTCGTAAGGAGTAGACCAAGGTACAGCGTGTTGAGTGCTCATGATAAATATATATTTTTAACTCAAAACACTAGACAAAACAATAAACAAAGAAACACGAATGTCACGTTCTGCAGGCTTTACAGAGCTGTGCAAAAACAAGATCCCACAAATCCAGGTGGAAAAAAAAACCCTACTTAAGTATGATCTCCAATTAGAGACAACGAGGACCAGCTGCCTCTAATTGGAGATCATACCAAACAAACCCAACATAGAAATAGAAAACTAGAACCTAAACAAAGAAATAGAAAACATAGAAAAACACCCCCTGTCACGCCCTGACCAGTCTACCATAGAAAATAACAGCTTACCATGGTCAGGACGTGACACATACAACCAGAGATGGGCAGTATTTCTGTTACAGTACATGTACGTATTTGAAATACGTATTTAAATACTTTTTAATCACATTTGAGTATATTCTAATTTCTGCTTTACTGGCCTGAACTACAATCCAATGCATTTTGTATCACGATACTGTCGAGAGCTATAATTAGTGTTTTCAAAATACAAAATACTTTTGTATACCACTTTTTATAGCAGTTCACAATTTCGTGGCCCCCTATCACCCCAAATTTGCGGCATTGGTATCTGAACTTTGATGGGACTATAGTGTGATAAAAATGTCTGCTAAATGATCGAAAAATATCAAATAAATTTTTTAAATTAACACTTGCAAAGCTCACTGGCTTTTATTCACGGCAACCCCTTTACAGTGCATGTGTGGATGTCAGGACTAAACCGACTAGTTATACACAGAGAGGGTTTGAGAGGAGACAGGAGTTTTTTATTTTTTATTTCACCTTTATCTAACTAGGCAAGTCAGTTAAGAACAAATTCTTATTTACAATGACGGCCTACCCCGGACAAACCTTAACCCGGACAACGCTGGGCCAATTGTGCACTGCCCTGTGGGACTCCCAATCACGGCCGGTTGTGGTAAAGCCAGGAATCAAACCAGGGTCTGTAGTAATGCCTCTAGCCCTGAAATGCAGTGCCTTGTACCGCTGCACCACTCGTGATGTCTTCTATTCACAAAATTAGATGGACTTAAGACATCTCTCTCACTCTCTCTCTCACACACACACACACACACACACACACACACACACACACACACACACACACACACACACACATATAGCCGGAAGTGTTAAGGGGACCTCGGGTCAGCGAGCCTCCCAACAGGGGTCAGACTGATTGTTCTGACTCACACTAATCCACTCATCACTGATCTTATCACCGGTTGTTAGTCAGTAGAACACATAGTCAATAGAACACACAGCTACTACACTGAACAAAAACATAAACTCAACATGCAACAGTTTCAACAATTTTACTGAGTTACGTTGAGGAACTCAGTCAATTGAAATAAATTCATTAGGCCCTAATCTATACCTTTTTGTGCTATATGGAACATTTCTGGGATCTTTTATTTTAGCTCATGAAACATGGGACTAACACTTTACATGTTACGTTTAGATTTTTGTTCAGTAAAGAACACCCTCATCCTGGCTATGTCTCAATACACAGAGATGTTATTTTCCCTCCCATCTGACCTCACTCCCCTTCATTGATTTGATAGGCTTCAATTATGTCAATCTATGGTCTGGATAGATGAGAGAAGTACATTGGAAACTAGATGGAGCTGGTTATCCTCTCATCTCAGTTAGATTAGCCAAAATGACAGAAGGGGAGGGGACACATTTTTGGAAATGAAATGCAGCCAGCTAGTGTCCCCATGTGACATGTCACACCTGTCTCAGTCTCAGTGCAGTAGCCAGACAGATGTGGCACCATTTCTACATTTGTGTTATTTTTCTATTGAAGAGTTCCCAATGTGGCAGCATTCTCTACAGCGATCTGATTATCATCAGTCACATATCAGACAGGCTCGGCTTTGAGTCCAGCCACCTAGCTTTTATCTTTGATCAGATAGTCCAACTCTGTCTCTTTCTCTCTCTGTCACTCTCTTTCCCTATCTCTCATCTGTCTCTGCTTTGGGTCGAGCCACCAAGCTTTTATATTTTATCTACAGAGACTTCACCTGTCCTGAACTATATCTTAGCAGACACTCCATCACACTCTGCCCCTCTGTCCCCATCTCTCATCTTTCCCTGTCTTTCTCAGTCCCCCTCTTTTTCTCTCCCTCTAACACTCTGCCTGTCTGTCTCATTCTCTTTCTCTCTCTCTCCCTCTCAATTCCCTCTCCTGATTAGGCAAAATCAGCCACCACCCCTTTTTAAATATTTTGCCGTTCCATTTTTTAAATCACATCAAAACACATCAATATACTTTACTTATTACATTGAATCTCTATTAAATTCAGCCTTTTACCAGGGACGAAAACAAATGCGACATTCATCATGTGAAATATTATAAGAGCTCAAATTAATTTAGTTTGGATTACTTGGCCTGTCAGAATCCAACAAGGTGTCCCTGGGCATAGCCAGCCAAGACTGAGTATATCTTCACACCCCAGACCACCTTGTCCATCACTCCTCACTCAGGTTTCCCCTTCATTCTAGAATTATGGTAGGAAAAAGTGACCTTCCTATTCAAACCAACAGAGATAAAGGCTAATTGAGAATGCATTGTCTACATGAGATAGATGGATACATTATCTATTGACTTGTCTAATCCAGGGTGACTTGGCTCCGTCAGAGCTGTGTGATGTGATGTTGGAATCAGGGAAGGAGCTGTGTGTCTTTCTGAAGCGTGAGACGGTAAAGTGGTGTGACACATACTCCTCTGTGACCTTGGATATGAAGACAATGCACAGTGTCTTTCGAAGCAATTTCAAATTGCTACCAAGCGATGAAGGAGGGACACACACACACACAAACAACAACAACACGTGTAAATTCATTCAAATCAAATTTTATTTGTCAAATGCTTCATTAACAACAAGTGTGGACGAACAGTGAAATGCTTACTTACTGGCCCTTCCCAACAATGCTGAGAGAAAGAAAATTGAGAATAATAGAAAAGTAAAACACATAAAGTAATAATAGATACTGTACACAAGCAACGATGACTTGGCTATATACAAGGGGTACCAATACCGAGTCGATGTGCAGGGGTACGAGGTCATTTACATAGATATGTACATATAACTAGCAGCAGAAAAGGGTCAATGCAGATAATTAAATAGTTAACCAAATAGCTATCTGGACTAACTCTTTAACAGTCTTATGGCTATGGGTAGAAGCTGTTCAGGGTCCTGTTGGTTCCAGACTTAGTGCTTCGGTACCGCTTGATGTGCAGTAGCAAAGAGGACAGTGTATGACTTGGGTGGCTGGAGTCTTTGACAATTTTTTGGGCCTTCCTCTGACATCGCCTGGTATAGAGGTCCCGGATGGCAGGGAGCTTGACCCCAGTGATGTACTGGGCTGGACGCACTACCCTCTGTAGCTCCTTGCGGTCGGATGCCAAGCAGTTGCCATACCAAGCGGTGATGCAGCCAGTCAACATGCTCTCAATGGTACAGCTGTATAACATTTGAGGATCTGAGGGCCCATGCCAAATCTTTTCAGCTTCCTGAGGGTGAAGAGGCATTGTCGTGCCCTCTTCACGACTGTGTTGGTGTGTTTGGACCCTGATAGATCCTTAGTGATGTGGAAACCAAGGAACTTGAAGCTCTCGACCCGCTCCACTTCAGCCCGGCTGATGTGAATGGAGGTGTGCTCAGCCCTCTGTTTCCTGTATTCCACGATCAGCTCCTTTGTCTTCTTGATGTTGAGCGAGAGGTTGTTGTCCTGGAACCGTACTGCCAGGTCTCTGACCTCCTCTCTATAGGCTGTCTCATCGTCGTCGTTGATCAGGCCTACCACCATTGTGTCATCTGCAAACTTAATGATGGTGTTGGAGTCGTGCATGGCCACGCAGTTGTGGGTGAACAGGGAGTACAGAGGGGACTAAGCACACACCCCTGAGGATTACTGGTGTTGAGGGTCAGCGTGGTGGATGTGTTGTTGCCTACCCTCACCACCAGGGCGGCCTGTCAGGAAGTCCAGGATCCAGTTGCAGAGGGAGGTGTTCAGTCCCAGGGTCCTTAGCTTAGTGATGGACTTGGAAAGCACTATGGTGTTGAATACTGATCTGTAGTCAATGAACAGCATTCTAAAGTAGGTGTTCCTTTTGTCCAAGTGGGAAAGATCCGTGTGGAGTGCAATAGAGATTGTGTCATCTGTGGATCTGTTGGGGCAGTATGCGAATTGGAGTGGGTCCACGGTGTCTGGGATGATAGTATTGATGTGAGCCATGAACAGCCTTTCAAAGCATGTCATGGCTACAGATGTGAGTGCTATGGGAGGATAGTCATTTAGACAGGTTACCTTGGCGTTCTTGGGCACTGGAACTATGGTGGTCTGCTTGAATCACGTAGGTATTACAAACTGGGTGTGTAAGTGAAGACACTTGCCAGTTGGTCAGCGCATGCTCTGAATACTGGTAGTCTGTCCCTGCGGCCTTGTTAATGTTAACCCACTTAAAGGTCTTACTATGGAGAGTATGATCACACAGTCGTCTGGAACAGCTGGTGCTCTCACGCATGGTTCAGTTGCTTGCCTCGAAGCGAGCATAGAAGGCATTTAGCTCACCTGGTAGGCTCACATCACTGGGCAGCTCACAGCTTTTTCCTTTTGTAATCTGTGATAGTTTGCAGGCACTGCCACATCTGACGAGTGTCAGAACTGGTGTAATAGGATTCGATCTTAGTTCTGTATTGACGCTTTGCCTGTTTGATGGATTTCTTATAAGCATCCCGGTTAGTGTCCCGCTCCTTGAAAGCGGTAGCTCTAGCTTTTAGCTCAGTGCGGATGTTACCTGTAATCCATGGCTTTTGGTTGGGATATGTATGGACAGTCACTGTGGGGATGACATCATCCATGTACTTATTAATGAAGCCGGTGACTGATGTGGTAAACTCCTTAGTGCTATTGGAGGAGTCCCGGAACACATTCCAGTCTATGCTAGCGAAACAGTCCTGTAGCTTAGTATCCGCTTCATTGGACCACTTCCGTATTGAGCGTGTCACTGGTACTTCCTGTTTGAGCTTCTGCTTGTAAGCAGGAATCAGGAGGACAGAGTTATGGTCAGATTTGGCAAATGGAGGGCGAGGGAGAGCTTTGTATGCCCCTCAGTGTGTGGAGTAAAGGTGATCTAGAGTTGTTTTGCCTCTCGTTGTACAGGTGACATGCTGGTAGAAATGAGTTAAGATGGATTTCAGTTTTCCTGCATTAAAATCACTGGCCACTCGGAGCGCTGCCTCAATGAGCATTTTCTTGTTCGTTTATGGCCCTATACAGCTCGTTGAGTGCCGGCTTAGTGTCAGCATCGGTTTGGAGTGGGTAAATAGACAGCTACGAAAATATAGATTAAAACTCTCTTGGTAAATAGTATGGTCTACAGCTTATCAAGTTTCAGAGAAACATATTATATTACAGTTTTTAGGTCCCATTGACAGGATAGTCTCGAACTGAGCTCGTTTACTTTGTTCTCCAGTCATTGTACATTCGCCAAAAGAACAGAGGTTAGAGGTGGTTTATTTACTCAAAGCCAGTTTCATCAGGGAGCCAGCCCGTCGACCTCTATATCGCCGTCTCCTTCTCTTCTGAGTGTCAGCAATTGTGGCCAGGTCCGCGGTGAGCAGTATATCCTGCGTTGCCGAGCCGTTGGAGTAGAAATCTTCATCCAAATCAAGGTTAGTGATTGTTGTTCTAATGTCCAGAAGCTCTTTTCGGTCATAGGAAATTATGGCGGAAACATTATGTACAAAAAAAGTTCAGATCTGCACAGAAAAACAGTGAAAATAGCTGAATTGGTCAAGATCCCGTAATACAGCTGCTATACATTCCATACCATCCTTATTCTCATTACCAAGTTTCAAGTTTTATTTGTCACATGCACAAGTACAATGAAATGCTTAACTTGCAAGCCTTGCCTAACAGTGCAGTATTCAATATAAAAAAACTACAACAAATAAGAAAATAAAAATAACTATCAAAATTAGAATAAGAGAGGACCATGGTATACATCGAAGACATTAAGTCACAGAAAAAAAATCATAATAAAGACACTATTTTTATTGAACCTCCAGTTGCATTTCAAGAGTGGCTGAATATATTTTGCATATCCAGAACCTTGTATTGACTGTCACTGCAGGGTAGATGTAGTACACCTTGTTACTGTTAATGACCAGCAGCCTTCATGAAAATTTCAACAAGGAACAATTTCTTCAGTGAAGTAGTGGGGCCACTGGAGCTGAATGAGAAGGGGTTTTCCCTGTAATATAAAGCTTCTCTGCCTTAATGTGCTGACTGGTGTGTTTCAGCCCCATTCTGAGTGAGAAACAGCCTATATAGAGCTGTGGTTGTGCTGATGAATACCAGTCCTAGACACTGGGAATACCGTTGAGTGGGACAGAACTAAAGCCTATAAGATTGGCAAGGTGATATGTCTGTCATTTCAGTTATCCAAAAGTGTGAAAGCATTCTTGACGGTCCTGATAACTCACATCACTCACTCGGGTCGACAGGAAAGTATTTTTGAAGGCTTGATGATTGGGTTGTTGGATACATTTCAATCTATCAGTCAGATTGTATCTTTTATGGGTCATTTTACTACTTCATTTGCCAACAAGTGCTTAACGTCAGCCCATGACTAAAATTCTCAAAAAAGCAAGCCAAGGAAACAGTGGAAAGAAGAAAAACACCAGGAAGGAAGAAACCTTGGGAGGAACCAAACTGAATTTCTGATTGACCTGGGTGCGACCGTCCACCTATAACATTATCTCTATCTTCCACAGAGGTAAATACAGACTGTAGGGATGTCATTTGGGCAACCAGTTAATACTCTTTGGAAAAAGTGTGACATTTTAATTTCTTAGTCATGAGTCAGAGATCAGAGACTGAAGTTTGAGTGATGGAGTGTATCAGAGAGAGAGAGAGAGAAAGCTGGGGGCAGAGAGAGAGAGGGGAAAAGAAAGAGTGCTTTACAGAAAAGGTGGAGGAGAGGAGCAGAAAACCGTCTGCTCTGTACGGTGACACAGCAGTTTTCTAAATTACTAAGTTTGACATATTTAAGCTACCAAAATTTCAACAACTTTGAAACTGTTTCCACAAAATAATAAGCCTTGGATATGCATCAGTAATTCCGCTCAAAACAGTCCATAAAATATTAATTGTTTGTTTGCCTCTGGTTGCATTCTTACCAACCCTGTCCTAATGGCCTTAACAGCTGATTAAAACCAATTGTTTTTGTGACAACACAAGCACACTATAAATCCAAGTGGTCCGCTCTCAATACAACTATACCTTTATTTGGAATTCCAATTAGGTTCGAGCCGTCGTTATTTTCTTTTCATCAACTCCCAAACTCCCAAGAGGGAGACCAGCAGGCTCTATTTAATTGAATTAGCTGAACATGGAGGAGTGGTTTGGAATGATACAGTGCTCCCCAGGCTGCTAGGCCATACAGATGTAGGATCCCACTAGTCAAAAACTGGTTGAATCAACGTTGTTACATGTCATTTCAACCAAAAAATGCAATGTCATGACGTTGAATCAATGTGGAAAACTGATTGGATTTGAAAAAAGTCATCAACGTAAGGGGATTTTTTTATATTTATTCACACAACTTTTCATCTAAATGTCATGGTCGTCGATGAACGGTGACCAAAATGCAGCGGGTATAGTGCTCATCTTTCTTCTTTATTTTAAAGAGAACACTCAAACAAAATAAACAAAACGACGAAACAGTTCCGTAAGGCATACAGGCTATACAGAAAACAACCACCCACAAAAACACAGGAAAAACAGGCTGCCTAAGTATGGCATCCAATCAGAGACAACGAAAGACACCTGCCTCTGATTGGAAGCCATACCTGGCCACACATAGAAAAAGAAACATAGAAATAGAAAAATAGAACCAAAATCCCCTAGAACCAAAAACCCCAAAACACACAAAACAAACACCCCCTGCCACGCCCTGACCATACTACAATTACAAATGACCCCTTTACTGGTCAGGACGTGACACTAAATCCAATAACATTGTGACATTTTTTGTTGATTTCACGTTGAATTCAGGTTAATTGACACCTCAACCAAATGTAAATCAAAACTAGGCATTGAACTTACTTCTGTGCTCAGTTGGATCTTAATTTGATCACCCTGTTGCAGGAGAACTTTCCTGCAATGCAGGGCTATATTACATGTTTTGGTGTATTTGAGGTAGGGCTTCTGAAGTTTGTAATTTCCCCTTTGTATCAACCACTACAAAAATGTATATTAATTATAATCCACATAAAATTCACATTTCCTGTTGCTGTAGCAGGAAGGCCAGTTGAGAACACTGGCCTACCTGGTTAAATAAAGGCGAAATAGCAAAATTAAAGGCCCAGTGGAGTCAAAAACGTGATTTTACTTTGTTTTATATGTATTTCCACACAATGAGGTTGGAAAAATACTGTGAAATTGTGAGAATTTTGATAATGCAGCAACACGTCTGCTACGCTGATCCTCAACACAGGGGCCCCTCAGGGGTGCGTGCTCAGTCCCCTCCTGTACTCCCTGTTCACCCACGACTGTGTGGCCAAACACGACTCCATCACCATCATTAAGTTTGCTGATGACACAACAGTGGTAGACCTGATTACTGACAACGATGTGACAGCCTATAGGGAGGAGGTCAGAGACCTGGCAGTGTGACGCAAGGACAACAAGCTCTCCTTCAAAGTGAGCAAGACAAAGGAGCTGATCGTGGACTACAGGAAAAGGCGGGCCGAACAGGCCCCCATTAACATCTATGGGGCTATAGCGGAGCGGGTCGATAGCTTCAAGTTCCTTGGTGTCAACATCACCAATGAACTATCATGATACAAACACACCAAGACAGTCGTGAAGAGGGCACGACAACACCTTTTTCCCCCTCAGGAGACTGAAAAAAATTGTCATGGGTCCTCAGATGCTCAAAAAGTTCTACAGCTGCACCATTGAGAGCATCCTGACCGGTTGCATCACTGCCTGGTATGGCAACTGCTCGGCCTCCGACCGCAAGGCGCTACAGAGGGTAGTGTGAATAGCCCAGTACATCACTGGGGCAGAGCTTCCTGCCATCCAGGACCTCTATACCAGGCGGTGTCAGAAGAAGGCACCCAGAGTGTGCAACCAGAGGGAGAAAAATTCTCAATCACCTGTACTCCACACACAGAGACGCGTACAAAGCTCTCCCTCGCCCTCCATTGGGTAAATCTGACCACAACTCTATCCTCCTGATTTCTGCTTAAAAGCTAAAATTAAAGCAGGAAGCACCAGTGACTCGGTTCTTAAAAAAGTGGTCAGATGAAGCAGATGCTAAACTACAGAACTGTTTTGCTATCACAGACTGGAACATGTTCTGGGATTCCTCCAATGGCATTGAGGAGTACACCACATCAGTTACTGGCTTTATCAATATGTGCATCGAGGACGTCGTCCCCACAGTGACTGTAGGTAAAAAATACCCCAACCAGAATGTTACAGGCAACATTCAAACTGAGCTAAAGGGTAGAGCTGCCACTTTCAAGGTGCGGGACTCGAACCCGGAAGCTTACAAGAAATCCTGCTATGCCCTGCGACGAACCATCATTGAATCATACTACACCGGCTCCGACGCTCGTCTTATGTGGCAGCGCTTGCAAACTATTACAGACTACAAAGGGAAGCACAGCCGAGAGCTGCCCAGTGACACGAGCCTACCAGACGAGCTACATCACTTCTATGCTCGCTTCGAGGCAAGCAACACTGAGGCATGCATGAGAGCATCAGCTGTTCCGGACGACTGTGTGATCAAGCTCTCCATAGCCAACGTGAGTAAGACCTTTAAACAGGTCAACATACACAAGGCTGCGGGGCCAGACGGATTACCAGGACATGTGCTCCGGGCATGTGCTGACCAACTGGCAGGTGTCTTCACTGACATTTTCAACATGTCCCTGTCTGAGTCTGTAATACCAACATGTTTCAAGCAGACCACCATAGTCCCTGTGCCCAAGAACACATAGGCAACCTGCCTAAATGACTACAGACCCGTAGCACTCACGTCTGTAACCATGAAGTGCTTTGAAAGGATGGTCATGGCTCACATCAACACCATTATCCCAGAAACCCTAGACCCACTCCAATTTGCATACCACCCAAACAGATCCACAGATGATGCAATTTCTATTGCACTCCACACTGCCCTTTCCCACTTGGGCAAAAGGAACACTTATGTGAGAATGCTATTCATTGACTACAGCTCAGCATTCAACAACATAGCTTAGTGATGAGCTTTGAGGGTACTAAGGCAGTGCTCCTCCTGCTCCTCCTTGCACAAAGGCGGAGGTAGCGGTCCTGCTGCTGGGTTGTTGCCCTCCTACGGCCTCCTCCACGTCTCCTGATGTACTGGCCTGTCTCCTGGTTGCGCCTCCATGCTCTGGACACTACGCTGACAGACACAGCAAACCTTCTTGCCACAGCTCGCATTGATGTGCCATCCTGGATGAGCTGCACTACCTGAGCCACTTGTTTGGGTTGTAGACTCCGTCTCATGCTACCACTAGAGTGAAAGCACCGCCAGCATTCAAAAGTGAACAAAACATCAGCCAGGAAACATAGGAACTGAGAAGTGGTCTGTGGTCACCACCTGCAGAACCACTCCTTTATTGGGGGTGTCTTGCTAATTGCCTATAATTTCCACCTGTTGTCTATTCCATTTGCACAACAGCATGTGAAATTTATTGTCAATCAGTGTTGCTTCCTAAGTGGACAGTTTGATTTCACAGAAGTGTGATTGACTTGGAGTTACATTGTGTTGTTTAAGTGTTCCCTTTATTTTTTTGAGCAGTGTATATGCATAGTCACTTTAACTATACATTCATGTACATACTACCTCAATTGGGCCGACCAATCAGTGCTCGCGCACATTGGCTAACCGGACTATCTGCATTGTGTCCCACCCACCACCCGCCAACCCCTCTTTTACGCTACTGCTACTCTCTGTTCATCATATATGCTTAGTCACTTTAACCATATCTACATGTACATACTACCTCAATCAGCCTGACTAACCGGTGTCTGTATGTAGCCTCACTACTTTTATAGCCTCGCTACTGTATATAGCCTGTCTTTTTACTGTTGTTTTATTTCTTTACCTACCTATTGTTCGCCTAATACCTTTTTTGCACTATTGGTTAGAGCCTGTAAGTAAGCAATTCACTGTAAGGTCTACACCCGTTGTATTCTGCGCACGTGACAAATAAACTTTGATTTGAAGGCCCTAAAAATTGTCAAAGACTCCAGCCACCGTAGTCATAGACTGTTCACTCTGCTACCACACGGCAAGTGGTACTGGAGTGCTAAGTCTAGGTCCAAGAGGCTTCTAAACAGCTTCTACCCCCAAGCCATAAGACGCCTGAACATCTAATCAAATGGCTACCCAGACTATTTGCATTGCCCCCACCTCTTTTATGCTGCTGCTACTCTCTGTTATTATCTGTGCATAGTCACTTAAATAACTCTACCTACATGTACATATTACCTCGACTAACCGGTGCCCCGACACATTGACTCTGTACCGGTACCCCCTGTATATACAGTAGCCGCGCTATTGTTATTTTACTGCTGCTCTTTAATTATTTGTTACTTTTATTTCTTATTTTTTTAGTATTTTTCTTAAAACTGCAATGTTGGTTAAGGGCTTGTAAGTAAGCATTTCACTATCTGTTGTCTTCGGCGCATGTGACAAATACAATTTGATTTGACATGCCACTTGCCACTGGCTTTGAGTAAAGCCAGTGTCTCTATGTATCCGGATGACTCAACACTATACACGTCAGCTACTACAGTGACTGAAATGACTGCAACACTTAACAAATAGCTGCAGTTAGTTTCAGACTGGGAGGCAAGGAATAAGTTACAAATACATGTATATTATAGGTCTTATACTGTTCCTAGAATAAATCTGATGCATTTACATTTATCAATCTCATCACATTATCCCCATATATGTTATCCCGGTCACGTTCAGCATTATTCACTCAACATTATCCCTGTGTGATATGCAGCAGCTGTAGCCCATGTGTTGACTTTGATACAGGACCTCTGAGGTGTAATACTAAAAGTCAGCACCATATGGCTTTGGGCTGACCTTTTTTCTATAACACCCAGCTGAGATTTTACCTTCAAATTCTGTGGCTGTCCGGGCATTGCGATTACAGGCCTATCTGCTGTGTAATTGTGGAGTCTATTCTGCCAGCTGTGACTCGACTCCTTTTAACCTGCAAAGAAAGGGAGCGAGAAAACGTTAACAAATACCTTTTCCTTTCAAAGATCAGTTTGACAAGAAAGAACAGGGCCAGGAGGTTGACATAGGGGTGGCGTAGATTGCATATTAACCTAGTTTTCCAATTTTGATGTATGGATTGTTATAAACCTAACCTTATACAATAAAGACGTTTCCTCGGTGTCATTATCTGCAATGACTGGGTAACCTGTAATTCGTGACTATAAAGCACTCTGGGGGAATTGCTATTTCCCTTTTTTTTTAACCTCAACATCACTTGGCAATCATCTTTTAGGTTTCTCAAAATCAGAGCATTTGTGACATTTGCAATAATACCAGACACTTTGCCTCAAGGTAACATCTCCACACAATATGTGTGAGATGTCAGACACTGATAAACACAATTATTCACAGTGCCGTTCTCCCCTTCATCTCACTATCCTCTGAGGCTGTGGTGGAGAGGTAACTACGGTGTGTTTAGAGATTGATTAATGATGCGGTCTGGGTAATGGTGTCCTATGAGCTTGGGCTGTAATGACTTCTCTCAACTTTGTGTGTGTGTGTGTGTGTGTGTGTGTGTGTGTGTGTGTGTGTGTGTGTGTGTGTGTGTGTATAATGAGTGGCTTGGAGGAAGAGAGCATAGAACGTCTCTATTAATGGTGGTTAACGAATCAATGATGCACTCTGGACATTATTGTATTTCATAAATCACGCAGTGGTAGGGAAGGCTGTTACTCAGCCTTGATTGGTTTATTAGAGCGGGACAGGAGAGTGGCTGTCTGACATTCAGTTGGGACTGATGAATGGACGACTGACTGGCTGGCTGATGGATGGACAGATGGAAGGACTGACTGACTGACTGACTGCTAAAGGCGCCTACGAACATACACTCATTCACTATAAAAACCCAACTTAACCAATTGCTTAGTCAGTGTTATTCTGTGAATTGGGTGGACTTCAGAAGGACAAGACATTGAGCTAATGTGTGAACGTTTGTTAACTCAACAAACTTTGCTAACAGTGAGCTGAATGTATAAACACTTGTTGAGTCAAATTACAAATTACTTGTTTGCCTTTGGAAGGCAACACTGTATGCTTCAGCTACACTGAACAAAATATAAATGCAAAATGCTAAAATTTCAATGATTTTACTGTGTTACAGTTCATAAAAGGAAATCAATGAATTGAAATACATTAATTTGGCCCTAATCTATGGATTTCACATGACTGGGCAGGGAGCAGCCATAAGCCCACCCACTGGGGAGCCAGGCCCGGCCAATCAGAATGAGTTTTTACCCCACAAAAGGACAGAAATACTCCTCAGTTTCATCAGCTGTCCGGGTGGCTGGTCTCAGACGCAGGTGAAGAAGCCGGATGTGGAGGTCCTGGGCTGGCGTGGTAACACGTGGTCTGGGGTTGTGAGGCCGATTGGACGTACTGTAAAATACTCTAAAACGACGTTGGAGGCGGCTTATAATAGAGAAATTAACATTACATTCTCTGGCAACAGCTCAGGTGGACATTACTGCAGTCAGCAGGCCAATTGCACGCTCCCTCAAAACTTGAGACATTTGTGGCATTGTGTTGTGTGACAAAACTGCACATTTTAGAGTGGCCTTTTATTGTCCCCAGCACAAGGTGTACCTGTGTAATGATCATGCTGTTTAATCATATGCCACACCTGTCAGGTGGATGGATTGTCTTGGCAAAGGAGAAATGCTCACCAACAGGGATAAGCAAATTTGTGCACAAAATAGAGAAATGAGAGAAATAAGCTTTTTGTGCGTATGGAACATTTTTGCGATCTTTTATTTCAGCTCATGAAACATGGGACCAACACTTTACTGTACATGTTGCATTTATATTTTTGTTCAGTATATATGCCTAAATGTTGAGCAAACGTACAATCCTATTGCAGCTGGTTACCTTGCAATTGTACGTGTGAGCTGAATTTCTTCCCTGTGGCTCAGTTGGTAGAGCATGGTGTTTGCAACGCCAGCATGGTGTGTGCAACGCCAGGGTTGTGGGTTCGATTCCCACGGGGGGCCAGTACAAAAAAACTAAAAATAATGCATAAAATGGTATGAAATGTATGTATTCGCTACTGTAAGTCGCTCTGGATAAGAGCGTCTGCTAAATGACGTAAATGTAAAATGTAAGCTTGTTAAATTATGAATATACAGTATGTTTGCTCAAAACCACTCAAAACCACACCCCACACTATCATCAGGGATCTACCACTCAAAACCACACCCCACATTATCATCAGGGATCTACCACTCAAAACCACACCCCACATTATCATCAGGGATCTACCACTCAAAACCACACCCCACATTATCATCAGGGATCTAGTGGAGGGTAAATGCACGTAAATGTTGTCTATGTACCTTCTTATTTGTGAAATAGCGTTTACTCACCTTTTTATTTGGTTAATTATTCTTTACCCACTTATTATTGCGCTCCTAGCGTTGATCAACGCTCAAAACTCTAATATTCTTGATCTGAGTTCTAATTGAGCCTACCACTTCGAAACAAGTGGAATCATGGTTCAGGTATGCTTGTTATGTTTGGCTGCTCCCCCCAGACTTGCCGTGTTAGCAGTGCATTCATTTACGACTCACCGCACAGGCCGATATGAAACGAATTACCTCAGCCCAGACTAACGCTGGCAAGTGGCAGAGAAAGAGACATTGCTGACAGTGGCCTTGTGAGATGACGAACATAAGGGCTCAGACACACCAATAGCGTTTCTTGGCCAAGAGTACTTAGCACCTCTGAACATAATTTGCTAACCGAGGGCGCATCAATTTGACATGTAGAATTACGTGAAAAATGTTGGTAGTCAGATGTTTACAGTGGGTGGTCCCTAAATCAGCTCGTTGAAGGAACGGCAGACAAACGCTTGAACCACATTTAGCTTGAACCACTATTTTTTTATGTCCCTCAACTCCTGCTGTGTTAGACATCCCCTAAAGTAAAAAAACTAAATCTCTGAAAACTGGTAAATAGTGGACAAAAGGAGCCTAACGTTACTCCATATTGTCCAAGGACCTTACATGTTCTGTTTAGAGGTGAATTGGCTCTGGCAGCCAAAACAGCCAAATACTTCATCTAAACGTGAATCGATTCTCAATTGCGCTGCGGTTCTAGAAACAGATTAGTAGTACAGTGGTTCCCAAACTTCAGAGACCCATGTGGGGTCCCTGAAATGTAAATAGGGTCCCATGAGAGAATCTGTAATCTTATCAAACACATGAATAGCTTGTTTCTCTTTATATGGGTATAGAATACAACATTTTAGAGTCAACTAGGGCCTTTTACACTGATTCACTTTAGCAGTTTGCAATATGTAATTAAAGGGATACTTCTGGATTTTGGCAACAAAGACCTTTATCTACCTCCCCAGAGCCTATTCTTATTTACAATGAAAGTGATTAAAAAAATGGATGGGTTAATAAAAAACATTTAAAAATATATAATTAAATAATATTGTGACTCCAAAATTACCCAATAACTGATTAACCATTAATTTATATTGGGAACAAATGAACAAACAACTAAAACAAACAGAAAATGCATCCAACAAATTTGTAGAGCCACAAGCTTGATGTAGTCATTGCGAGTTCGGAAAATGTGACAAAATACTTTTACTACTTTAATACACAGTGAATTTGTCCCAATACTTTTGGTCCCCTAAAATGGGGGAACAATCAAACAATACAGTTCTTAAAAAAATTGGTTTGATACATTCACCTCTGAAGGTAAATCATGTACTCACATTCAGTAATCTTGCTCTGATTTGTCATCCTGAGGGTCCCAAAGATCAAATGTAGCATAGTTCTGTTTGATAAAATTCAATAAAATTTTTATATTCAAATGTAGCAACTGGGTTCTACAGTTTGAACCCCTGCTGTCTATGGACCCACATCCACCCCACCCGACCATCTAGATGTGTGAAGGTTAGTGTTTTTTCTGTAGGGAAGCTAATTATTCATCATGTATGACATTCCTGGGAGTGTGTAAACTTTAAAAAAAATACCATACCATCTTTGTATGTTTTCTATAGTTATGTAGTTGAAAATGTATCAATTGACCAATTCGGCACATTTGGGCAGACAAATATTTTGCAGTATTGCAATGCTTCACTGGATCAAGTACCCTCAAATTAAAGCTGAAAGTATGCACTTTCAGATCCAAACTGTCCTAATAATTACAGAGGGCACTGTATCTACCCAAATCTTGAGCAAACTCCCAATCCTATTGCAGCTGGTTGTCTTACAAGGAATCATTTTTCTTTTAAAAATGTAGACAAAGAGAGACAGGCACACACAGGAGCAGAAAGAGACAGACAGAAACAGAGACAGACACACACCCACAATCATACACACTATAACAATTAACCGTCCTCTGTAAATGCCCTTTCCCAGCCTTGTAAATAGCTGGTCATTTCACCAAAGGAGGCACAGCATTAGGGCTCAGAGTCATTCGAGATCTGCCATCACCACAGAATGGCCAGATGATAAGAAGATGAAAAGATGGGAAAACGGAGGGGTGGTGATGATGAGAGGATGGAGTGGAGAGAACAGAGGTCAGTCACGACGGCCTGCTGAGAGAGAGAGCTTCAAACTCAAGAGGCATGCAGAACACCCCGAGGCAGTACTCTCAACAGTCTAGACAGTAGTACTGTGTGTGTGTGTGTGAGTGAAGGGGGACGTGTTTAACTATACTTGAGGGGAGCAGAAGTCCCTACAAGAATAGTAAACAAACAAAAATTTGATCAACTGGGGACATTTTGTTAGTCCCCACAAGGTCAAATGCTATTTCTAGGGGGTTTAGGGTTAAGGTTAGAATAAGTGTTAGGGTTAGAATTAGGTTATGTTTTCGGGTTAGGTTTTCGGGTTAGGGTACGGGTTAGAGTTAGGTTTAGAGAAAATAGGATTTGAATGGGACAGAATTGTGTGTCCCCACAAGGTTAGTTGTGTGTTTGTGTGTCCAGGGGTCATTAGTGCATCCATGGACCGGATATTGAAGCCAATGTGTTGGTATCACTCACAGATATTAGTCTTTGCTAAGAAGCTGTGTTTCTTTTTAGACCATTTTAATTTAAAACAATAAGTAGTGAGGTACTTAATTGTTACCCGGAAATTATTTTATATTGAGATAAAAACAGCAGCATTGGACCTTTAAGGGAAGTATATTGAACATTACGTTTAATTACTTCTGCGTTATGAACTAGACACGGACACGAATGATCCATTGGTAGCTTGTTGTCACCAAGTAGTGGTGCTAACCGTGTGTTATAGGATGCTAGCATGCTAGTTAGCTAGTTAGCTACGGCGTCATAGGACGCGGTGCACTAGGTGGGTTTTCACGGAAGAATACTGTACCAAGTTATCTAGCGGAATAAACTAAGTTTGAGCCTATTCTGGGAAACATTGAACCACTGTAGTTTACATCAATTTTAATTTCTAGTGGTAGCTAGAATAGTTATATTTTAGCGTTTTAGTGTTTCAGTGAATTGTTAGTGAGGGAGGCCCTGCTCTCTCGCTTCCCCAGGTGTTTAGTTAATTTTCCTTTCAATCTCCTTTGCATTAGCGTAGCCTCTCCTGTAGCCTATCAACTATGTGTCGGTCTATCCCTGTTCTCTCCTCTCTGCACAGGCCATACAAACGCTTCACATCGCGTGGCCGCTGCCACTCTAACCTGGTGGTCCCAGCGCGCACGACCCACGTGGAGTTCCAGGTCTCCGGCAGCCTCTGGAACTGCCGGTCTGCGGCCAACAAGGCAGAGTTCATCTCAGCCTATGCTACCCTCCAGTCCCTCGACTTCTTGGCGCTGACGGAAACATGGATTACCACAGAAAACTGCTACTCGTACTGCTCTCTCCTCGTCCGACCACGTGTTCTCGCACACCCCGAGAGAATCTGGTCAGCGGGGTGGTGGCACTGGAATCCTCATCTCTCCCAAGTGGACATTCTCTCTTTCTCCCCTGACCCATCTGTCTATCTCCTCATTTGAATTCCATGCTGTCACAATCACTAGCCCATTCAAGCTTAACATCCTTACCATTTATCGCCCTCCAGGTTCCCTTGGAGAGTTCATCAATGAGCTTGATGCCTTGATAAGTTCCTTTCCTGAGGATGGCTCACCCCTCACAATTCTGGGTGACTTTAACCTCTATGGGCTAGGTGGGACGTTTGTGTCCCACCCTAGTCAACAGCCAGTGGAATCCCGTGGCACGATATTCAAATACCTTAGAAATGCTATTACTTCAATTTCTCAAACATATGACTATTTTACACCATTTTAAAGACAAGACTCTCGTTAATCTAACCACACTGTCCGATTTCAAAAAGGCTTTACAACGAAAGCAAAACATTAGATTATGTCAGCAGAGTACCCAGCCAGAAATAATCAGACACCCATTTTTCAAGCTAGCATATAATGTCACAAAAAACAAAACCACAGCTAAATGCAGCACTAACCTTTGATGATCTTCATCAGATGACACTCCTAGGACATTATGTTATACAATACATGCATGTTTTGCTCAATCAAGTTCATATTTATATCAAAAAACAGCTTTTTACATTAGCATGTGACTAGCATGTGACTAGCATTCCCACCGAACACTTCCGGTGAATTTACTAAATTACTCACAATAAACGTTCACAAAAAACATAACAATTATTTTAACCTCCCTACGTCTACCTTTGACTCATTTCTCTCTGCCTCCTTCTTTCCACTCCTCTCCTCTTTTGACCTCACCCTCTCACCGTCCCCCCCTACTCACAAGGCAGGCAATACGCTTGACCTCATCTTCACTAGATGCTGTTCTTCTACTAATCTCACTGCAACTCCCCTCCAAGTCTCCGATCACTACCTTGTATCCTTTTCCCTCTCGCTCTCCTCCAACACTTCTCACTCTGCCCCTACTCAGATGGTATTGCGCCGTCGCAACCTTCGCTCTCTCTCTCCTGCTACTCTCTCCTCTTCCATCCTATCATCTCTTCCCTCTGCTCAATCCTTCTCCAACCAATCTCCTGATTCTGCCTCCTCAACCCTCCTCTCCTCCCTTTTTGCATCCTTTGACTCTATGTCCCCTATCCTCCCGACCGGCTCGGTCCTCCCCTCCTGCTCCGTGGCTTGACGACTCATTGCGAGCTCACAGAACAGGGCTCCGGGCAGCCGAGCGGAAATGGAGGAAAACTAGCCTCCCTGCGGACCTGGCATCTTTTCGCTCCCTCCTCTCTACATTTTCCTCCTCTGTTTCTGCTGCTAAAGCCACTTTCTACCACTCTAACTTCCAAGCATCTGCCTCTAACCCTAGGAAGCTCTTTGCCACCTTCTCTTCCCTCCTGAATCCTCCTCCCCCTCCCCCCCTCCTCCCTCTCTGCGGATGACTTCGTCAACCATTTTGAAAAGAAGGTCGACGACATTCGATCCTCGTTTGTTAAGTCAAACCACACCGCTGGTCCTGCTCACATTGCCCTACCCTGTGCTTTGACCTCTTTCTCCCCTCTCTCTCCAGATGAAATCTTGCGTCTTGTGACGGCCGGCCGCCCAACAACCTGCCCGCTTGACCCCATCCCCTCCTCTCTTCTCCAGACCATTTCCGGAGACCTTCTCCCTTACCCCACCTCGCTCATCAACTCATCCTTGATCGCTGGCTACGTCCCTTCCGTCTTCAAGAGAGCGAGAGTTGCACCCCTTCTCAAAAAACCTACACTCGATCCCTCCGATGTCAACAACTACAGACCAGTATCCCTTCTTTCTTTTCTCTCAAACTCTTGAACGTGCCGTCTTTGGCCAGCTCTCCTGCTATCTCTCTCAAAATTACCTTCTCAAATTTTCAATGGCAAAATCCAGAAGTAACGAAATGTGGAAAAAGGGGTCTGAATCCTTCCCGAATGCACTGTATTCTAGAGGGCATTTTGAGACCTTAAAACCTGTTTTGGAAAGGCCCCCCTTCTCTCAATTTCCGCCTGAAGACATACCCTAATCTAACTGCCTGTAGCTCAGGTCCAGAAGCAAGGATATGCATATTCCTGGTATCATTTGAAAGGAAACACTGCAGTTTGTGGAAATGTGAATTGAATGTAGGAGAATATAACACAATATATCTGGTAGAAGAAAATACAAGGAAATAAACATACATTTTCTGTTTTTATTGTTGTTGCATCATCTTTCAACTGAACAAGAACAGCCAAACATTCAGATGTTTGCTGGGGATAATTTCGAAGCAGAACATAAGAGGGCAACAGTATTTGAGCAAAGTTTCAGACAGATATCTTCAGGAATGAGCGAGCCACATGACATTGAGCATGAAGTCACCCAGGTGTCCCACACAAGTTGCCCAAATGTACCCAAGTGGCCGAAATGTACCCAAGTGGCCAAGTGGCCGAATAGGAAAGCCCACTCTGTTGGTCCAAATGGTGCCACAAGCCCACACATCCAGCTATCATGTAGATCTATATACCTAGACTTGGCCTTTGATTTTCCAGATTTAGTCACCATAATTCTTCAGATAAAATAGCGGAAAATGCTGTCGAAACAATACTGCTATGCATAACCAGCATGGCTGCTTCAGGTAAAATTTTCAATGGCGAATGTCTGTCGTTACGCTCGAGTTTCAAACAAGGGCGAGTCTTCCCGGATATAACCATTACACATTGCCATTTACCTCAGCTCATTGGCTATCTACCAAGCTAGATTTCAAGACGATCAGTGGTCATTGGGCCGAAATACAGTTAATCAATGAAGCACTGGTCATATCATTGGTGCGCAATGAGGTCATTGTTTGGTGTGTTCAAATCAGTACCTTTCGGTCAATACGTCCCGCGAAAAGAACCATGAAGTCTGGTTGTGTTACTAACAACCAGAGGATTGCAATGAAACCAACCATGACTGGATAAACGTACGTTTAGTGTGAGTAATTACATCGAATGTTTCTAAAGTTGGAGACGGAATTCACGACACAAGCCGTTTACAAAATGGTTCGTGTTAGGCTATAAAAATGTATTTTATTGAACAAAACGACCATTTATTGTGTAGCTTGGACCTTTTGTATTGCCAAAAGAAGATCTTCAAAAGGTATGTGATTATTTTATTGCTATTTCTGACTTTCGTGACTCCTGTCCTTGTATGGAAAATGTTTATTATGCTTTTCTAAGTGGGGTGCTGTCCTCAGATAATCGCATGGTGTGCTTTCGCCGTAAAGCCTTTTTGAAATCTGACACAGCGGCTGGATTAACAAGAAGTTAAGCTTTATTTTGTTGTATAACACTTATTTTATGAATATTTATATTCCTGTAATTTGAATTTCGCACTCTGCAATTTCACCGGATGTTGTCGAGGTGTGCTGCTAGCGGGACGCCTTTTCCAAACAGGTTAAAAGGTGTATATGACATAGATGCAGAAAGTAAACAGAATAGTGGGTCAAAAGCGTGAGTCTCAACTTCTCTGCTGTTTTGGTGTCCTAGCTACAGAGTGATGCAAGCATATGCACATGCAGAGATACTGTGTGCGCCTGTTTAAGAGCGAAGTGTTGCATCTTGCAATATCTGCAGTGCTGCTCGTGGCAACACCATGTATGTCACTGAGTCTACCTTTAAGGACCATCACATAAATATTGCCGATACTAGCACCGTTTTTTATACGCAAGGTGAGGTCCTCTGGACTAAACTAAACACAGGTTCTTTGCATCAAGGAGTGGAGCATGGGAATCCGACAACAACTGAAGCGATGCAACAACAATCATTTATTTTCATTTCAGTGTCACAAGAAAGGACAATCTCCAAAGCATACATCATCTTCAGTTCTGAGAGCTCCACTGTCTGTCCTACAAGACACACTTCAAATGGTTAGCAGCAATATCAGATTTCTCTCACAAACAAACATTTTGATTACGTTTCTCACACAATTCATATTCAATCCAACAATGGTGTTGCAAAGCTCACAAAGGTTGTGCTCAGAGAGGAGGAGAGGGGGTCTAAGTGGACTATGGGCGGAAATGCCTAAAAACACTACATTTAGAATTATTCCTATTTCTCATACTTACTTTGTTAAAAATCACAATTACAGTTCCCATCCTCCCAAGGCACCCAGACCAGCAAATAGTAATGGGGATACCCGGAATGACACAAACAGGCAGGCTTTTATACAAAAGGCCACACCCTTAATTAATAATCACATACACCTGGCACTGGCAGACCAACAAGGGTGCATTCACAATAGGTCGATGGTTCTATCCTGTTTGAAAAGGTAATGGATCTGGATTGTTAAATTGGACTTGTGTCATTTATTAATTTCATGTTTTGATGTTTACATTTTTTGTGTATTGTATTTGCGAGACATTCTACTGCACCGTTGGAGCTAGTAACACAAGCATTTCACTGCACCTGCAAATATGTGTAAGCGACCAATAAACTTAGATTTGATTTGCTGGAATGTGGCATGTCTATTTTATTGTGAGAAGACATGTATAAAGTATTTATTAAGTTTAAAATAGCTAATGATTAGTAAATGGTTTATAACAGGGGTCTCCAAACTTTTCTACCATGAAAACAAAAAAAGTTATGTTGCGAGCTTCACCCCCCAAAAAAATCTAGCTTCTCTTCTCCTCTACACTGCAACTCTTCCACAGGTCCCTGGTGTCCAATATGTTTTTTTTCTGTCAATTTACCTGGTAAAAAAGTGGTTAATAAACAGTATTTTGCATGACAGGCCCCATAAAATTATATTAGTATTTTCTCAAAATCTGTTTTATCGGTTTTATTTTTCCTGGTTTTGAATTTTTTTCAGTTTTTACTCTCAATATTACAATTATTCAAAGAGAAACAACAAAAATGGATGTTCTGAGTCCATGTTAATACTTAAATCACAGTCATGTAGATTTATTTTTGTGTAATTCCCTTTTAATTGTGATCTAGCAAGAGAGGAATGTGTTGGTCTAGCAACGTTTCTGTTGTTAGCCTACTGCTGCAGTACGTCATGGCAGAGTTTGCAAAACAATGGCCACCCAATTCAAATAAGATGCCGGACAGAATGGCTGCCATTTTATTGGCTCTTAACCAACCGTGCTATTTTGTTAGTTTTTTCACGTTGTTTGTAACTTACTTTGTACATAATGTTGCTGCTACCGTCTCTTATGACCGAAAAGAGCTTCTGGACAGCGATTACTGACCTCGAATTGGATGAAGAATTTATTTTTTCTTGGACGGGAAGAATGTACTCCAAACACCCGAACAGGCCATCATCACGTCATTCGCTGGAGAAAGAAAATGAGACTTCACGGAAAGAGATCGGGGTGCCTTGTGAGGATCAGGCGAGGAGCAGCTAATCTGCCTTTGCCATCCGTACGGTTAGCCAACATTAAATTGCTGTATAATAAATGGGACGAACTGGAAGCACGAATATCCTGCCAACAGGACATTAAAAACTGTAATAGCTTATGTTTCAACGAGTTGTGGCTGAACGACAACATGAATAACATACAGCTGGCAGGTTATACACTCTATCGGCAGGATATAACAGCAGCCTCTGGTAAGACACAGGGCAGGGGCCTATGTATATTTGTAAATAACAGCTGGTGCACGATATCTAAGGAAGTTGCAAGGTTTTGCTCACCTGAGGTAGAGTATTTCATGATAAGCTGTAGATCACACTACCTACCTATAGATTTTTCATCTGTATTTTTCATAGCTGTCTACATACCACCACAGACCCGACGCTGGCACTAAAACCGCACTCAATGAGCTGCATACCGCCATAAGCAAACAGGAAAAAGCTCATCCAGATGCGGCGCTCCTAGTGGCCGGGGACATTAATGCAGGGAAACTTAAATCAGTTTTACCCAATTTCGATCAGCATGTTAAATGTGCTACCAGAGGTGAAAAGAATTCTTGACCACCTATACTTCACTCATAGAGATGTGTACAAAGCTCTCCCTCGTCCTCCATTTGGCAAATCTGCCCAAAATTCTATCCTCCTGATTCCTGCTTACAAGCATAAATGAAAGCAGGAAGCACCATTGACTCGGTCCATAAAAAAGTGGTGAGATGACGCAGATGCTAAACTACAGGACTGTTTTGCAAGCACAGACTGGAACATGTTCCCCTGGCTTCATCAATAAGTGCATCGATGACGTCGTCCCCACAGTGGCTGTACGTACATACCCAAACCAGAAGTCATGGATTACATGGGTAGAGCTGCCGCTTTCAAGGAGCGGGACACTAACCAGGAAGCTTATAAGAAATCCCGCTATGCCCTCCGACGAACCATCAAACAGGCAAAGCATCAATACAGGACTAAGATCAAATCGTACTACACCGGCTCCGACGCTTGTCGGATGTGGCAAACTATTACAGACTACAAAGAGAAGCACAGCCGAGAGCTGCCCAGTGACACAAGCCTACCAGACAAGCTAAATCACTTCTATGCTCGATTCGAGGAAAGAAACACGCATGAGAGCATCAGCTGTTCCGGACGACTGTGTGATCACGCTCTCCGCAGCCGATGTGAGTAAAACCAGGTAAAAACAGGTCAACATTCACAAGGTCGCAGTGCCAGACGGATTACCAGGACGTGTACTCTGAGCATGCGCTGACCAACTGGCAAGTGTCTTCACTGACATTTTCAACATCTCCCTGTCTGAGTCTGTAATACCAACATGTTTCAAGCAGACCACCATAGTCCCTGTGCCCAAGAACACCAAGGTAACCTGCCTAAATGACTACCGACCCGTAGCACTCACGTCTGTAGCCATGAAATGCTTTGAAAGGCTGGTAATGGCTCACATTAACACCATTATCCCAGAAACCTTAGACCCACTCCAAATTGCATACCGCCCCAACAAAGCCACAGATGATGCAATCTCTTTTGCACTCCACACTGCCCTTTCCCACTTGGACAAAAGGAACACTTATGTGAGAATGCTATTCATTGACTACAGCTCAGCATTCTTTGCTTGACATCATGGGAAAATCAAAAGAAATCAGCCAAGACCTCAGAAAAAAAATGTAGACCTCCACAAGCCTGGTTCATCCTTGGGAGCAATTTCCAAACGCCTGAAGGTAGCACGTTCATCTGTACAAACAATAGTACGCAAATATAAACACCATGGTATTACGCAGCCATCATACCGCTCAGGAAGGAGACACGTTCTGTCTCCTAGAGATGAACATACTTTGGTGTGAAAAGTGCAAATCAATCCCAGAACAACAGCAAAGGACCTTGTAAAGATGCTGGAGGAAGCAGGTACAAAAGTATCTATATCCACAGTAAAATTAGTCCTATATCAACATAACCTGAAAGGCCGCTCAGCAAGGAAGAAGCCACTGCTCCAAAACCACCATAAAAAAGCCAAACTACAGTTTGCAACTGCACATGGGGACAAAAATCGTACTTTTTGGAGAAATGTCCTCTGGTCTGATGAAACAAATATAGAACTGTTTGTCCATAATAACCCTCGTTATGTTTGGAGGAAAAAAGGGGAGGCTTGCAAGCCAAAGAACTCCATCCCAACCGTGAAGCACGGGGGTGGCAGCATCATGTTGTGGAGGTGCTTTGCTGCAGGAGGGACTGGTGCACTTCACAAAATAGATGGCATCATGAGGCAGGAAAATTATGGATATATTGAAGCAACATCTCAAGACATCAGTCAGGAAGTTAAAGCTTGGTCGCAAATGGGTCTTCCAAATGGACAATGACCCCAAGCATACTTCCAAAGTTGTGGCAAAATGGCTTAAGGACAACAATACAAGGTATTGGAGTGACCTCAATCCTATAGAAAATGTGTGGGCAGAACTGAAAAAGCATGTGCCAGCAAGGAGGCCTACAAACCTGACTCAGTTACACCAGCTCTATCAGGAGGAATGGGCCAAAAATCACACAATTTATTGTGGGAAGCTTGTGGAAAGCTACCCAAAACGTTTGACCCAAGTTAAACCATTTAAAGGCAATGCTACCAAATAATAATGTATGTTAAATTCGAACCCACTGGTAATGTGATGAAAGAAATAAAAGCTGAAATAAATAATTCTCTTAACTATTATACTGACATTTCACATTCTTAAAATAAAGTGGTGATCCTAACTGACCTAAAACAGGGAATTTTTACTAGGATTAAATGTCAGGAATTGTGAAAAACTGAGTTTAAATGTATTTGGCTGAGGTGTATGTAAACTTCCGACTTCAACTGTATTACCTCATTTACCTTGACACTGGTGCCCCCGCACATTGACTCTGTACCAGTACCCCCTGTATATAGCCCCGCTATTGTTATTTTACTGCTGCTCTTTAATTATTTGTTATAATTCATTTAAAATAATTGAATTATGTTGTTTAATTATCTCTTACTTTTTTGAGGTATTTTCTTAACTCCATTGTTGGTTAAGGGCTTGAAAGTAAGCATTTCACTGTAACATTTCACTGTCTACACCTGTTGTAAAGTCTTTCGGTCTACCCACAAGACGGTTATTATTAGCATCACTAGCTGTTTACATGCAGAGTGATAGACAAATGTGTGCACTAAACAGAGACGGGTGAAATACTGCTGGAAAATAATTGGCAGATACTGTGTTACGTTTGGCTTAACCATGGGTAGGATAATGTCTATGTGGCATTGATTGAATAGTAGTCGGGAGCTTTATGACTGTTTGTGATGGAATACATGAAAAAAATGCATGTACTTTCAGAATTTTACGTTTCTAAATGTGTAAATAACAACGTTAATAACATTTAAAAATGCTGGAGTAATGATTAATAAATGATAAATAAACAATTTAATAATCCATTATACATGCTTTATTACCTGGATTTATTATAAAGTTCTACCTGCTACTTTGACAGTGCTTAATAATGAAAGGTTTTACAAATTGGACTATTTCACTGTCAGTCCTAATTTGGTTGAGTATAAAACAATCAGAATGGAGAAAGCCTATGAAAACCATAGCCTATGTATTTGTTGTCATCCTACGGTCAACCATTACTCATAAAACATATTAATATTTTATTATTCAGAAAAATAAAAATACTGCTGTCGTGACGTGACTACAATTAATGTGATTATATTTTATCAAATAAATGAACTGTTTAATTATTATGTGATTAAATTAATCATGTAACAATTAACTCATTAGTAACATGGGGCACCACAGAAAAAGTTTGTTTAATGAGTTACCATTTCCCAAATTAACTCAAGAATATATCAGAATATATCGTTATCATCCCAGTCATCGTTTAATTATTATTACATCATATCAGTCTCATTCTGAAAGTTGTCAACTTCATAAATCTGCACGAACCCTAGTCTAAATGATGATTCAGCGATACCCAAATTGGCTTAATTATTTATTTATTTACTAACCAAATAAATAATCACACAGAAATAAATAAACACACACAGTATAGGTTAAAATGATTACTAAACATAATGCAATGAAAAGTCCCTAGTGGACTAACCCGATATGACGGCTTGTTACACAATGAAAGGGGTGGGGAAAGAAAGAATGGGAGAGACAGAGAGGGGACCCGTCGTCCATACAGTTGGAAAACTATGCTCATGGGAATGTGAATACTTTGCACATGAACGACCACTCATTCAAAAAGAATTGCAATGTACATATTTATGCTTGTATGTCTTTGTCATCGCTCTCTGTTGAAATCGCCTGGTCCGTCTATGGGGAGTCGTTCAACAGAAGTCTCTGGTTTGTCCACCAGAGGTCACAATGTCCTTTGTAGTTGTAGTAATAGGCTTCTTTGTCTCGGAGTGTTCGTTAGACCGGGTCCTTCAGAGGTACCATACGTGGTGGTCTTTGGTCGAGTTTACTAGACTACAGTACTTAAACAGCTGCAAATTGAATGTTCCGATGTAGTCTAGAGATTTTCTTCTTCACTCGTGTTGAGAGTTTCTAACCATTTCGTAACATTCAGCTCACGCTGTCGGCCACGCTGGTCTATATTTAAATTGCAACCATTTCAACGTATTCAGCTCGCGCTGGACGTATACTGGTCTTGTAGTTTTAAATCATTTCAACGTGTAACCACCTCTCCACGCTTTCTGGTCTAATGTAAATTTCGTTAGCAGTTCTTTTAACACTCTGGAAAAAGGGCATTCCATCCTGTAGGCATAATGTCTGTGCTCACGTGGGCGTGGTTACTGGCTGGGTAAAACTTTATACAAAAACAATTATCTAAATTTGAAGGCTAAAATCACCTTTCTATTTTTTCACAAATATATGATTACATTTGAAACTAAGTTCACAACATTTAGATGTAAATATGATAACTGGGACGTATACATTTGTAGAGTTACAGTTACTTAGTCATACCGTCTTTAATGATATCACAAAACAATGCACTTTTGACAGGATTTATTGTTTGGATCCCGACCAACCATTCCAGACGTTTGCATTTGAAAATTAATCAAACTATCAATGTCCAATCTTTTGATGTTTGAAGTTTTGGAAAGAAATTCTCTCTCTACACACATCAGATTCCTTTGTTCAATACTGCAAGTCCAGAGAGAGAGTTTACGACCGGTCATTAATTAAAGTCATAAGACCGGCCCAAAAAAAACCCTTCCTCTCTGGTGTGGTGGGAGAGAGGGGGGGGGGGCTCTCTTTGAACCTCACCCAGGAGGGAAAGTCATGACACTACATTCCTAGTGCACACAATCAGTTTAGAGCCATTGCAAATATGAGGTCCACAAAATTATATTCAAGTAGAAATATGCATGCTATATGTGCATAAAAGTGGAAGAATATTTGCATAGAGTCTGTGTAAAACCAACACAAATACAGTATATGCTTTCAGTGCACTAGGAAATCAAATCAACTGTTTGAACTAACATGTGTCCATGCTGTTTGCTGTGCTACATAGTCAACGGACTGGTATCTTAGACATGCAAAGGCTGTGTGTGTGTGTGTGTGTGTGTGTGTGTGTGTGTGTGTGTGTGTGTGTGTGTGTGTGTGTGTGTGTGTGTGCGCGTGCGCATTTTACTGGCAGAGTAATTATGTAAATAAATCCATGTGAAAAAAGAGTAGGATTAGTGGGCTTCCAGCATCTGGAAGGAGGGGTTAGGTTAAAAGCGGAAGTCAAATTTCAGTTGGACCTAATATTACTTTACTGCAATTCACCAATAAAGTCATATTAATCCTATTTTATCTTAAAAACAAAGAGAGACAGAAAAATAGGAGGAGAGGGAGGGAGAGAAAGACATTTTAAATATGTATATTTTTTTTTTTACCGGAGACATATAGGTCTCAATCCTTCTCATCTCTTCTCATCTTTTTTCTAAGATTAAGTAAGATTAAGATTATTTTATTGGTCAATTGTACAAAAGGTCCAACTGAAATTTGACTTCCGCTTTTAACCCAACCCAACGCAAGGTACAGTATCAGTTAAAAGTTTGGACCGACCTACTCATTCCAGGGTTTTTCTTGATTTTTATTATTTTGTACATCGTAGAGTAATAGTGAAGACATCAAAACTATGAAATAACATGTAGTGTCGTTTTGTTAGATAAAATCCTTCTTTATATCCCAAAAAGTCAGTTTAGTTGGCTCCATCGATTTGAGTAATCCACTCGTTCAACTTGCAGAGAAAGGAATCCGAAAGTCTACCCCTAAACTTTGTTTCAACAAGTCAAAATACGTTTCTATTTACTCCTCAGAAACCCTAAAATGTAATCAAACTATAATATTTATTTCGGAAAGAAGTATGTTCAATAGGAAACCGACTTTAGCAGGTGCGTAATGTCTTCATGGCGCGCCCAAACACGAATTTCCAAGACTGTGTCCTTCTACTAAAACTGTTATTTCTTATTCGTTTTTGAAGTTACAAGCCTGAAACCTTGACCATAGACTGCTGTGGAAGCCATAAGGAATTGCAGCCAGGGAGCTAATTTTCAATATGTCCTTTCTCTTGCATTTCTAAGAGGATGGTCTCCCCCCCAAAAAAAAATCCAGTTGGTTTTTCTTTGGATTTTCTCCTACCATAACTATTGTGTTATATTCTCCTACATTTTTTAAACATTTCTACAAACTTCAACTTGTTTTCTTTCCAATGGTTCCAATTATATGCATATCCTGGCTTCAGGGCCTGAGCTACAGGCAGTTTACTTAGGGCACGTCATTCAGGCAGGAAGTGAAGAAGAAAAAAGGACCTAGCCCTAAAAAATAATCCTCATCAATCTACACACAATACCCCATAAGGACAAAGCAAAAACAGGTTTAGAAGTTTTTGCAAATGTAATAAAAATTAAAAACAGAAATAAAAGTATTCAGACCCTGCATCCTGTCCATTGATCATCCTTGAGATGTTTCTACAACTTCATTGGAGTCCACCTGTGGTAAATTCAATTGATTGGACATGATTTGGAAAGGCACACACCTGTCTATATAAGGTCCCACTGTTGACAGTGCATGTCAGAGCAAAAAGAAAGTCATGAGATCTAAGGAATTGTCCGTTGAACTCCAAGACAGGGTTGTGTCGAGGCACCGATCTGGGGAAGGGTACCAAAAATGTCTGCAGCATTGAAGGTCCCCAAGAACACAGTTGCCACCATCATTCTTAAATGGAAGAAGTTGGGAACCACCAAGACTCTTCCTGGAGCTGGCAGCCCAGCCAAACTGAGCAAAAAGGCCATGGTCAGGGAGGTGACCAAGAACCAGATGGTCACTCTGACAGCGCTCCAGCTGTCGAGCTGTCGGGCTGTCGTACCTTAGTAAAAGCCACGACAGCCCGCTTAGAGTTTGCCAAAAGGCACCTAAAGACTCTCAGACCATGAGAAACAAGAGTGAACTCTTTGGCCTGAATGCCAAGCATCACGTCTGGAGGAAACCTGGTGGTGGCAGCATCATGCTGTGAGGATGTTTTTCGGCAACAGGGACTGGAAGACTAGTCAGGATCAAGGGAAAGATGAAAATAGTACAGAGAGATCCTTGATGAAAACCTGCTCCAGAGCGCTCAGGACCTCAGACTGGGGTGAAGGTTCACCTTCCAACAGGACAACAACCCTAAGCACACAGCCTAGACAATGCAGAAGTGGCTTTGGGACAAGTTTCTGAATGTCCTTGAGTGGCTCAGCCAGAACCCAGACTTGAACGCGATCGAACATCTATGGAGAGACCAGAAGATAGCTGTGCAGCGACGCTCACCATCCAACCTGACAGAGCGTGTCAACCTGACAGAGAGTGTCATACCCAAGAAGACTCAAGGATGTAATCGCTGCCAAAAGGTGCTTCAACAAAGTACAGAGTAAAGGGTCGGAATTACTCATGTAAATGTCAATTTAAAAAAATATATATTTTACAAATTTGCAAACATTTAAAAAAATCTGTTTTTGCTTTGTCATTATGGGGTATTGTGTGTAGATTGATGATGGGAAAAACTATTTCAGCAATTTAAGAATAAGGCTGTAAAGTAACAATGTGGAAAAAGTCTGAATACTTTCTGAATGCACTGTATTTGATACCATTCCACTAATTCCGCTGCAGCCATTACCACAAGCCCGTCCTTCACAATTATGTGCCACCAACCTCCTGTGATACAGTATTGAATAAGTAAATCACTCGTTGACAGAATTTGCATATTTGCGTTGCATCCACATATACATTGAGAAAATAAAATCAGCAAAAAAACAGACAGATTTGTTTCTATATTTATGGGGAAATCAGTCCCCCTTCTCAGAGAAGTGAATGATGTGAGTAATAAGCTATTAACTTGATGACCATGTTGATGTTTTATTACCTAAACATGTGAAAATAAGCTGTGCAATGCATTTATTTTAATAAATCGGAGCAATTAAAAGTTGACTACAGGCTCTATTCAATCCATATCACGGAAGTTTAGCATCACAGCATAATTTAATTTTAAAAGGCAAAGTTCTCGCGTTAATTGGAGACCTCATTCACGGTAAACGCTGCATATGTCGACTCAATCAGAAATTAACTTTACATTTCTAATCACACAATCTGTAACGGTTCAGTGATACAGATTGAATAGAGCCCTGGATAATCAGGGTTGGGCTAAAACCACATTTCATTGCACCTGGGTCTATATATTTTCAAGGTACCCTATTTAAAATGGAAGCACGTTGGAGACACTCAATATCACCATTACTGCAACTGTTGTTGCTATTTAGCATATTGGTAGCAAATAACCGGTCCGCACTAAGGACGCACTAAAGAATGACATTGTCAAATGTGTTTAACACTGCGAAAGGCACTGGATTACAAGAGGTGACGTGACTAGAAGTCATTAATCGAACATTCTGAAAGGCCCACTCAAAATGGGTCTAAAGGAAAATTCTAATTCCAACAGAGTTAACATTCTCTCCCTAAGGATGACCGTCCATTAGTATGTCACCACTGTAGACGAGCTAATATAATTATTGTACATATAGAACTGATTTATATAGGATCTTTGTGGATGAGCTCACATCATACATTCATGCATACATAAATCCAGCCCATACACAAGAGAACCTTGCTCTTCAAATCGACCTGCTCCAAGGCCATTGGGTGTTGGGCGGTGTGCTGCTTTGGTTTTACTGAGCAGAGTTTCCGTTAGGAAAATGTGACGGCAGATTTTTGACTGTCAACATTTTTATTTACCAGACACTTGAGAAATCTGTCGAACGTATATGATTAGGGCGTCCACCCACGGTGCTCAGAATGACACAAATCACATTTAGATGACGGTAATTCCTATTAAAAGGGGAAGTTCACACCAAAACAATTTTGGGCCGTTTATACAGCGCATTCGGAAAGTATTTAGACCCCTTGACGTTTTCCACATTTTGTTACGTTAAAGCCTTATTCTAAAATGCATTAAATTGTTTTTTCCATCATTAATCTACACACAATACCGCATAAAGACAAATTTAAAACAGTTTTTTAGAAATGTTTGCAAATGTATAACAAAAATACAAATGAAATATCACATTTACATAAGTATTCAGATCCTTTACTCAGTACTTTGTTGAAGCACCTTGGCAGCGATAACAGCCTCGAGTCTTCTTAGGTATGACACTACAAGCTTGGCACTCCTGTATTTGGGGAGTTTCTCCCATTCTTCTCAGCAGATCCTCTCAAGCTCTGTCAGGTTGGATGGGGAGCATCGCTGCACAGCTATTTTCAGGTCTCTCCATAGATGGTCGATCAGGTTCAAGTCCGGGCTCTGGCTGGACCACTCAAGGACATTCAGAGACTGGTCCTGAAGCCACTGCTGCGTTGTCTTAGCTGTGTGCTTAGGGTCGTTGTCCTGGAGGAAGGTGAACCTTCGCCCCAGTCAGGTCCTGAACGCTCTGTAGCAGGTTTTCATTAAGGATCTCTCTGTACTTTGCACCGTTCATCTTTCCCTCGATCCTGACTGGTCTCCCAGTCCCTGCCGCTGAAAAACATCCCCACAGCATGACGCAGCCACCACCATGCTTCACCATAGGGATAGTGCCAGGTTTCCTCCAGAAGTGACGCTTGGCATTCAGGCCAAAAAGTTCAATCTTGGTTTCATCAGACCAGAGAATCTTGTTTCTCATGGTCTGAGAGTCTTTTACGTGCCTTTTGACAAACTCCAAGTGGGCAGTCATGTGCCTTTTACTGAGGAGTGGCTTCCATCTGGCCTGATTGGGGGAGTGCTACAGAGATGGTTGTCCTTCTGGAAGATTATCCCATCTCTACCAAGGAACTCAGGAGCTCTGTCAGAGTGACCATTGGGTTCTTGGTCACCTACCTGAACAAGGCCCTTCTCCCCCGATTGCTCAGTTTGGCTGAGCATAAGTGTTTTGGCTAATATTACTCACAGGATATTTATATTACTCTGTAAAATGAAAATAAATAGCCTACCTAATGACACCCTTCCAACTGTATATCAGAGTATCCTGCCTACACCCCATAATGTACCTACAAGTTTGCCTGATACTGATGACATGCTGGTGTTGTGGCAATTTCTTGCACAGGGACACTTGAAGTCAATCTTAAATGAATCATTGTTTGTCAGCACGCTGGAGAGGTTCCAACCAACTCAATGCACCATAGTGTCAATCTGGAGCACTCCCACTCCCAGTCCCAGCAGTTGTCTTATATACGGCTATACACAGACAAGTTATATTTGCACGATATAGCATAATTAATTAATCATTAGCATGTTGATTCATTCATGTGACCGAGCAATACTGTTTCATAACATGTGACAGACCAACACCTCACGAGTCTTCTCCTCTCTAAGCAGAGACCTTGAAGCTGAGATATCGTTAGTTTGTCCTCAATACCCGGTCGTTTGTTCTCAAAACACGGTCTGGGCATACTGCCAAATTTCAACTACTGATAGGTGATTTGTACAGTCAGCCACTTGCATGAACACAGAAATTGGTTTATAAAAATACAAGGAGGTTCCTAACTCCTGTGTTAGGGTGAAACTTGACCATCAAAGTAAGGCCTTATGATATAAAACTCAGCAAAAAAAGAAACGTCTCTTTTTCAGGACCCTGTCTTTCAAAGATAATTCGTAAAAATCCAAATAACTTCACAGATCTTCCTTGTAAAGGGGTTAAACACTGTTTCCCATGCTTGTTCAATGAACCATAAACAATTAATGAACATGCACCTGTGGAACGGTCGTTAAGACACTAACAACTTACAGACGGTAGGCAATTAAGGTCACAGTTATGAAAACTTAGGACACTAAAGAGGCCTTTCTACTGACTCTGAAAAACACCAAAAGAAAGATGCCCAGGGTCCCTGCTCATCTGTGTGAACATGCCTTAGGCATGCTGCAAAAAGGCATGAGGACTGCAGATGTGGCCAGGGCAATAAATTGCAATGTTCATACTATGAGACGCATAAGACAGAGCTACAGGGAGACGGACTGATCGTCCTCGCAGTGGCAGACCATGTGTAACATCACCTGCAAAGGATCGGTACATCTGAACATCCCACCTGCGGGACACCAGGAACGCACAATCCCTCCATCAGTGCTCAGACTGTCCACAATAGGCTGAGAGAGGCTGCACTGAGGGCTTGTAGGCCTGTTGTAAGGCAGGTCCTCACCAGACATCACCAGCAAACAACATCGCCTATGAGCACAAACCCACCCTCGCAGGACCAGACAAGACTGGCAAAAAGTGCTCTTCACTGACGAGTCGCAGTTTTGTCTCACCAGGGGTGATGGTCCAATTCGCGTTTATCGTTGAAGGAATGAGCATTACACCGAGGCCTGTACTCTGGAGTGGGATCGATTTGGAGGTGGAGGGTCGGTCATGGTCTGGGGCAGTGTGTCACAGCATCATCGGACTGAGCTTGTTGTCATTGCAGGGAAAACATCCTCCTCCCTCATGTGGTACCCTTCCTGCAGGCTCATCCTGACATGACCCTCCAGCATGACAATGCCACCAGTCATACAGTGAGGGAAAAAAGTATTTGATTCCCTGCTGATTTTGTACGTTTGCCCACTGACAAAGAAATGATCAGTCTATCATTTTATTGGTAGGTTTATTTGAACAGTGAGAGACAGAATAACAACAAAAAAATCCAGAAAAACACATGTCAAAAATGTTAGAAAATGATTTGCATTTTAAATGAGGGAAATAAGTATCTGACCCCTCTGCAAAACATGACTTAGTACTTGGTGGCAAAACCCTTGTTGGCAATCACAGAGGTCAGACGTTTCTTATAGTTGGCCACCAGGTTTGCACACATCTCAGGAAGGATTTTGTCCCACTTCTCTTTGCAGATCTTCTCCAAGTCATTAAGGTTTCGAGGCTGACGTTTGACAACTCGAACCTTCAGCTCCCTCCACAGATTTTCTATGGGATTAAGGTCTGGAGACTGGCTAGGCCACTCCAGGACCTTAATGTGCTTCTTCTTGAGCCACTCCTTTGTTGCCTTGGCCATGTGTTTTGGGTCATTGTCATGCTGGAATACCCATCCACGACCCATTTTCAATGCCCTGGCTGAGGGAAGGAGGTTCTCACCCAAGATTTGACGGTACATGGCCCCGTCCATCGTCCCTTTGATGCGGTAAAGTTGTCCTGTCCCCTTAGCAGAAAAACACCCCAAAGCATAATGTTTCCACCTCCATGTTTGACGGTGGGGATGGTGTTCTTGGGGTCATAGGCAGCGTTCCTCCTCCTCCAAACACGGCGAGTTGAGTTGATGCCAAAGAGCTCCATTTTGGTCTCATCTGACTACAACACTTTCACCCAGTTGTCCTCTGAATCATTCAGATGTTCATTGGCAAACTTCAGACGGGCATGTATATGTGCTTTCTTGAGCAGGGGGACCTTGCGGGCGCTGCAGGATTTCAGTCCTTTCACGGCGTAGTGTGTTACCAATTGTTTTCTTGGTGACTATGGTCCCTGCTGCCTTGAGATCATTGACAAGATCCTCCCGTGTAGTTCTGGGCTGATTCCTCACCGTTCTCATGATCATTGCAACTCCACGAGGTGAGATCTTGCATGGAGCCCCAGGCCGAGGGAGATTGACAGTTCTTTTGTGTTTCTTCCATTTGCGAATAATCGCACCAACTGTTGTCACCTTCTCACCAAGCTGCTTGGCGATGGTCTTGTAGCCCATTCCAGCCTTGTGTAGGTCTACAATCTTGTCCCTGACATCCTTGGAGAGCTCTTTGGTCTTGGCCATGGTGGAGAGTTTGGAATCTGATTGATTGATTGCTTCTGTGGACAGGTGTCTTTTATACAGGTAACAAACTGAGATTAGGAGCACTCCCTTTAAGAGTGTGCTCCTAATCTCAGCTCGTTACCAGTATAAAAGACACCTGGGAGTCAGAAATCTTTCTGATTGAGAGGGGGTCAAATACTTATTTCCCTCATTAAAATGCAAATCAATTTATAACATTTTTGACATGCATTTTTCTGGATTGTTTTGTTGTTATTCTGTCTCTTACTGTTCAAATAAACCTACCATTAAAATTATAGACTGATCATTTCCTTGTCAGTGGGCAAACGTACAAAATCAGCAGGGGATCAAATACTTTTTTCCCCTCACTGTACTGCTCGTTCTGTGCGTGATTTCCTGCAAGACAAGAATGTCAGTGTTCTGCCATGGCCAGCGAAGTGCCTGGATCTCAATCCCATTGAGCAGGTCTGGGATTTGTTGGATCGGAGGGTGAGGGCTAGGGCCATTCCCCCCAGAAATGCCCGGGAAAATGCAGGTGCCTTGGTGGAAGTGTGGGGTAACATCTCACAGAAACAACTGGCAAATCTGTTGCATTCCATGAGGAGGAGATGCACTGCAGTACTTAATGCAGCTGGTGGCCACATCAGATACTGACTGTTACTTTTGATTTTGACCCCCCCTTTGTTCAGTGACACATTATTCCATTTCTGTTAGTCACATGTCTGTGGAACTTGTTCAGTTTATGTCTCAGTTGTTGAATCTTGTTATGTTCATACAAATATTTACACATTTTAGTTAAGTTTGCTGAAAATAAACGCAGTTGACAGTGAGAGGACGTTTCTTTTTTTGCTGAGTTTAGAACAGCACCTGAATAGAACACATAAATTAGTTATAAGAAAGGCACAATCATTAAAAATCCCATTACACTGTCTAGGTAAACAGAGGCTAGAACGAATGGATGCGCGCAATAGAAATAGAATGTATGGGAAGCACACTTCACAGTCTGGGTCTACATCAACAATAATTTTTATTACCAAACCATGTAAGAAGTATAAAGTCAAGTGGTAGTATAGAAGAACATGTTACTTGCAATTGCCAGTTTAGCTTTTATACCAATAATATCCTAATTAGCCTGTAAACCCACACACAAGAGGATGAGAAACAGCCTCACACTTGACCACTAACACTATACAGTCTTGACGGATACAATACCAAGAGAGCTGTCAATAGTCCTGTAGCAGGTAGCCTTTCGGGTAATGTTTTGGGCCAGTTACAGAAAGGTTGCTGGTCAAATCCCCGAGCCAATAAAGGTGAAAATATCTGTCTATGCCCATACCATAACCCCACAGCCACCATGGGGCACTCTGTGCACAACGTTGACATCAGCAAACCACTCGCCCACATGACGCCATACACGTGGTCTGCGGTTGGACGTACTGCTAAATTCTCAAAAACTGTTGGAGGTGGCTTATGGTAGAGAAATTAACATTCAATTATCTGGCAACAGCTCTGGTGGGCATTCCTGCAGTCAGCATGGCAATTGCATGCTCCCTCAAAACTTGAGACATCTGCGGCATTGTGTTGTGTGACAAAACTGCAGATTTTAGAGTGGCCTTTAATTGTCCCCAGCACAAGGTGCACCTGTGTAATGACCATGCTGTTTAATCAGCTTCTTGATATGCCACACCTGTCAGGTGGATGGATTATCTTGCCGAGAAATGCTCACCAACAGTGATGTAAACAAATTTGTGCACACAATTTGAGAGAAATAAGCTTTTTGTGTGTATGGAACATTTCTGGGATCTTTTATTTCAACTCATAAAACATGGGACCAAATACAGACTGGTTTCTTATCGGATCCCCCTGGAGTGGATGCTAAGGGGAGAACATCTAGGTCGAGGCCAACGACAGGTACTCCCAGCTTCTGTGGTGGCAGCAATTACATCCAACTACCCTGACCCCAACAGCAGCTACATTGGATTCCAGGAAGTTGAGGAGGCTCATAGCGTCTTATACGAATAACATTTTAAAGAAATACATTTTGTAGTTAAAAAACAAATTCTAAATAATTGTATGTTATTATAAAACAACAATTACACAGTTACTATACCATTCACAGTGTCACTCAGCATTAGTTAGACCAGGTATTTACAAACATGTTCCTGGAGAGCAACCAAAGGTCTTGTAGATGTTCACTCCAACAGGTGAGCTTGATTATGGTCGGATTAAAAACCTATAGGACCGTGGGGTTATGTAAAACACAGGGAAGATCCCAATTGCATACTCGTCGTGTCCTCTCTCGTTCTCAAAACACATTGGATGAGAAGCTGACTCATTACTTCATGTGCTGGCTCACGACTGGGAGGCAGCACGGTTCCAAAACGTCACCCTGGGCAAAACACACATTCCGGGTTCCCGGGCCAGAAAAATGGAATCCCCTCATTGAATAGAACGGGTGTTCCCATTTAAGACAATGATGGTATAATTGGTGGACTGCCGGCCATTGCGAGAGTACCCATAGGAGCAAAGCCGGAAGTAAAACCGTAAAGTAAAATCAGGACGTGTACCCATCAATCTGTGCTGTGATTTGTTGAATCAACCCAACTGACATTACAAAAAAATATATTCCATTGCATGAGTCACATTAGTTAGCATCATTTGAATGAACATTCCACATTACCATGGAAATTATTGCATCACGCACAGCAAGCGGTACCAATGCGCCAAGTCTGGAACGAACAGGACCCTGAACAGCTTACATTTACATTACATTTAAGTCATTTAGCAGACGCTCTTATCCAGAGCGACTTACAAATTGGTGCATTCACATTATGATATCCAGTGGAACAACCACTTTACAAGTTTTTTTTTAGCTTCAACCCCCAAGCCAGAAGACTGCTAAATAGTTAACAAAATAGCTACCCAGACTATCTGTATTGCTCTTTTTGCGCCAACTTTTTTGACCCATCACATACACTGCTATTACTGTTTATTATCTGTCCCTTTATTCCTAGTTATATGTACAGGGTTACCTGTACATATAATTGCCAGGGTTAGAGGTTTAATATCTCTAACCCTGGCTTCCTTTGCCTGTTCTACTCATTCTGATTTCTATGCCCATGAGTTTACCTGAATGAATACGCCCCTGAGGTAGAGAATAGTGCTGTTCCAGGTGGTCTACATAGGAGTCACACTGCACAAAGCTACCAATGATTGCATAGCATGTTATTGATGGCATTCCACAACATCACACTGCCATCAATAGGCTAACTAAAGTTAGTTGCAAAGTTAGGCTGAAAAGTTTTGCCACTAGCTCCTCCTTGGTTGGTTTTTCAACTGGGGCAGTGTTGGGAAGGTAAGTCTGGTGTGTCAACTTTGAAGTCTGGGTCTTTGTTTATCTTCCCGCCGCTTGACAGCCTGCTGGATCAATTGGGTTCTAAAGTTGAATGTCTCCTCTTCAGATACTCTTCTGTACCCAGTCCTTGGCCTGTTTGGAATACTCCACACGGCTTCTCGGATCTCCTGAAAGATATGTAACTGAATAACAAAACAAAAATGTGTCCTAATTAGTCTTTCCTTGCATCCCCCAGAAAATGTTCTGTAGGAGGTATGAGTGGATGAAAATTGGTTCCCCTCTTTGAAAAGGATACAAAGCTAGAAGATGTGAGAAATTGAACAAAGATAAAATCCAAGACAGTAAGGACAATGAACCAATCCTCATGTATTTTCCACCACCCCTCTCCTTCTTTCATTCCCTCCCAGGCAGGAAAAGTAACTGGTATAAAACAGTCAGTCATGTCAATGAGCTGAGCTGATATTCCAAATGTTTTAATTTAAATAATGTAAAGGTTGAGCTAGTTTGTTGTCATTACAACTCATGCACAAGCTAGGGCCAGAGCCATATATTTATCTATATACAGTGCATTCAGAAAGTATTCAGAGCCCTTGACTTTTTCACATTATGTTACGTTACAGCCTTATTTTAAAATTGATTAAATAAACACACAATACCCCATAATGTCATAGTGAAAACAGGTTTTAGACATTTTTGCACATACATAAAACCTAAAAAAAAAAAAATATTTCCATAATTATTCAGACACTTTGCTATGAGACTCGAAATTGAGCTCTGGTGCATCCTGTTTCCATTGATCATCCTTGAGATGTTTGTACAAATTGACTGGAGTCCACCTGTGGTAAATTCAATTGATTGGACATGATTTGGAAAGGCACACACCTGTCTATATAAAGGTCCCACAGTTGACAGTGCATGTCAGAGCAAAAACCAAGGCATGAGGTCAAAGGAATTGTCTGTCGAGCTCCGAGACAGGATTGTATCGAGGCACAGATATGGGGAAGGGTATGAAACATTTTCTGCAGCATTGAAGGTCCCCAAAAACACAGTGGCCTCCATCATTCTTAAATGGAAGAAGTTAGAAACCACCAAGACTTCCTAGAGCTGGCCGCCCGGACAGACTGAGCAATCGGGGGAGAAGTGCCTTGGTCAGGGAGGTAACCAAGAACTCGATGGTCACTCTGACACAGCTCCAGAGATCCTCTGAGGGAGAACCTTCCAGAAGGACAACCATCTCTGCAGCCCTAGACCAATTACGCCTTTATGGTAGAGTGGCCAGACGGAAGCCAATCCTCAGTAAAAAGCACGACAGCCCACTTGGAGTTTGCCAAAGGCACGTAAAGGACTCTCAGACCATGAAAAACAAGATTCTCTGGTCTGATGAAACCAAGATTGAACTCTTTGGCCCGAATGCCAAGTGTCACATCTGGAGGAAACCAGGCACCATCCCTATGGTGAAGCATGGAGGTGGCAGCATCATGCTGTGGGGATGTTTTTCAGCGGCAGGGACTGGGAGACTAGTCAGGATTGAGGGAAAGATGAACTGAGCAAAGTACTGAGAGATACTTGATGAAAACCAGCTCCAGAGTGCTCAGGACCTCAGACTGGGGTGAAGGTTCACCTTCCAAACAGGACAACGACCGAAAGAACACATCCAAGAAAATGCAGGAGTGGCTTCGGGACCAGTCTCTGAATGTCCTTGAGTGGCTCAGACAGAACGCGATCGAACATCTATGGAGAGACCAGAAAATAGATGTTTAGCGACACTCATTGTCCAACCTGACAGAGCTTGAGAGGATCTGTAGAGAAAAATGGGAGAAACTCCCCAAATACAGTTGTGCCAAACTTGTAGCGTCATACCCAAGAAGACTCGAGGTTGTAATCGCTGTCAAAGGTGCGTCAACAAAGTACTGAGTAAAGGGTACGAATAGTTACAGTACCAGTCAAAAGTTTGGACACCTACTATTCAAGGGTTTTTCTTTATTTTTACAATTTTCTACATTGTAGAATAATAGTGAAGACATCAATACTATGAAATAACACATATGGAATCATGCAGTAACCAAAATAGTGTTAAACAAATCAAAATATATTTTAGATTCTTCAAAGTAGCCACTCTTTGCCTTGATGACAGCTTTGCACTCTTGGCATTCTCTAAACCAACTTCATGAGGAATGCTTTTCCAACAGTCTTGAAGGAGTTCCCACATATGCTGTGTGCTGCTTTTCCTTCACTCTGTGATCCAACTCATTCCAAACCATCTCAATTGGGTTGAGGTCGGGTGATTGTGAAGGCCAAGTCATCTGATGCAGCACTCCATCACTCTCCTTCTTGGTTAACCTGTTGGGTATAGGGGGCAGTATTTGCACGGCCGGATAAAAACGTACCCGATTTAATCTGGTTCCTACTCCTGCCCAGTAACTAGAATATGCATATAATTGTTTGATTTGGATAGAAAACACCCTAAAGTTTCTAAAACTGTTTGAATGGTGTCTGTGAGTATAACAGAACTCATATGGCAGGCCAAAACCTGAGAAGATTCCAAACAGGAAGCGCCCTCTCTGACCATTTCTTGGCCTTCTTTGTCATCTCTTTCCAAAACAGAGGATCTCTGCTGTAACATGACACTTTCTAAGGCTCCCATAGGCTCTCAGAAGGCGCCAGAACGTTGAATGATGACTCTGCAGTTACTGGCTGAAAAACAGTAGCGCATTTGGTAAGTGGTCGATCTGAGAACAATGAGACGGGCGTGCGCGTGCACGTGAAGTGTCCATGTTACTTTTTCAGTCTTTGAACGAAAACAACGACTCCCGGTCGGAATATTATCGCTATTTTACGAGAAAAATCGCATAAATTTATTTTAAACAGCGTTTGACATGCTTCGAAGTACGGTAATGGAATATTTAGAATTTTTTTGTCACGATATGCGCCGGCGCATCACCCTTCGGATAGTGTCTTCAACGCACGAACAAAACCGCTATTTGGATATAACTATGGATTATTTGGAACCAAACCAACATTTGTTGTTGAAGTAGAAGTCCTGGGAGTGCATTCTGATGAAGAACACCAAAGGTAATCCAATTTTTCTTATAGTAAATCTGAGTTTGGTGAGTACCAAACTTGGTGGGTGTCAAAATAGCTAGCCTGTGATGGCCGGGCTATCTACTCAGAATATTGCAAAATGTGCTTTCACCGAAAAGCTATTTTAAAATCGGGCACCGCGATTGCATAAAGGAGTTCTGTATCTATAATTCTTAAAATAATTGTTATGTTTTTTGTGAACGTTTATCGTGAGTAATTTAGTAAATTCACCGGAAGTGTTCGGTGGGAATGCTAGTTCTGAACGTCACATGCTAATGTAAAAAGCTGGTTTTTGATATAAATATGAACTTGATTGAACAAAACATGCATGTATTGTATAACATAATGTCCTAGGAGTGTCATCTGATGAAGATCATCAAAGGTTAGTGCTGCATTTAGCTGTGGTTTTGGTTTTTGTGACATTATATGCTAGCTTGAAAAATGGGTGTCTGATTATTTCTGGCTGGGTACTCTGCTGACATAATCTAATGTGTTGCTTTCGTTGTAAGCCTTTTTGAAATCGGACAGTGTGGTTAGATTAACGAGAGTCTTGTCTTTAAAATGGTGTAAAATAGTCATATGTTTGAGAAATTGAAGTAATAGCATTTCTAAGGTATTTGAATATCGCGCCACGGATTCCACTGGCTGTTGACTAGGATCCCACCTAGCCCAGAGAGGTTAAATAGCCTTTGGAGGTGTGTTTTGGGTCATTGTCCTGTTGAAAAACAAATGACAGTCCCACTATGCGCAAACCAGATGGGATGGCGTATCGGTGCATAATGCTGTGTTAGCCATGCTAGTTAAGTGTGCCTTCAATTATAAATAAATAAAATATATATATATATATATATATATATATATATATATATATATATATATATACATATACATACATACACACACTGCTCAAAAAAATAAAGGGAACACTTAAACAACACAATGTAACTCCAAGTCAATCACACTTCTGTGAAATCAAACTGTCCACTTAGGAAGCAACACTGATTGACAATAAATTTCACATGCTGTTGTGCAAATGGAATAGACAACAGGTGGAAATTATAGGCAATAAGCAAGACACCCCCAATAAAGGAGTGGTTCTGCAGGTGGAGACCACAGACCACTTCTCAGTTCCTATGCTTCCTGGCTGATGTTTTAGTCACTTTTGAATGCTGGCGGTGCTTTCACTCTAGTGGTAGCATGAGACGGAGTCTACAACCCACACAAGTGGCTCAGGTAGTGCAGCTCATCCAGGATGGCACATCAATGCGGCTGTGGCAAGAAGGTTTGCTGTGTCTGTCAGCGTAGTGTCCAGAGCATGGAGGCGCTACCAGGAGACAGGCCAGTACATCAGGAGACGTGGAGGAGGCCGTAGGAGGGCAACAACCCAGCAGCAGGACCGCTACCTCCGCCTTTGTGCAAGGAGGAGCAGGAGGAGCACTGCCAGAGCCCTGCAAAATGACCTCCAGCAGGCCACAAATGTGCATGTGTCTGCTCAAACGGTCAGAAACAGACTCCATGAGGTATGAGGGCCCGACGTCCACAGGTGGGGGTTGTGCATACAGCCCAACACCGTGCAGGACGTTTGGCATGTGCCAGAGAACACCAAGATTGGCAAATTTGCCACTGGCGCCCTGTGCTCTTCACAGATGAAAGCAGGTTCACACTGAGCACGTGACAGACGTGACAGAGTCTGGAGACGCCGTGGAGAACGTTCTGCTGCCTGCAACATCCTCCAGCATGACCGGTTTGGCGGTGGGTCAGTCATGGTGTGGGGTGGCATTTCTTTGGGGGGCCACACAGCCCTCCATGTGCTCGCCAGAGGTAGCCTGACTGCCATTAGGTTCCGAGATGAGATCCTCAGACCCCTTGTGAGACCATATGCTGGTGCGGTTGGCCCTGGGTTCCTCCTAATGCAAGACAATGCTAGACCTCATGTGGCTGTAGTGTGTCAGCAGTTCTTGCAAGAGGAAGGCATTGATGCTATGGACTGGCCCGCCTATTCCCCAGACCTGAATCCAATTGAGCACATCTGGGACATCATGTCTCGCTCCATCCACCAACGCCACGTTGCACCACAGACTGTCCAGGAGTTGGCGGATGCTTTAGTCCAGGTCTGGGAGGAGATCCCTCAGGAGACCATCCGCCACCTCATCAGGAGCATGCCCAGGCGTTGTAGGGAGGTCATACAGGCACGTGGAGGCCACACACACTACTGAGCCTCATTTTGACTTGTTTTAAGGACATTACATCAAAGTTGGATCAGCCTGTGGTTTTCTACTATAATTTTGAGTGTGACTCCAAATCCAGACCTCCATGGGTTGATAAATTGGATTTCCATTGATTATTTTTGTGTGATTTTGTTGTCAGCACATTCAACTATGTAAAGAAAAAAGTATTTTATAAGATTATTTCTTTCATTCAGATCTAGGATGTGTTGTTTAAGTGTTCCCTTTATTTTTTTGAGCAGTATATATATATATATATATATATATATATATATATATATATATATATATATATATATATATATATATATATATATATATATATATATACATATATATATATATACATACACATACATACATACATACATACATACATACATACATACATACATACATACATACATACATACATATATACACACACATACATATACATATATACATATACACATATACACATATACACATATATATACACACACACACACACACACACAAATTATTAAAACATTTTTTACCTTTGTCAGTATAGGGTATTCTGGTAGATTGATGAGGAGGAAAACTATTTCATCCATTTTAGAATAAGGCTATAATGTAACAAAATATGGAAAAATTCAAGGGGTCTGAATTATTTCCGAATGCCCAGTACTGTAGCTCTGGCTAGGGCTGTGTCCTACTCATGGACCTTAACTAGGGCGGGCAATTTTATGCAATCAATAGCACTACAAAAAACTGTGATGCCATACTATTTCTTATTAGTAACGTTATAATGAAAAAGGGAATTATATCACAAAGCAAAATAAACAAAACAGTCAGTAGGACAGGACAACATTACCGTTACAGTAGTTGCTAAGCTAAAAACACCACAAATGAGTTCAGGGAATGGCAAACAAATAACGTTATAAATTACTTTGTGATGACTAGTTACAGGTGATAGCAACTTAGCTAGCTAGCAGAATGTTGGATGGCCTGCAGCCATGCCTGACACAAAGCTCCATCGCAGTCAGAAAAAGAGGGGCAATGTGTAGCATTTTGATATAAAAATACAGAAATCTAAATGCTCAAACAATGGACCTGAAAACTGTCTGGGGTACTGACAAACAGCCAGTCAAGTTTTATAATGAACTTCCCCTTTAACAGAACATGCAAGTCGAGGATGCAATGATGTGCGGTCCTTCTTACTTATTCTGATATGCACTTTGAAGAACTGTTCACATTTACTTTTCCTCAGCCAACAATACAAGTAACGAACAGCAAACAATACAAGTAATGAACAGCAAAATCACTAGCCTTATGTCAATCTACTATCCCCCACAGTAGAAAAGTTAACCTATTCTATTGGTCAACTTGTCAAGAAATAGCCTATTCCAAACAGACTCTGGGACAGTTGTGTCAAGTTAGAGCCCAAATTCATACAACCAGTAGGCCTAGGCTACATTAAAAAAAAAACATTAAAAAGCAATTAGTCTGATGCAACTATTAAACTATTATTTTGTCACATTATAAGCGTACAGTAGCAATGTGCACAAAGCAGTAGGCTATGCATGAATGTTCATTCCATAATGCAATTAGTGGGAAAACACCTTTGTCAAAAGGGCACTGCAAAAGCAAGCGGTTTCATGTGACAGATTAAAATATCAGTTAGAAATTTAGAAAGAGGAGATCTTATAGGCTACTTTGAAGCAAGGTAAGACATGCCTCATAATATATATTAAAACGTTATGGTTTCAAACAATTAAGTATGTTTTCAAGATGCATATCCTACTGCCCACAGCTCATTGCAAAGTGGCATGTGATGTGCTGATGAAGCCTGCCTTCTGTTGCCATTTGAGATGCTGCAGCTCTCACTGTGTCTGACCGATTTTCCGCTCAAAGGCTCTGTATGTATATACTGTATGGGTGTGATAAACAAGATACATAATGAATATACTGTAGCCTACACACGAGTCAATTTAATTCCAGTAAATTATGTAAATTAACCTATAGACCGATAAGCATGACCAGTAAAATATATATTTATATCGACTGGTATTACCGTCAATGAATGAGCTAAAAAGCATTGTTTCGCAATGGTTTTTGCAATTTTCTTCTTCTCCTGGACAATTGGCAGGTGCCAATTTGATTTATCAGCTTTTCTATATTTTTATAAGCCAAAAGTTAACGGAAACCCTGGTACAGAGTGACCTTGGATGGGGTTTTCTCTTTAGACAGACAGTGATTCAAACAGCCATCCAGCTCTATCCATTCCATTGCTGCATATTGAGAATGCCAGTCAAACAGAGCCGAGCGATGTGCTCTCTGTGTGCTAGGATCAGATACAGTCATGACCAGGGCTGTTACAGAGACCGTATTAACGCCACACCGGAGGTCACGAGTCATGACAGCGGTCAAATTCCACGTGACCATTTAGTCACAGTAATCAGGCTTCTCCAAGCTCTGATAATGCTGATGGTAATTAGTAGCCTACCAAACTCCCTCTGATTACTCTGACAACAGTGCAAATGTAATCGAAAATATAAACACTTCATGAGAGCCCATGAGCTGATGTTGCACATCCTTTCTATAGGCTATGCTATAGGCTATGCATTTGCGTGACAAAACTGAGTGATGGCCTCTATTAAAAAGAGGAGGATCCCATCAACTTTCTATAGGTTAGGCCTACTGTCACACCCTTATCTGTTTCACCTGTCCTTGTGATTGTCTCCACCCCCCTCCGGGTGTCGCCCATCTTCTCCATTATCCCCTGTGTATTTATACTGGTGTTCTCTGTTTGTCTGTTGCCAGTTTGTCTTGTCTACTAGCGTTTTTCTCAGCTCCTGCTTTCCCCCAGTCTCTCTTTTTCTTGCCCTCCTGGTTTTGCCTGTCTGGACTCTGAGCCCGCCTGCCTGACCACTCTGCCTGCCCCTGACCCTGCCTGCCGTCCTGTACCTTTGCCCCTACTCTGGATTACCGACCTCTGCCTGACCTGAACCGGAGCCTGCCTGCCGTCCTGTACCTTTGCCCCACCACTCTGGATTATCGACCCCTGCCTGCCTTGACCTGTCGTTTGCCTGCCCCTGTTGCTGTAATTAACATTGTTACTTCAACACAGTTTGCATTTGGGTCTTACCTGAAACGTTATACCTCCTATATTTATTTCTCAAATTTCCTAATATTAAGCACATTGCTTCTCTTTAAAAACTGGAGTATAGCCTACCTGGCTGGCATGAAAATGAACCACAGAAAAGTGTCCTCCATTCGCATTTAACTGCATAGATGACATGTATTTTTTCCGCTGCCCGTTTCAAAGCAGGTGCATGATAATTGTCCATTCAAATAAATAAAAATAAAAATCACACATATATTATTTAGTAAATGTAAAGACAGGATTAAATCAAGAATAGTGTGATGTGTAACGATATCAGCCTATCACTTGTGAATGATATATTATCACTTGTGAATGATGCCCAGCTTAAGGCAAACTGCGCATGCTTTTTTTGGCGACTTTATAAAATCATAGTCGCACACCTCATGTAGCCTAGCCCAAAGGCCTATATGTTTTGAATCACAACTAAAGTGGCCATATAACATCTTAAAATGCAGCACATTAATCCGCTTTACAATGGGTGTAGAACCTAACTGGCATGCATAAGCAGCGCGTGAGTTTCAAGTTTGGGGAAGATCATTAGGGAATTATAATTATTATATTCAGCCATGGGCACAACGGCCACTGGCCACAAAAGGCATGGATTTTTTTAGGGCGAATTATGGCCACACAAAGGGAATGAAGCCAGGCATTCGAGGCATTATCAAGTGCTTGTCAAATTGTGAATGAGAGACTGATGAAATGTGTACAGCCTGCTCAAAAAACAAAGCAGAGCTCATGCCTTTCATGCAACTTTCATCATTAGTCACATCATGCAGCCTTAAAATGTATTCAAAATCAAATCATATAGCCCAACATTTGATCACAACATAGTTACATAAATAACTCTAAATTAAGCATGTAGGAGTACCTGTCATAATCCACTCACACATATTTCTCCATCAGGCTTGGGGCTTGCTATCAACACGAGATGCACCTTCCATTCCCACTCACACTCTCTGTCACGCCCTGACCAGGTAAAGAGGTCATTTGCCATAGTAAAATGGTCAGGGCGTGGCAGGGGGTTGTTTTGTGTGGGGTTATTTTTTTCTATGTGGGAGTGTTCTAGTTTTCTATTTCTATGTGTTGTTTTTCCATGTTTGGCCAGGTATGGTTTCCAATCAGAGGCAGCTGTCTTTCGTTGTCTCTGATTGGAAGCCATACTTAGGCAGCCTGTTATCCTTTGGGGTTTGTGGGTAGTTGTTTTCCGTTTTAGTCATTGTACCTGACAGGACTGTTGTTGGTCGTTTTTGTAGTTTTTTTGGTTAAAGTGTCTTCATTAAAGATTAAGAATGAGCACTATCCACGCTGCGTCTTGGTTTCCATTCCACGACCCCTGTGACACTCTCCCTCTAAAAAAACTAATATATTCAAAGCTGATCAATCGCTTTCCATTTGAGGATCGATAATTATTTCGCATAAGTTGTCTTCAAAATACTTGATTGTGATTTTTTTTCCTGAAAGGGTTGTAAGGGAGATAAAAAACTGAAAACTTAAAAATAGTGTACTGTGGTTGATATGTACTTTTAAAACAGTATTACCATTTTTTAAAATCCAGAAAGATTGTGCTTTCGTGATCCGTATTAAGTTTTATAGAGTTTGAAACGGCAAAGCTGACAAATTGCACTCAGTGCTTTGAGCAGCGCTCTCCAAAGACAGACTTGGGAGAGCAGAGTGCCGATCACCCTACTAAAGCCAAGGGTAGCGGAGTAAAAGTTTGGATAAAACGCCACTCACCTTGATTCTTTCAGCGCTTGCCACAGTCTTCGCTGCTACCACTTCAGTCATGGTGATCTGCCACTGCTGTGGGAACTGTTCTGACATTCTCATATGCTTTGCTGATTCGAAGTTACTGTTGTCGACTTTCTCTTGTTTCCAAAAACATTTGAAAATTGTTTCGCACATTCTTTTTGTTGGCAAATGAGATTGATTTATATTCATTGTACTGCCTGTCAGCCATCAACAATCACCCATCATCTTCGCACGTGAAAACGCAGACAGGCCAGGGGGGAAAAAAACTTTGTTGACGTGTGGTTGGATTGGGCCATTTTCCACGGTAACAGTGCAGTAATTGGTCAAAATTAGGAACCCGCATTCGATTGGACAATTTTATGCACTAAAAGTGCGGGGATTGATCAACATTGTGAGCTCTCGCATAATATGAACTGATTGGTTGATTTTGGTTGATTTTGCATTGTATTATGCGATCGCAGAATCCTGGAGGGACTGATTAACGGTCAATTACCGTGAGACCGGCAGCTATTTGCTTGACAATCACTGGCTGACAAAATTTAATGACCGCCACAGCCCTAGGACTCATGACCAAATTATTAGCACGATTGATAAAGATGAGCAAAAAAGACTATATCAAATAAAAAATACAAATACTGAGCAACGAAAAAAATTGGGAACTTAAATTGTTTTATACTAATACAATGGCTCAGAGAAAAATATTTTGTTTGAGAAGAAAATCATTTTGCCAATCATTTTGGTTGCGACTGGAGATCAAACTGGAGACAGAACCTGAAGACAGTCACGGGTTTCTTTATCTACATAGCCCAACCACAGGCTCAGGTTTACATATTTAATAGTTCCTACCTAGCCGTATATACTGTACGACTCCAATGGACTGTTTTGACCCACATGCCCCGAGTTCATCTAACCACCTGTCCTCTGTACTTATTGAAGTATCAAATGGAATAGTAGTAGCTTTTTAAATCACATATCAAATTTGCAGACATTCCTCAATCCCTTAGATTGGTTTCTGTCCAGCGCCTGAACAAGTTGGAAGTTGGATGTGGGTATAGTATTTTTCCTTTCTCATTGATTATACCTGCTGTGCTGTAGGAGGTTAACTAACTAACTGACTCACTAGATTCAACCTGGCTGTGAGGCTGCTGGGGAAATAAGCATCAAAGATGTGTCAGATCCATAGACTGACTGACTGGAGCCTAATTATCTCAAAACCCCTGTAGAGATGAAGAGGAACTGGTAGGCTCCACATACACACCAGGCGGGAGGATTCTGTTATTTGTGGCAGTGAGAGTGTAGGCCACAGACCAGAGGTTACAAATGAGCGGCGAGAGAGAGCGAAGGAAAGATGGAGAGAGAAAGAGCGAGGGAGAGAGGCCAAATGGACACATTACTGTCATTATTTGAGGTAATGAATCTGGTTTTGATGTGACTGAGTGTGTAGGAGTGTGAGTGTGTGGAACCCCCCCCTGGTTTCTGCAAAACATCAAGTGGGACACAAGGTTTGAGTTGACATATAAATACTCTCCTAGAGTTATGCCCATTGGTTGAAAGAAAGGAAAGTGATTATTGCACTAGTTAATCAGCAAGCATGGTGGAATTTCCTTAGAGTGCCATGCTCATTGGTTGAAGTTAATAGGTGAATGACATTCCTCACACTTGCTAATAGTAGAGGAGGAGGAAAGACGTGATGCTACGCTGACGAGGTAACATTATAGACACTACCATAGACACCTGCTACGTTGACGAGGTAACATTATAGACACTACCATAGACACCTGCTACGTTGACGAGGTAACATTATAGACACTACCATAGACACCTGCTACGCTGACGAGGTAACATTATAGACACTACCATAGACACCTGCTACGCTGACGAGGTAACATTATAGACACTACCATAGACACCTGCTACGTTGACGAGGTAACATTATAGACACTACCATAGACACCTGCTACGCTGACGAGGTAACATTATAGACTCTATCATAGACACCTGCTACGCTGACGAGGTAACATTATAGACACTACCATAGACACCTGCTACGCTGACGAGGTAACATTATAGACACTATCATAGACACCTGCTACGCTGACGAGGTAACATTATAGACACTACCATAGACACCTGCTACGCTGACGAGGTAACATTATAGACACTACCAAATAAATGCCTGCTACGCTAATGAGCTAACATTATAAATGCTACCCTATAAATACCGGCTATGCTGTTGAGGTAACGTTACTACCTGCTATGCTGATGAGTGAGATAGGAAGCGATGTGAATTATGTGTTCGCTCACTAGATGAATAAAAAGTGAAGAGCCAGTTAGACCAGCCTTCCTAATCGAACTTTGTAAACTACATTACACTCATTGAATGTCCTCTCGTGTGTGTGGTTGACTGGCTCAACTAGGATAGAGACAGACAGGAGAGAGAGAGAGAGATACTAGAAAGGAGGGAGAGGAGGGGAGCTACAATATGAGAGTATCAGACTCTCAAAAGAGCATATCTGAGGATTGGCTCCGCATGCAGGAGTCTCGCGCAGCTGGAATTGCCCGCGGATATATTATCGGAAAGCCGGATAACCTGAGGAGGATCTGAGGAGAAGTCGCCAAATATTGTGTTGAACGTTGGGGTTAAGTGCGTCTCCCATTCCCGTTTGCCATTATGGGAGGGATAGATCGGCAGCGGAGGGTTTCCCTGGCTCTTACCTTGAACTTCCTCGCGCTGATTCTAGCCGTGTCTGCGTTGACTACCAGCTACTGGTGCGAGGGGACACGGAAAGTTGCCAAACCTTTCTGTACCGGACCGGTCACCACGAAACAGTCGTTCTGTATCAGGTTCAACAGCTCGAACATTAACGACAGCAGACTGGTCCAGTACATCTGGGAGTCCGGCGAGGACAAGTACATTATGAGGAAGTTCCACACCGGGATCTGGTTTTCGTGCGAGGAGAACGTCAATATGACAGGTAAGAGAGAGAAAGATGGTGCTTTCACGACAACTGGAAACTCGGGGGAAAAACAAGGTCAAATCATAACGTCAGTGATCTTCACTTCCGGACGGAGTTTCCAACTTGGAATTCCGAGTTGGATGACCGGTCAAAATGGTTTTTTTCCAGTTGTATCTCCTTTTTTCCCCCAAGTTCCCAGTTGTCTTGAACCAGGCAAGAGAAGCTAAGAGAAGATAACTTTTTCGCACGCCGCGCTGTGACACACCTGCACGCATGTATAGACATGAAGGAAATAGCCTCGTTTTTAAATGGAAGGTTATAATTGGGTTCTCAGAATCATGGACGATGCAAATGTGTAGGCTATGCCTATGTATTTGTTATTGTCTTTTGGGAGAAATTAAATGTCCATAGTTGTTATGTGAGCTGTATTAGGTAATATGTTTTTCATTTGACTGTTTACTTTAAAGTTGAAATCTGAAATTCAAACAATAATAACGTTTTGTTAATTAAATAGCTGAGGGATGTGGTTGGGGAAATTTAACCACTCTCAAATTCATAGACAGAGCTATTATGGAAGCAAGGGCTTCATGATATCCATGATATCAACAACATGTTTCGAGGATGTTTGTTTACATTTAAATTACAAACGTTGGGGTAAATGAAATCTGTTTATAATGTGGGTTCTGATGGGGTACGACAGTTGAACTAAACTCATGAGGCATGTTTAAATTATATTTTTTCAAGAATCAATGGGTAGGCCTATATATCATTCATGAAAAAAATGTTTTTAAAAATTGAACAATCCCAGCTTGGTTAACTGTGACATAGTTGCGTGCATGTGAAGGGTATTTGGAGCTATTGATTGAATTACAGTGTCCTTCTCTGAAATTACCCGTTCCTTGAAAAATATTGGATAGCCTAAGTGCAAGATTACATTCAACGAGAGCAAGAATGTCAAGCGTGAGAAATTACATCGACAGTTGTAACAATAGACCGAACAATATATTTTAGAACGGATAGCTGTTGATGACCGGTCATCGAATTTAAAAAATATATATATATATTTAACCTTTATTTAACTAGGCGAGTCAGTTAAGAACAAAATCTTATTTACAATGACGACCTACACCGGCCACACCCGGACGACGCTGGGCCAATTGTGCGCTGCCCTATGGGACTCCCAATCACGGCCGGTTGTGTTGCCTCGAATCGAACCATGGTGTCTGTAGTATGGCAGAAATACTGATAAATTCTGAACAGAATGGATAAAATAGCCTACTGATTTTTACCGTCTCGTAATTATGCCATAAAATAGTCTGCGCGACAGTGTGAGAATAGGATGGAAATTCAATATGTTTGGTGTAAATCTTGTGTCGTTGGGATGGCCAACACTCGCCTCGTAGAGCTGCTGGGTATGCTACGAATGCAGGCTTTTTTCACACCTGAAAAACGTCCTGCAGAGTAGTAGAATCAGGTGTGTTTCAACAGGAATGGTGCAAAAGACTGCACGGGTTTAGCCACCTTAGAAATATGATGACTGAGTGTTTGACTGTATTGTTTTTGATTTTGTGGGATATTCTATTTCAGGTGAAATCTGCAGAAGTTTCATTTATGTCACACCCTCACATGAAAGAGGTAGGTTTTGTGTAGTAACATGTTATTACATTGTAATTGATGTGTTATTAACACAATTTTCAATGCATCTGTGAATGGCTAAATTGATGTTTTATTTTTATCAAGATTTCAGTCATCTCTTATATCAGGAATTGCAAGTGCAGCTCAAAAGGTGAAAATTGAACCCAGTCCCTTAATAATCCTGGAGTAGGTTCACATGCAGGGCTCAACTGAGATTTAAGTTATCCTTAAGGATTATTTGGATGTCAATTGAAAAGTGCAAACCTAACAGCATTTAAGAAGAGTAGAAACACTGTGTTGTCCTGGGGAGCTACTGTGATTGCAGGCTTTTGTTCCTGCCCAGCATTAACACACCTGATTCTGCTAATCTAGGTCCTGAGAAGCAGTTGATCAGTATCATCTGGTGTGTTATCCATGCTGTAGTCACTCATTCAAATCCAGCAGAGTTTGGACTTCTATAGGTCTTCAAAGAGGATAGATAGAAAGAGAGAGGATGAATAGATAGCGTCTCACACTGCCAATCAGACATCCATCCTTCATTCTTTTCACCTCCTCCGTGTTGGCACACTAATTCACTGCACACAAACACACACAAACATACAACCTGTCCATGCCTAATTCAGTACCACACGAAAGACTGTTGAATAGCTTCCTAACAGGACAAGACCAGACACACGCACTGGCTGGAATTAAATCTTCCTGTGACACTGACAGAATGAGAATGACAGACACCCGAAACTGATTGTGGTTTGGTTGTAACTTCACCTGTTCTATTTACCTGTTCAGTCTGAGAGATGTGATTAAACATGTCCAATTATGAACTCAATTGAGTCCTATGTCACTGCCTCTGCCTCTCTGCCCAAAATGGGCATTATTATGACTTACTTCCATAGGGCCCTTATTGGTTTTATGATCTGATTTCATCCAATAAGTCCATACCTTTCTGTGTGCTTTTGTGATGGGGGATATGTTGGTTAGGACATTGAAGTTATTGAAATAGCTAAAGGGATACTCTCAGCTAAAAAAAAAAAAAAACGAAATGTGAAAGACACATACGTTAGATTCATTTGCATAAATCACAGACTACCTTCATCTTTTTAATATGCATCTTGATCCTGCCGTGAAAATTTAAATGAACACCTTTGATTAATCATTGAAATCCCATGACGACCCCAGGAAGAGTAGCTGCTGCTTTTGCGGCCGCTGATGGGGATCCTAATAAATACGAATACCATTGAAGAATTTGGTCGGAACAAGTAAAAAGGACTGCTCTATCACTAAGAGCGAAAAATAAATTCAATTATTAACCGAGTTCTAGGCCTACTTTTAACTTAAAAATTGTAACTGTGGTTGGCAGCACTTAACATTCTACAGGTCTTATAGCAAAGTAGCTAACAGTGTTATAATCTGTGTAATTACACTGTAATTGGTTAGTAATAACATGGATTTATTATTTATTATAAGTTGCCCCTTATTACTATATGACTACACAGTAATATAACTGTAGTAACAGCATAGTAACAGCATAGTAGTTACATAGGTATTGCTCAAATCAATCAAATCCAATTTTATTTGTCACATGCTTCATAAACAACAGGTGTAGACTAACCGTGAAATGCTTACTTACGGGACCTTTTCACTTACGGATCTTTTTCCAACAATGCAGATTTAAATGGTAAAACATTTTGATTACCTATTTAGCAGTCTTGTATAGCAGTCTCATGGCTTGGGGGTAGCTGTTCAGGGTCCTGTTTGTTCCATACTTGGTGCGCTGTTACCGCTTGCCGTGAAGTAGCAGAGAGAACAGTCTATGGCTTTTGTGGCTGGAATCTTTGACAATTTTTTGGGCTTTCCTCTGACACTGCCAGGTAAGGAGGTCCTGGATGGCAGGGAGCTCGGCCCAAGTGATGTACTGGGCCGTACTCAACATCCTCTGTAGCGCCTTGCAGTCGGGTGCCTTGCAGTGGCCGTACCACGTGGGCCCATTCCAAATCTTTTCAGCCTTCTGGGGTGGAAGAGGCGCTGTCGTGCCCTCTTCACAACTGTGTGGGTGTGTGTGGACCATGTTAATTCCTTAGTGATGTGGACAACCAGTAATTTGAAGCTCTAGATCCGCTCCACTACAGTCCCATCGATGTGGATGGGGGTGTGGTCGCCCCTTTGTTTCCTGTAGTCCACGATCAGCTACTTTGTCTTGCTGACATTGAGGGAGAGGTTGTTGTCCTGGCACCACACTGCCAGGGCTATGACCTCCTCCCTATAGGTTGCCTCATTGCCGTCTGTGATCAGTCCTAACCCGTCGTGTCGTCAACTAAATAATGGTGTTGGAGTTATGCATGGCCATGCAGTCGTGGGTGAACAGGGAGTACAGGAGGGGGCTAAACACACACCCCTGAGCGGCATCCGTGTTGGTGGTCAGCGTGGCGTATGTGTTGTTGCCATACTACCGCCTAGGCAGCCCGTCAGGAAGTCCAGGATCCAGTTGCAGAGGGAGGTGTTCAGTCCCAGGGTCTTGAGCCTGGAGGGGACTATGGTGTTGAATGCTGAGCTGTAGTCAATGAACAAAATTCTTACATAGGTATTCCTTTAGTCCAGGTGGGTGATGGCAGTGTAGAGTGCAATAGTGATTGTGTCATCTGTGCATTTGTTGGGGCAGTATGCGAATTGGAGTAAATCGAGGGTGTCTGGGATGATGGTGTTGATTGGTGTTCTTGGGCAGAGTGGTCTGCTTGAAACAAGTTAGTATTACAGACCAGGTCAGGGATAGGTTGAAATTGTCAGTGAATGCTCTGGTCAGTGCATGCTCTGAGTATGCGTCCTGGTATTCTGTCTGGCCCCGCGGCCTTACGAATGTTAACCTGTTTAAAGATCTTACTCACATCGGCTATAAAGAGCCAGATCACACAGTCGTCCGGAACAGCTGGGGCTCTCATGCATGGTTCAGTATTGCTTGCCTCGAAGCAAGCATAGAAGGCATTTAGCTCATCTGGTAGGCTTGTGTCACTGGGCATAGTAATACCAATGTAACTACCAATTAACTATTTTGTTACTACTGTGTAGTTACATAGTAATAGGGGCAACTTAATGTAAAGTTTTACCCTCCGTGGTCATATCAAGGACCATTCACCCACCATCCATAGCCCATATCAAGGACCATTCACCCACCATCCATAGCCCATATCAAGGACCATTCACCCACCATCCATAGCCCAGGCAGCGAGTGTAGGTCAAGTGGTGTGTGTGTGTGTGTGGTGTGTGGCGTGTGTGTCTGTCTTAGAGACAGATGCATCTTCTCTGTGACAGTGAAGGTTAATGATATGGGTGATGGGGTCACTTGTCCAACTCCCTCACCTAACCTCCCCAACCCTCTTGCAATCCCCTCCCCCACTCCCACTCCCAACCCCTCCCTTCTCTCTCTCTCTCTGTCTCTCTCTCTCTCTCTCTCTCTCTCTCTCTCTCTCTCTCTCTCTCTCTCTCTCTCTCTCTCTCTCTCTCTCTCTCTCTCTCTCTCTCTCTCTCTCTCTCTCTCTCTCTCTGTCTCTCTCTCTCTCCCTGTAGGAGTGCTGTGGCTGTGTATCGTTTCAGAATGTCTGTATATTCTCCTCCTGGCCACCGGAGGCATCCTCATGTCCATAGAGGCGTGTCACTTAGGAAACGTCATCGACGGCCTCAAACTCAACGCCTTTGCTGCCATATTCACTGTCCTGTCAGGTAACAACATACTTTACATGGTTTTTTTTGTTTGCACGTGTGCATGTGCTTCTTGCTATTGAGTCAGTCCCTTTTCTCCTTTCCTCACTGTTTTCGGTTAGGGTTAGAACAATGGTTAGTTTGTTAGTTTGTGTCTCAACCTTTTGTTCCTGACTGGGACAATGGAAACCCTGCAGATCAACACGGTCTTCACACTGGCAGCTTTAGGCAGCTAAACCAGCTCACTGCTATCTATGGGGCTGCAGACTGGGCTACTCTTCCTATGTGGCTGTTTCCACCCAAGGAGCATTTGTCTTTTTCAGACGGCTGGTCTAGTTTTGTCTGGATTAGTATTGATCTGGTCCTAGTGGATGGATGTTGGTTATTAGAGGAGCACTTGCCTTCTGCAGACACAAGGCTTCAGTGTTCTGTTGGATAAGTGATGGTCTAGAGTAGACGATGGAACCACGGAGCTGGATTGCCTGCTCCTGGTCTATGCTCAAACATTCGTCAATCCAGGAGTAGGCTTAATCTGGATCCGGGAAACCAGACGATAATGTCTGAGTGGATGTTAGCTATCCTATCTGTCATCCAAACCTCAGTCTTGCATCCAAGTCATTTGTGATCGTTTGGTTTGCAGAAAAGGACCAAGAGGGAATAATGAAATGGCAAGAAACTCTTTATTTTATGTCCCCCTTTAATGGAATGGATGACCAAGCCACCTCAAATCAACCACTGATTTAACAGACATTTAAAAACACAATTAAATTGTTCGCCAAAAAAAAACAGTCTCATCTCAGGGGAGTTATCCTGTCCTGCTTACAAACAACAAATGTAATCAATAAAAGGGTTTACTGTTGTTCCTGTTTTTAATGTGTTAATATAGTTTATAGAGAGGCTTACACAGTTTACCTAGCTCAGCATCTTGTTGTAATGATTTCCAGAAGAATGCTAGAGGCCAGACAAACTATTATTCAACTTTTTTATAATGGGGATGTATGGAGAAGGAAAGGGGGATACCTAGTTAGTTGTACAATTGAATGCATCTTCCGCATTTAGCCCAACCCCTCTGAATCAGAGAGGTGCGGGGGGCTGCCTTAATCAACATCATCGGCGCCCGGGGAACAGTGGGTTAACCGCCTGCCTCAACAGATTTTTACCTTGTTAGCTCAAAGATTCGATCCAGCAACCTTTTGGTTATTGACCTATTGCTCCTTCAGGCTAGACTGGGAGAGAGGGAGTATGGAGGGAAAGAGCGGGGGTGGCGTGGGGTGAAAGGAGATAGAGAGAGGGGGGTGTGGAGGGAGAAAGAGAGAGGGTTTTGTCTTTGCACAAACAGCACATATGGGTGATTAACTTTACACTTTACCATTATCAAGAAGAGAACAATTACTCCAAAATTTCAGCTTGGTTCACCCACCACTCTGGGAAATAAGCCTGGCTTAGTTTTAGGGAGGGAACATAAAGTTGTTTACTAGTAGAGGTGCTGCCTGAAGGAAGTTCTGAGTGTGATGGACGGAAGACGCAGTACGTTTACATGCACACTAATAATTAGATATTAAACGGATTATGGCAGTAGGCCTAGTATGCAATAGTCATGTAACACTTCCCAGCTAGCACATTTGGTTCCTTGGAAGTTGTGAGAACATATGTTTTTGATTTCACATTGGTTGTGGGAACAAAGGCATAAGTTTCCTGACCGGTAAAACTGAACGTTTATTTAAACGTTCTGAGAACAAAAGGGAAAATTTCAATATGACTTTTAAAAACAATGCTAGCTTATTTTGGATAAACTTTTTTAATCATGCTAACACATTTATTTTTTACAGTGACACAGCGTCAGTGAGATTCAAACCTATGATCTTCTGTTCTCTATCCATGGAATGAATACACCAGAGACAGTGACAGAGAGAGAGTGATCCCAGGACACACATTCCCTGGAGACCCATGGAGGGAGACAGTGGGTAATCCCAGGGAGAAGGATCACTCCAGCCCTGTGCCGCAGATATTAGAAGTTGTAGGCTATATTCTCCATGCCATTGGGGTCGACTGAGTGGGTGGATATCTGGGAAGAATCTTGATCTCTTGATTGGGTGACTGAGCTGTGCTTGGGAGAAAGAGATAAAGATTGGCAGAGAGGTGGTTGCCAGCTCATTTCCCGCTACATTTTTCCCATTGGACCCAGGATTCGAACTGGCAACCCTTTGGTTGCTGGCTCGCCTCTCTAACCGTTAGGCTACCTGCCACCGTTTATTGGCAAGGATTTGCAGAGAGGGAAAGAGACTGGAGGTTTTGGCGGAGAGAGGGAAAGAGAGCAGAATTACAATTGTATGCAGCATGACTCCAAATTAGCCAACAGGCCAGTTAAGTGGTCATTCTGCCAATCCCATACACTGGCACAACTCTTCTCTGCTTAACCAAGTGCTCTAATCCAGTGTTTCTAACTCTCATCTAGGAGAGCTGCTACAGGGGCAGTAGGGTTTTGTTCCAGCCAAGCACTAACACACATGATTCAACTATCAACTCATCATCAAAGACTTTAGGATTAGGATTAGTGTAGCTGAATCTGGTGTGTTTGTGCTGGGATGGAAGAAATGTCTGCACACTGTAGCGCTCAAGGACTACGGTCGGTTCCATTATAGCTCAACATTGTCTCCCAGTGGTGAAAAATGGAACTTCACACACTTCTCTGTAATGCTCTGTTCTACAGCGCTAGACTAGTTTACAGTTTTCCCAATGGTGTTCAAGATATTTTGGGATCTGCGCTGAAACGTAGCAAAACAGCAATGATCAAATGCTTAAATACATTTACATAACTTCTGATAATGTTCTTGCCTTTTTACCTTGCTTGCACATCTTAGACCATATTTTGCTAAACTTTAAATACATATGTCAGCAGTAAATACAGTGTTCGCCGAATATTTTCACATTGTTTTCATCAGAAGAGAAATGTGTGCAATTGTCTTCACTATTTCCGGCAATCAGTAAATACTACTACACACAATTCTAAATCATCCCATCAGTTTCATTCATTTAAATATTGCAGATATTCAGAGAATAGGAGTAACTTTGGGTTACTCCTAAATCGTCATCTCCAATGTTGTGACCTTCCATTTTAGAGCTTTGCTTTGGTGTGGATTGAGGCCTATACTGTACATTCATATCAGTTGTGTTCCTCCATTTGTATTCACCTTATTTCTATTGTGGATTGTGTTTCTGTGCGCCAATGAAAAGTCTACAAAACGGTGAGGAAACCAGCCTATGTATTGAATACATGAATTTGGATTGTGGTGATACAGATGAACGAATCCTGCACAGTGTGCTTTTTATTTATTTTTATCTGGAATAATATTTGATTTGATGTGTATTAAAATGTTTGGTGAAATATAGATAAAAGGAGAGTAATTGCCCATAATTCTGCACCATTGGTTAGATGTACTTTCAATTTTGATCATCATGATTTAGTGACTGCAAAGAATATGTATTGATCTACTGGAACTTTCTGTTTTGTCTGCTTGGACTCGAGAGAAGTATGGTTGCGTTAATCTTTTTGCAGACAGTCGTGTTCTTTTTATCAATAGATTTGCAATTTTTCCATTATAATCTAGTTTAGATGAATGTATTTATGTTTTGCGAAGGCAACTCCATTTTGAAAACACATTTACAGAGTTCTGTGTCTTGTGGACTCTGTTTAGCAAATCGACAACGTTGTTCCAAGAAATGCATGTACGTGATTGAGATGGTTTTTTTTACTTGACTTTCCAGGTCTACTCGGCATGGTGGCCCACATGATGTTCACTACAGCCTTCCAGCTGACAGTCAGTGTGGGGCCAGAGGACTGGAAGCCTCAGACATGGGACTACAGCTGGTCATACATGTAAGCACACACACACACACACACACAGAGAAAGGTCTTTAAATCACGTGAAAAAATGTCATTTTGAGTTTTTTTTATTTAATCTCCCTCTCTACCAGTCCACTTCTATACACCTGCCAATAAAGATTGGACTTTGACGTGTAAATGTTTCTGTTCATCTCCTTATTATTATTATTATTCATTCTCTCTCTCTCTCTCTCTATCTATCTATCTATCTATCTATCTATCTAGCCTGGCGTGGAGCTCGTTCACAGCCTGCATGGCCTCCTCGGTAACCATCATCAACCGCTACACCAAGACCATCCTGGAGTTCAAACACAAGCGCAGGAACATCGAGAAGAACCTGAAGATCAAGCAGAAGCTTCTGGAGCTGGAGTCTGGACCAGGGGTTGGGGTGGGACAAGTTGGACATGTGGAACAGGTGTGGGACATGTACATCAGCTCAGTACCCAGCTCAGGCTGCACAGCAGAGGAATTGCTGGACTTGTCCAGTAATGGAAGGAAGCTGTCCAATGCTTCAGTGTTTCTGGACCTGAATGACCTGCCGGATCCGCAAAGAGAGGAGTACTGCTGAGGAGGGAACTAGGGGACTGATCAAGGCACGCACAAGTACGCATATACACACAAACAAAAACACATAGAAATAAATGACTTTCGTCATGCATTGCCACCCAATTTACAAACCAAATAGCATTAGCAACTGTGACTTCATGTTAGAGGAAATCCAACTCCAAGTTTCCCTGACGTTCCAAGCTGAGGTAGAGATGGGTTGAGGATGAGAGAAATGGATAGCAGAGGATGCAGTTAATACATGGTAGAAATGGAAAGGCAGAGAGGAGAAATGGATAGAGGAGAGATGGATAAAGGATGATTTCAGGAAAAAATGTGTGTGTGTGTGTGTGTGTGTGTATGTGTATATATATATATATATATATATTACACACACACACAGTGCCTTCAGAAAGTATTCATACCCCTTGACTTTTTGTGTTACAGCCGGAATAAATATTTTTCAACCATCTACATACAATACCCCATTATGACAAAGTGAAAACATGCATTAAGAAATGTTTACAAATGTATTGAAAATGAAATACAGAAATATCTCATTTACATAAGTATTTATACCCCTGAGTCAATATTTTGTAGGATCACCTTTGGCAGCAATTACAGCTGTGAGTCTTTCTGGGTAGGTCTCTAAGAGCTTTCAATACCTGGATTGGGAAAAATGTTCCAATTATTATTTTTTAAATTCTTCAAGCTCTGTCAAATTGGTTGTTGAGCATTGCTATACAACCATTTTCATGTCTTGACATAGAGTTTCAAGTAGATTTAAGTCAAAACTGTAACTCGGCCACTCAGGAACATTCACTGTACTCTTGGTAAGCAACTCCAGTGTAGATTTGGCCACGTGTTTAGGTTATTGTCTTGCTGAAAGGTGAATTCATCTCCCAGTATCTGGAGGAAAGCAGACTGAACCAGGTTTTCCTCTAGGATTTTGCATGTGCTTAGCTCCAGTCAGTTTCTTTTTTTTATACAGAAAAACTCCCTAGTCCTTAACGATTACAAGCATGCCCATAACATGAAGCAGCCACCACTATGCTTGAAAATAATGGAGAGTGGTACTCAGTAATGTGTTGTATTGGATTTGCCACAAACATACCACTTTGTATTCAGGACAAAAAGTTAATTGCTTTAGTGCCTTGTTGCAAACAGGATGCATGTTTTGGAATGTTTGTATTCTGTACAGACTTCCTTCTTTTCACTCTGTCAATTAGGTTAGTATTGTGGAGTAACTACAATGTTGTTGATCCATGCTAAGTTTTCTCCTATCACGGCCATTAAACTCTGTAACTGTTTGAAAGTCACCATTGGCCTCATGGTGAAATCCCTGAGCGGTTTCCTTCCTCTCTGGAAACTGAGTTAGGAAGGATACCTGTATCTTTGTAGTGACTGGTTGTACTGATGCACCATCAAAAGTGTAATTAATAACTTCACCATGCTCAAAGGGATATTCAATTTTACCCATCTACCAATAGGTGACCTTCTTTGCCAGGCATTGGAAAACCTCCCTGTTCTTTGTGGTTGAATCTGTGTTTGAAATTCACTGCCCGACTCAGGGACCTTTAAATATAATTAATTGTGTGTGTGGGGTACAGAGATGTGGTAGTCATTCAAAAAATATGGTAAACACTATTACTGCACGCGGTGAGTCCATGCAACTTATTATGTGACTTGTTTAGCAAATTTTTACTCCTGACTTATTTAGCCTTTCCATAACAAAAGGGTTGAATATTTATTGACTCAAGACATTTCAGCTTTTCATTTTTTATTAATTGGTAAAAATGTTGAAAAACATAATTCCACTTTGACATTATGGGGTATTGTGTGTAGACCAGTGACAAATCCAAATCATTTAAAATTCAGCTGTAACAGTCAATGGGTGTGAATACTTTCTGTATGTGTATATATATTATGTGGATAGAGATATAGGGGATGATAAAGAGGAGAAATAGAGAAAGGATGAGGGTAGAGAGAATTCCCAGGCCATGCTGAGTGCCTTTGATTCCAGCTCCTGTCTTGTGATCAACTTCAAACAGCATGCAGAGCACTGAGTGGGAGACTGTTACAAAGTTACAAAGGCCAACTTCTATTCCTATTGTTCTCACTCTAATGAGACACAGGAGATTCCATTATGTAGATCGTATATGTGCAAACAGCCAAAACTCAGCCATTATTATTTCCTGCTCTTTCTTTCCGTGTGCCGATAGATGTATTGCTTTTTTGATGATTTCTAGGAAATGAAAAGGTGTACTTGACAATTGTAGTGAAATACCGAAGGCAACCGATAGAAATGCCCCATCAATGTACACATTATAGACTTGAAGTTGAATAAACCAGCATCAAATAATTGTATTTCAAAACGGTATTGAAGATAATTGATTTATACTTTAATAGTTAGTATAACTTACCTACAGTGACTTAAAGTTAATTTGATCATTTATTTCTGTATATAATGTGTATTACGTTTTCTTATTTATTTATTAACATTCAAATACATTTGTTTAATTTAACTGTTGAACTAAGTTACTCTTTTAAAGATATTTTACATTTTCCTGCCAAGTTAAATTTGTTCTTCCTTGTTCTCAAGGTGGAGATGGTTATGCTCCTTTTGTGTGTGTTGGTGTCATATTTGTAACATATTTGTGTAAAGTGCTATTTTGGTAACTTCATGTGTGTGATTAACTGCAATGATTCATTTAAATTATAGGAATTCTATGTTAAGATGTACAGAAAATTATACATTTATATCAAAGATATAAGGGCAAATTATGAAGCATTAAATAAAGTAACTTGTTTATTGCCAAATGTAATTGTTTATATTGTTACGTTCTAATAAGGTTCATAGTTGATAACAGAAATAAAATAATACATTTTCATACTAAATCTGTAAGCCTACCTTTGTTTAATTGACTGATAACTTTAGCGTAGAAGTCAGACCAAAAATATTCATTTTTATTTGTTTCTTTTAGAGTGTATTTTTCTGAACTCAGAACTGTGTGCAGTTAAATTGACAAAGGAATGGTCTGATAAATGATGTGAGAAGGATCCTACAGTGTTGGGGATTTGATGATTGGTGAAAGATGGCGCAGTTCCTCTAATATCCATCGCAGGTCAGTGGTTAATCATTTCTGTCGCTATGGCGGTCTGCCTTATTGCCGACTGAGCTCAATGGGTCCCACCAGCTTGTAGTCCTCAAAACCGGGAATGAGTTACCGCTGGTCAGTTCCAACATTCCTATGGGGGAAATGAATGGCAAAAGAAAGGGATTTGAATAAGGTCTGAGGCTTAGAAGATCTTCTATGTTTTGTTCTATGAGATATCAGTCAATTACCATGACCTTTATGAATTACGAAACCTTTTATATGCTTTCTGTGCTTGTTTTGATTACATAAATGCTTCCAAATTCACAAAAGTGACATTAGCTGATGAAGATGATCTCATAGAACGAAACATATAAGATCTGCTAAGCCTGTGTTTACCACAGACCTTATTTTCGGCTTTTATCCCCCCCCCCCCCCCCCCCCCACACACACACACACACACAAAAAAAACGGTTTATTTCCCCAAAGGCTTTGGCAAATGAGCCATGGCGGGGTTAGTGCCTACAAAAAGACGCAATTACTATTGCTCTCTATTCAGCTCAATTTATGAAGCTTTGTTCCTCTCTCACTCTCTCTCACCCTCTCCCTCTCTCACTCTTCATTTTATACACACAACCACCGCATCTATTACAGTACAATAGTGTTGACAAAAGTTCGAAGATACAATGTGACATTTGCTTCAAAATAAGTTTTATTGTAATTTTATGTTTTCAAACAAGTGCAAATACATGCAAATAGGAGACGGGTCCTACAGCAGCCCATTGGACCCAAAAAGCTTCTGTTGAAGACAACACCAAATGATACCAAAATATTGGTTTAAAGGTAGACTCAGCGATATGACGTAGATGCAGAAAGTAAACAGCATAGTGGGTCGATTTCCGCAACAACTAAGAGCGTTGAAGCCAAGCCTCAGGGTCAGTAGCTTCAGCCCAACATCACACACATAAACACACATGTATTTATTTTGTCTCCATATTATGTCTATCTCCAATAAGCTACCAGGGAAAGGGCTAAGAATAGCCAATATTAATATACAATGCATTCGGAACGCATTCAGACCCCTTGACTTCCACATTTTGTTACGTTACATCATTACATCGTTTTTGCCCTCATCTACACACAATACCCCATAATGACCAAGCAAAAACAAGGTTTAAGAAGAAAAAAAAAACTAAACTATCACATTTACATAAGTATTCAGACCCTTTATTCAGTACTTTGCACCTTTGGCAGCGATTACAGCCTCGAGTCTTCTTGGGTATGACGCTACAAGCTTGGCACACCTGTATTTGGGGAGTTTCTCCCATTCTTTTCTGCAGAACCTCTCAAGCTGTGTCAGGTTGGATGGGGAACGTCGCTGCACAGCTATTTTCAGGTCTCTCCAGAGATGTTTGATCGGGTTCAAGTCCCAGCTCTGGCTGGGCCACTCAAGGGCATTCAAAGACTTGTCCTAAAGCTACTCCTACGCTGTCTTGGCTGTGTGCTTAAGGTCGTTGTTCTGTTGTAAGGTGAACCTTCACCCCAGTCTGAAGTCCTGAGCGCTCTGGAGCAGGGTTTCATCAAGGATCTCTCTGTACTTTGCTCCATCCATCTTTCCCTCAATCCTGACTAGTGTCCTAGTCCCTGCCTCTGAAAAACATCCCCACAGCATGATGCTGCCACCACCATGCTTCACCGTAGGAATGGTGGCAGGTTTCCTCCAGACGTGAGGCTTGGCATTCAGGCCAAAAAGTTCCATCTTAGATTCATCAGACCAGAGAAACTTGTTTCTCATTGTCCGAGAGACATTTATGTGCTTTTTGGCAAACTCCAAGTGGGCTGTCATGTGCCTTTTACTGAGGAGTGGCTTCCGTCTGCCCACTCTACCATAACGGCCTGATTGGTGGAGTGCTGCAGAGATGGTTGTCCTTCTGGAAGGTTCTCCCATCTCCACAGAGGAACTCTGGAGCTCTGTCAGAGTGACCATCGGGTTCGTGGTCACCTCCCTAACCAACGCACTTCTCCCCCGATTGTTCAGTTTGGCCGACCGGCCAGCTCTAGGAAGAGTCTTGGTGGTTCAAAGCTTCTTCCATTTAAGAATGATGGAGGCCACCGTGTTCTTGGGGACCTTCAATGCTGCAGACATTTTTTGGTACCCTTCCCCAGATCTCTGCCTTGACACAATCCCGTCTCGGAGCTCTACGGACAATTCCTTCGGCCTCATGGCTTGGTTTTGCTCTGACATGCACTGTCAACTGTGGGACCTTATATACTAGATAGATGTGTGCCTTTCCAAATCATATCCAATCAATTGAATATACCATAGGTGGTCTCCAATCAAGTTGTAAAAACATCTCAAGGATGATCAATGGAAACAGGATGCACCTGAGGTCAATATCAAGTCTCATAGCAAAGGGTCTGAATACTTATGTAAATAAGGTCATTCTGTTTTTTATTTGAATACATTTGCAAAAATGTCTAAAAACCTGTTTCGCTTTGTCATTATGAGTTATTGTGTGTATATTGATGAAGAAAAACAAATATTGAATCAATTTTAGAATAAGGCTGTAAGTCAAGGGGTCTGAATACTTTCTGAATGCACTGTATGTCGTTTTAGAAATAAGGCTAATGAAATCAATAAATCGGATAACATTCATATTCTGGCCATCTCTGAAACTCACTTAGATAATTCCTTTGATGATTCAGCAATACAGGGATATAACATCTACAGAAAAGACAGGAATGGCAATGGGAGAGGTGTTGCTGTATATGTTCAGAGCCATATTTCTGTAAAGCTTAGAGAGGATCTCATGACAAATGTTGCTGAAGTGTTGTAGTTGCAAGTTCACCTGCCTCATCTAAAGTCTCTTCTTTAAGGGTGCTACTATTGGCCACCAAGTGCTAACACTCAATATTTGATAATATGTCCAATGCTTGATAGTGTGTGTAATGTTAGAGGTCTGTTTTCTTGGTGACCTGAACATTGACTGGTTAGTAACTAGCTGTCCTCTCAAGAGGAAGCCTCTAACTGTGACTTATGCCTGTAATATGACCCAGGATATCACTCAACCAACTAGAGTGCATACCAATAGTGTTGGATCTGTGACATCCCCTTGTATTGATCATATCTTCACTAATGCTGCAGAGCTTTGCTAAAAAGCAATATCAGTTCCCATTGGCTGTAGTGACCAAAATATTGGAGCAATAACAAGGAAAGCCAAAGTGCCAAAAGTTGGGCCTAAAGTAATTTATAAGAGATCATACAAAATGTTTTCCCAGGACTCTTTCGTGGAAGATGTATGTTGTCTTATGTGTATGAGGAAGTGAATCGAGATGCAGCACTGGACGTATTTGTACAGTTATTTATGCCAATTGTTGACAAGCATGCACCTGTTAAGAATCCCCCTGGATTGAGGATGAATTGAACAATTGTATGGTTCAAAGAAATTTTGCAAAAGAGGTGACAAACAAGTCAGGCTGTTTGGCTGATTGGTTGACATACTGTAAATTGAGAAATGTGAATAAACTTAACCAAAAGAAGAATACAAAATACTCCCAAACAAAGATAATTGACATAAAATTCAATGGAAAAATACTTTGGAGTACCTTCAATGATATCATGGGCAGAAAACCCAATTCATCTCCATTGTTTCTTGAAGTTGATGGGTCATTTATAACAAAACCTTTCGATATTGCCAATCATTTCAATTACTATTTCACTAGTAAAGTGGAAAAACCCAGAAGTGAAATTGAACAGTGAACCATCATATTTTTGTATAAAAGATCTAATAACTAAAGAGAAGGCTTGATGTTTGGAATTTGGTCAAGTTAGTGTGGGAGAGGTGGAAAAACTGTTGTTATCCATCAATAATGATAGGCCACCAGGTATAGACAAACCTGATGGGAAACTATTGAGAATAGTAGCAAACTGTATTACCATCCCTATGTGCTATAAATTTAACCAAAGCCTAAAGGAGTGGGTCCACAGGCATGGAAGGAATCTAAAGTAATTCCACTACCTAAAAATAGTAAAGCACCCTTTGCCGGCTCCAACACCCATCCAATCAGTTTGTTGCCAGTTCTTAGTAAACTGATGGAGAGGATTGTGTTTGACCAAATACAATGCTATTTGTCATTGAGCAAGTTAACTACTGACTTTTAGCGTGCATATAGAGAAGGGCACACAACTTGTCCTGCACTGACTCAGATGACTGATGATTGGTTCAAATGGATAATAAGATGATAGTTGTATTGGTAGATTTCAGTGCGGCCTTTGATGTTATTGATCATAAATTGTAATCACCTGCCATCGCATGGTTGGAGAGTTATTTATCCAATAGAACCCAGAGAGTGTTCTTCAATGGATTCTTCTCTAACAAAAGATATGCACAGTGCGGTGTCCCTCAGGGTAGTTGCCGTTACTTTTCTCTACTTTTACAAATGATTTGCCACTGGTCTTACACAAAGCTAGAATTACTATGTATGCGGATGATTCCACACTACATGTTAGCACCTAAAGTCAGTGAGCTCACTGAAATTATAAATAGGGATTTACAGTTCAATCAGAATGGGTGATTAATAATAAACTGATCTTAAACACATCTACAACTAAAAGCATTGTATTTGGTTCAAAACTTTCTCTAAGACCTAAACCTCAACTGGAGTTGTGTATAAAGGGTGTGACCGTTGAGGAAGCTAAACTCCTAGGTATAACAATGGCTGGTCAATTATCATGGGCAAGTCATATTGACAAAGCTGTTGTGGTGATGGTGAGGAGTACGGCTGTTATAAAAACATGTGGACTAGTTGTTCAGGATCTGGTCTTGTCCCATCTTGATTACTGTCCAGTAACATGGTCAAGTGCAGCAAAGAAATACCTAACAAAGCTGCGGCTGGCTCAAAACAGAGCTGCACGCCTTGCCCTTAACTGCACATACAGAACTAACATAAACAACATGCATGCCAGTCTTTCCTGGTTGAGGGTTGATGAGAAATGAACTGCCTCTATTCTAGTTTTTATGATGAATATTACTGTGATGAAAATTCCAGATTGTCTGCATATTAAATAACATTTAACTCATACATACCCCACAAAACAAACCACCAGCGGTTTCCTCACAGTCCTCAAGTCCAAAAGGAATTCACGGCAACACACCATTTTGTACAGAGCCACTATCGCATGAAACTCTGTTCCATCTCCAATTACTCAAGCAAACGGCAAAATTACCTTTAAAAAACGGATTAAATAACAACTCATGGAAAGGCGGGGACTCAGAGGGGACACACACAAACACACGCACACACAGACACACTAACATTTTAACGTTTTTTTGTTGTTGTTTTGTTAGTATAATTTTTGTTGTTTCTATGTGAATTTTGTTGGGTCGCCCAAAAAGTTACATATTGCAGCTTTCAATTTGTGTGGCTGTCCTTGTCAAACAGTGTGTCAGTGTTTTGTTACTTGTCATGATTTGTGTTTTTTGTGGACCCCAGGAAGAATAGCTGCTGCTTCTGTAAAAGCTAATGGGGATCCAAATAGACAAACAAATGAGGCGTGAGGTTCAACTTCTCCTCTGTTTTGGTGCCCTGGCTACCACACTGTGAACAGTGTAAAGCAAACCCATGCAGATGCATGGGCTCCCGAGTGACGCAGCGGTCTAAGGCACTGCACCTCAGTGCTAGAGGCGTCACTACAGACCCTGGTTCGATTCCAGGCTGTATCACAACCAGCCGTGATTGGGAGTCCCATAGGGTGGCGCACAACTGGCTCAGCGTCGTCTGGGTCTGGGTTAGGGTTTGGCCTGGGTAGGTCATCATTGTAAATAAGAACTTGTTCTTAACTGACTTGCCTAGTTAAATAAAGGTTAAATAAAAAATGTAATAAATAAATAAACATGCACAGCATGTTGCTCATCTCAATATCTGCGGTGCTGCTTGTGGCAACGTCATTTCACTGAGTGTACCTTTAAGATGTCGTATTCACCCATGGTTATATTTTGGTTGTTCTCCTCTGGTGGGCTATCCAGGTTAGGATGAAGATGCCCATAGGCGCTGATCTAAGCAGTTTAGTGTTTCCTCCTCTTACGGTTAAGGTTAGGATTTAGGGAGTGTAAACTGATCCTAGATCCGTGCCTATGGGCAACCTCTACTTGGAAAGGGCAGATACATTTGAGTTCCTCCTAATCCACTTATGCACATTCATTATTCAACAATACAAAACCACTCAGTCAAATCTGAGCACTTATAAAGATGCTACTCATACTTCCCCTCAATGCTTTCTAAATGAAAGACTCATCCTCCTGCTCCTGTTTCCGTAATACTTGGGGATGATATTCGATATGTACTGACTGCCTACAACTCTTTTAATTCGTGACCTAAGTACTGAGTAGCTAAGATGTATTGAAAAAAGGAAGAGGAAGGTCATACTCCATGAGGCATGGTAAGACATCCGTTTTGTTTTGTTTAGTGTTTCACTACTTTGCAGAAGCATCCACAGGACATTGTTACTACTTACTCTACAGCACACATCAGGCCTACACTGCAGACTACACATCTCATGGCCATGTTCTTCACTCCTGGTGGGACACGGTGGGGTCGGGAGTTAAGCAGGAGCGCTATCTAAGACATGAACGCCAGGTGTTTTCAAACACAGCTTAAACTTAGAATCCTTAATTGAAACAATAACAAGGTGGTCACCCAGCCTGTGTTTAGGTAAAAAGCTGAGGGATGGGTCTGGAGAAATTTAACCACTCTCAAATTCATAGACAGAGCTACAGTATGCTGCCCTACAAAGTCAAAACACATTAACTACGCCAACAATGAAGATGAGAAAAATGGCTTTAAAGTTTTTTGTTAGCCAGCCAAATATGATAAGCAGGGATTCATTTGAGACGGATCCTATTTTCACTGTTTGCAATGTAAGAACTCAAAAAAAGTGGACTAGTTGTCCAAAAATGTTATCAGTGTTAATTTGACTTGCCTCCTTTGTAATTGTCCTGCCCCCTAATAAAGGTAATGTGGAAATGTGCCTGATATTGTAAGAGTTGATTTGTTTTGGGCAAGCCCGGGTTTATGGTTTGCACAACATTGTACCCTAGCGACAGACCAATGCTGTTGCTGTGGTGAGAGAGAGAGAAGCGCGCTTGAATCTCTCACATAACTAGAGTGAGATTCACTGGAATGAAATATTCTGAATACTACACCAGGAGAAGGCCTATACTTTAGCCACAGTAAAACAAGAGAGCGAGAGGCTTTTGGCACGAGCGCATCGGCCATCACCGGTGAGTGAGCTGCACATCATTGGCTGAGTCAGTGAAACTGGGAAACTTTTTTAGGAATATCATTTCCTCCTGATATTGTACAATATGTGTGTCTCCACACACCTAGGCCTAGGCTATTGATGGATTCAAGACGAGGTCATTTTAATTGATCTCAGATTCTCTGTTTGTCAGTGTCAAAGCAGCCTGTCATTTCAACCCTTTGTGCGGTTTTACAAAAGACTCCGTCATGTAAAAGGATGTAGAATGTGTTTATAAAAGGCCACATGTTTCCCAGAGCCTAGGCTATAGAAAAAAATTCCCCATGTGTGCAACTTCTGCAAGCGCCTCTACTCTACTGCTCTATGCCACTAAGCAAAAGCAATGATAATGCATGCAATGCTTTATTATAAAGGTGATTTTATTTCATGTGTTGCTGTACTTCAGAGTCCCCCAGGTCACCACCCTCTTGTGCTAACCTTTTGTTTCCAGCACCTCCCGATTTACAAACTAAGCACTGTAGATAAGTGATAATGCACTGACGTATCATCTTATTATGTAGTGATTTTTATGCATATCAACCATGACCACTGACTTGACCTATGACCCCTGAAATGCAGATACTGCACTCTGCCTTTGTGTGACCTTAAACAACTAACGCAAAGGCAAAGTGAAGTATCTACAATCTAAATGTCTTTATCCAACTTTCTTGTTTTTCTGTTTGATGGAAACAGTTTGAGATTGAGTTGTAACTACATTCCAACTGTATTTAATGGTGTAATGTAGTTATGTTTTCATGTTTTGTATGTTCTATTGTGATAACCCTTAAGGTAAGGACTATTTCCACTCGCATAATGGTGATACTTCCAAAACATGTTTGACTTTGTGCAGTATATACAATCTGAATGTATTTATCCAACTCATTGTTTTTCTGTTTGACTTTGTGCAGTATATACAATCTGAATGTATTTATCCAACTCATTGTTTTTCTGTTTGACTTTGTGCAGTATATACAATCTGACTGTATTTATCCAACTCATTGTTTTTCTGTTTGACGTTGTGCAGTATATACAATCTGAATGTATTTATCCAACTCGTTGTTTTTCTGTTTGACGTTGTAGAGTCATATATTTGACTTAGGGGTCACAAATCAGTGGTCATGGTTGTAATGCATAAAAAATGACTTCGTAATAAGATAATGCATTATCACTTGTCTACCTACAACATATTTGGCTGGACAGCAAATAAACTTTAAAGCCATTTTTCTCAGTTTCACTGTTTGCATAGTTAATGCTCTTTGCCTTTGTATGGCAGAGCAGGTAACTGCAGTCAAAATATAGTGGAACAAAGCCAAAGTGCAGTAAATTCGGTTTTCCTGGGTTTTTACTTGGATTTTGCAGTTAATGCAAACGTCTCACTCCCATTTTCTCTAAATATTGAACATAATTGAACCAGGACACAATATCAAACAGATACTACAGAGCCTGATTTCAGTCTTAACTCAATTTTGACCAAATATGTACTTGCTGTGTTTTGCCTTTGTAGGCAAATTATAGTTTTAACCATGTTTTGAGGCTATGCAGTGTTTCTTTACATTTACATCGTTTACAAACATTGGAGTAAAACAAGATTATATTTTGGGTTCTGATAGGATATGACAGTTGAACTAAGCTCATGAAGCATTTATATGTTTTATTCTTCAAGACTCAATGGGTACTCTATCATGAATTAATAACTCCAAAAATGTATGTATTAACTAAAGATTCCAGCTTTAAGTGCCACTTTCTTGTTGTTGAACATCTATTAGATGCTGAAAGGGAACTAGCATAGAGATGGTCTTTCTGCACTGTCACCAATATTCAATCTCTGATATTTGTTTCCCTCGCTTCCCAGAGGTCTATCAACATTGGATTTAGTTCCTAGCACGGAGCCACTTCTGTATCAACAGTATGAGCCTATGTCATTACTCTTTGCCCCAAGTCACAGTAACAGGTACAGAGTGCAAACTGAAGCCAACGGACAAACACCCCTCGGTGTCTTTGTTGCCATGGAATCATGTTTCACCTCGTTAACTCTACTGAGTCCTCACTGCCATCCAAAGTCCTGGCCAGCCATCTGGTAGAACCGCTGGTTGTGCGGCCTGTAGAACTCCCTCAGTCTCCAGATCACTTCAGGGTCGATGGGGGCGTGTGCTCGGCCTTTAGTCTTCCCCAGGCAGTGGGGCTTGCTGCTTCCCTCCGGTTTCTTCAGGCAGGGGAAACCTTTAGTCTTATTGAAGTAGAAGTGCTTGTCCGTCACAATCCTCTGGAGGCCCAGGAAGTCCTGGACCTTTCCTAGTTCTCCTGCCGGGTCGGAGATGAGGCCCTCCCCACTGACCAGGTGGATCTGGGCCCGGGGGAACCAGGCCAGCCAGCGCTCCAGGTGTTGGGCGTACAGTCCGATCCACAGAGGGCTCCATAGAGAGTCAATCTCACCTGGGATCAAGAAAAGACACCGTTACCTGTTTTAGACTTTGAAAGAGGGGACTGAAGACAGGACTAAAGAATATAGTCTTTGTGTGGGTACTGAATTAGGAAAAACTATGTTTTTGTGTCCTTGATTAATCCATCCAACCATGCTATCATTCATTCATTCATTCATTCATAGGTCTATACAATAAAAATGCATCACTATGATTCTGACCATTGGTGCGGTTCTTAAAGGCGAGGGTCTCGAAGGCAGGGATGTGGGGGGTCTTGGAGATGATCTGAGTGTAGTCAGAGATGGCCCGAGTCACAGGGTCTCGGACCACCACAATCAGCTTCACGTCACGCGACATGGAGTGTACACGCCCTGGGGTCTCCACGGTAACAAAGTAGCGCGGTGTCTTCTCCATGACAACCTGGCCGTCCAAGGCCTTGGGCATCATACTCCTGGGGGATGGAGGGAGAGAAAGGGAGAAATGAAAGAAGAAAGGGAGAAAGGAAAAAGAAAGAGAGAGATATGTTTAGTGTTTAAATGGTGTAACTATGAGGATTCAAACCATCTGGAAAATGATTCTGATTGGGCTAAACAACCATGGAAAAGGCTTTACTTGTCTCTTACAGGCTACAGTCAGGCCTCAAGGCCGTTCTTATATGCATCAGTAATGGAAGCTGTCATTACACATGTACAGGCTACATCAATCACAGAGGGGTACTGAGATGCACACACACACACACACACACACACACACACACACACACACACACACACACACACACACACACACACACACACACACACACACACACAGGGCTATACAGGGCCTTCAGAAAATATTGGCACCCCTTGACTTTCTTCCACATTTTATTGTGCTAAAGCCTGGATTTAAAATGGATTTAATTGAAATGTGTCATTGGCCTACACAAAATACCCCATGATGTCAAAGTGAAATTATGTTTTATGACATTTTTTACAAATTAATAACAAATGAAAAGCTGAAAAGTCTTGAGTCAGTTCGTATTCAACCCCTTTGTTAGTGCAGCCTAAATAAGTTCAGGAGTAAAAATGTGCTTAACAAGTCACATAATAAGTTGCATGGACTCACTCTGTGTGCAATAATAGTTTAAAACGATTATTGAATGACTATGTCATCTCTGTGCCCCACACATACAATCATATGTAAGGTTCCTCAGTCCAGCAGTGAATTTCAAACACAGATTCAACCACAAAGACAAGGGAGGTTTTCCAATGCCTCATAAAGAAGGGCACCTATTGGTAGATAAATACACATTTAAAAAAGCTGACCAAGAATATCCCTTTGAGCATGGTGAAGTTATTAATTACACGTTGGCAGGTGTATCAATACACCCAGTCACTACAATGATACAGGCGTCATTCCGAACTCAGTTGCTGGAGAGGATGGAAACTGCTCAGAGACTTCACGAGCCCAATGGTGACTTTAAAACAGTTGCAGAGTTCAATGGCTGTGATAGGAGAAAACTGAGGATGGATCAACAACATTGTAGTTACTCCACAATACTAACCTAAATAAGAGAGTGATGAAGGAATCCTGTACAGAATAAAATATATCTCCTATATATAAGACAAATACTTCAAAACCTTGTTTCTTATGATTAATTTGACTGTCTTTTTTTACATTTATGAATGTGTTATTCCATGTGCTTCTCTGGGTTATAGTAGTAAAGGCCAAATTCAATATGTTATCAAATAATTGTTTTATACATCTTTTTTTTATACCTAAAGGGGTCCTAAAATTCTAAATCAAACAGCTAAATGAGCCATGGGATGACCATCTTAAAACAATTCAGGACGGTTTGGGGACAGAGTTGGAGTGAGGGATGGAGTGATGGAGATATGGAGGGAAGAGAGAGAACAGAGAGAGAACAGGATGCTCAGAGTGTCCTCTGGTATGAGCAAGGATCAGGTTTCAGCTCTGAACACCCCCCCCCCCCTCCCTGAAATACGAACTTCTATCTATACATCAATATCCCAACCTGGCTCTATCACACACACACAGAGAGAGAGACGGACGCAGACGCACACACACTATAGTCTTCATGGGAGGTGAGAGTAGTACTTAGCCTGAAGACTTCCCTGTTTACCCGAGCCATCAGGAGACACACAGTCCATCACACACACAAACACACATTATTCAGTAATTATTCAACCATGTGTTATTCTGTCCTCTTCTGTCCTCAGACCCCTATCTCTCACACCCCTCCTCACACACATGGTGTGTGTGTGTGTGTGTGTGTGTGTGTGTGTGTGTGTGTGTGTGTGTGTGTGTGTGTGTGTGTGTGTGTGTGTGTGTGTGTGTGTGTGTATGCATCCATGCCTGCCAGTGCATGTGCATCTAGTGCAGCTAAAGGGATAGAAAGCCCATGCATGAAATGAGTAGATGAGTCAGTCATAAAGGAGTGATGGAGTGATGGGTACAAAGGTACTTCCATTAGGCTGCTCTCATAGAGAAACCTTGAAGCCAGTACCATTGAGTCAGCATGAAACAGAACTCCATTACCTTACCATTAAGATAGATGCAATTATCACAGAGCCCTGAGAGCATATTCTCTGTATTCTCCATACTGTTCTCATAGAGCCTACCCAGTCGCTCATGTGTATTGAGTGTTAAGGTGATCATGTCATCCATCTGTAGATGCCATGCAGCAGGAACAGACACCCTCTGGATGAAAAGAGAGATTTTTACAATCTCTCTCCTGTTTGTCATCCACTTCCCTCTCTCCATCTCTCTGTGGAGCGTCATACCCCCACTCCTAGGCCAAGGGGACTAGCCCAAGAAGACCCTGTGCCGTGCAGAGCCATAGGTATTGATTCTGTAGGAGTGGGGGATAAAGTGTGTGTGTGTGTGTATGTGTGTGTGGGAGGAGGGGGTAGGGTAGGCCTGGGTCTCATCTGGGCTGAGGGTGGCAGGTGGGGTTTGGGGGAGCCTCTGGAGTCCCATCAGCACCGTGCTGTGTGTGTGTGTGTGTGTGTGTGTGTGTGTGTGTGTGTGTGTGTGTGTGTGTGTGTGTGTGTGTGTGTGTGTGTGTGTGTGTGTGTGTGTGTGTGTGTGTGAACGTGTGAACGTGTGTGTGTGTATATATGTGTGTGTGTGTGTGTGTGTGTGTGTGTGTGTGTGTGTGTGTGTGTGTGTGTGTGTGTGTGTGTGTGTGTGTGTGTGTGTGTGTGTGTGTGTGTGTGTGTGTGTGTGAGTGATAACAGATGTGAGGCAATTACAGTGTCTATCACACACACACACACTCTGGGGTCAAAGACCATCATATGACAACAGAGGGAGGAGAGATGAGAGGGTAGATTAAAACTACATAAATGTTGATAGATTTGATAGAATAAACTGGCATCAACTGCTATGGATCGCCAAATCTATTTAGTCTACATACATTATAGGGATGCAATGTTTCAATGACAATAGCCATAATTTCAATGAAAAACAATGAAATTGTTCTCTTATTGATGTCTGTGTATATGTATGTGTATATGTGACTGAGAGTCCATTCATCCATTTCTCTGCGCTGGGGACCATTAAGGCTCTAGTCCATTGTAGCGTTGCCCTGTCCACTTCCAGCAGACATCCATCATAGTGGGGCCCAGACCCCCCCTGCCTCCCCTCTCCAACCCCCCAGAGAGCGCCTTAATGAGGGCTAGATCACCCCGGCTGTCTGGGCCTTATGGAGATCACACACATTACGGTACTAGATGGGTGGATGGGCCCCGATTTAATATAGAGATATTATAATACAGAGAAATATAAATGTATGGGAACGCAAACACACATACGCACAAACGCATGCACAAATTCACACACATAAACAAAAAACACTAGTGGATTTCCCCTTTCTAAAACAAATAATATGTAATAACAGAATTCAGATTCCCCTACACTTAGCCCAGTTTTTACTCCCCCTATTCAAAAACCATGATTAAAAAGAATCCACAAGATTCCCTTTGCTGTCAGACATGATCTCCTCTAACATAGCCATGCTGAAGATCACATGTTTTGGCAGCCATTCTTTAGCCATTTGCATGGCAATTATATTCCTGTGTAAAAACACAGGCACACATGCAACGTCAAGCCCAAACAAAGCATGGGATCCATGGGTATGAATTGATATGCTGCTTTTAACGAGTTCATCTGAATTGCAAATTAACCACAGCCATGAGAGAACATCTGACTCTGTAAAGACCACTAAATTGGAATCTGTCATTTGAGTTCTGATGGGGAATGCGTTCTTCTCCAGATCAAAACGGAACACTTAGCAAATCCTCAGAATGGCTGCCATATTGAATTATTAGTAAACATCTCAAATTGATTGCAACACAGTCATCGTCTATACGTGATATTGCAAATAGTTAAATAAAGGTTAAATTCAAAATTCAAAATGTATTACACTATATGATTGGTAAAGACAGATTTATATACAGCATGTGAAACAAAATCACTATAACAAGAAAATGAGACGAACTCTACACGCCATTATGGGCTCCCCAGCTCTAGCAGTGCCTCATGGTCAGTACTACATCAATACATCTCACTGCTACAGGAGAGAACGTTACCCTACAGCCTCACAGGAACACACAGAGGCAGCACTGAATAACAAGCCTCCAGCCTCCAGCTCTGGGAGTATAGAGTACAGCTCCTATGACATTCCTTTGGGTTGAGGAAAAGGTCAGTGGAGATGTGTGTGGTTGTGGTAACACAGAGTTCACCCTTTCACCTCTAATCTCTGCTTTTCATCTGCACAGTCACACCATCCTATCCTCAATATTATTTCTCTCTTCTTTCATTCGCACACAATTCATCATCATGTGCTATAGGAAGTGAATGCACAGCCCGGAGAGAGAGAGAGGGAGAGAGAGAGAGAGAGAAAGAGAGAGAGAGAGAGGGGGGGGGATACAGACACAGAGGGACAGACAGACAGACAGACAGACATACAGACAGACAGACAGACAGACAGACAGACAGACAGACAGACAGACAGACAGACAGACAGACAGACAGACAGACAGACAGACAGACAGACAGAGACAGAGAAAAAGAGAGATCCAGTCAGTCAGCGCTAGTGACTGAAACCTGACCTCTGCATACGTGAGAGGATTATTCCAATGCAGGATAAGACTTCCTGTTAACTGTAACTGAATCCTGTACTGACCAGAGATAACACACACACCTCAAAGCATTTCGTATTATTCTGTACGTAAATCCAGGACACTCCATTTAGTATGTTACGTTTCATATGGTATGTATTAATTTGTGGATGTCCATCAACCATTTCGTATGATATGCTACGAATGACAATTCGTAACAAATTTGAAAAGCATACAATATGTTACGAATTTGCAAAATGTTAGGATTTTTCAAAACGTACAATTAGTTACGGATTTGCAAAACGTATGTTACGAATTTGCGAATGTACAGTGGCTTGCAAAAGGATTCACCCCCCTTGGCATCGTCCTATTTTGTTGCCTTACAACCTGGAATTAAAATTGATTTTTTGAGAGTTTGTATCATTTGATTTAAACAACATGCCTACCACTTTGAAGATGCAAAATATTTTTATTGTGAAACAAACAAAGAATAAGACAAAAAAACTGAAAACTTGGGCGTGCATAACTATTCACCCCCCAAAGTCAATACTTTGTAGAGCCACCTAATGCAGCAATTACAGCTGCAAGTCTCTTGGGGTATGTCTCTATAAGCTTGGCACATCTAGCCACTGGGATTTTTGCCCATTCTTCAGGGCAAAACTTATTCAGCTCCTTCAAGTTGGATGGGTTCCGCTCGTGTACTGCAATCTTTAAGTCATACCACAGATTCTCAATTGGATTGAGGTCTGGGCTTTGACTAGACCATTTCAAGACATTGAAATGTTTCCCCTTAAACCACTTGAGTGTTGCTTTAGCAGTAGACTTAGGGTCATTGTCCTGCTGGAAGGTGAACCTCCGTCCCAGTCTCAAATCTCTGGAAGACTGAAACAGCTTTTCCTCAAGAATTTCCCTGTATTTAGCGCCATCCATCATTCCTTCAATTCTGACCAGTTTCCCAGTCCCTGCCGATGAAAATCATCCCCACAGCATGATGCTGCCACCAACATGCTTCACTGTGGAGATGGTGATGAGAGGTATTGGGTTTGCACCAGACATAGCGTTTTCCTTGATGGCCAAAAGCTAAATTTTAGTCTCATCTGACCAGAGTACCTTCTTCCAAATGTTTGGGGAGTCTCCTTCATGCCTTTTTGTCGAACACCAAACATGTTTGCTTATTTTTTTCTTTAAGCAATGGCTTTTTTCTAGCAACTCTTCCGTAAGCCCAGCTCTGTGGAGTGTACGGCTTAAAGTGGTTCTATGGACAGATAATCCAATCTCCGCTGTGGAGCTTTGCAGCTCCTTCAGGGTTATCTTTGGTCTCTTTGTTTCCTCTCTGATTAATGCCCTCCTTGCCTGGTCCGTTAGATTTGGTGGGCGGCCCTCTCTTGGCAAGTTTGTTGTGGTGCCATTATACTTCCATTTTTTATAAATGGATTTAATGGTGCTCCATGGGATGTTCAAAGTTTCAGATATTTTTTTATAACCCAACCCTGATCTGTACTTCTCCACAACTTTATCCCTGACCTGTTTGGAGAGCTCCTTGGTCTTCATGGTGCCGCTTGCTTAGTGGTGTTGCAGACTCTGGGGCCTTTCAGAACAGGTGTATATATACTGAGATCTTGTGACACTTAGATTGCACACAGGTGGACTTTATTTAATGAATTATGTGACTTCTGAAGGTAATTCTTTGCACCAGATCTTGTTTAGGGGCTTCATAGCAAAGGGGGTGAATACAGATGCATGCACCACTTTTCTGTTTTTAATTTTTTTTAATTTTTTGAAACAAGTTATTTATTTGAACTATTTTTTGTATGTCCATTACATGAAATCAAAATAAAAATCCATTTAAATTACAGGTTGTAATGCAACAAAATAGGAAAAACACCAAGGGGAATGAATACTTTTCCAAGGCACTGTATGATATTTTACGAAGTCTAGCTAGGTGGCTAATGTTTGCTAGCTCGCTAATGTTAGCTAGGCTAGGGGGTTAGGTTTAAGGTTAGGGTTACATTTAAGAGTTAGGTTAAAGGGTTAAGGTTAGGGGAAGGATTAAATAAAAGGGTTAAGGTTAGGGTTAGGTGAAGGGTTATCTAAAAAGGTTAGGGTTAGCTAACATGCTAAGTAATTGAAAAGTTGCTAATTAGCTAAAACTCTAAAGTTGTCCATGATGAGAGTCGAACTCGCAACCTTTGGGTTGCTAGACATTCACGTTATACGCCAACTCAACCACCCTTAAGTAGCCATCTGTCTTATGTAACCATACCAAATATAACATATCATACTAAATGGAGTGTCTCATATTTACGTACAGAATAATACAAAATGCTCTGAGACCAGGCTGCGCACACACACACACACACACACACACACACACACACACACACACACACACACATACACACACACACACACACACACACACACATACACACACATACACACATACACACACACACACTGATCGGGACTAATAGATTTAGCGCTCATGGCAAGCCAAGGTCTTGGGAGAGAAGTGAAGCCATCGATTTGAGAAACAGTGTAAGGATAAAACCTCTGCTCCATCTCAGTCCAGCCCTGTCCTGTCCTCTTTCAGCTATGATCTATCTCAGGTCTGCCTGCCTGGTTGAGAGTGGTTCCTGTCAGTGATAGAGATCTGAAGTGTCCTTATGAAGCAGATGAGAGCAGGGTGTACAGACAAAAAGGAAACATGTATTTCTTTTTTAATCTAAATGCATGTTTGAAAGTTAAAAATATATATACTTTTTGTGCACCTGACCATGCTCCTATCTACTGTACTTGCAATGTTTTTTCGCAGACAGTTTTTTTTTCAAGCACCACATCCTAGTGGGCACAGCCGGTCTACACACACCATACACTGAGCTCTTCCTAACTTGACTTGTACCCAATGATATACCCCACTGTGTAATGAAGTGGTGTGACTGGGAGCGCATCATTATCTGTGAGGGTAAATTGACCTGGGGTCAGGATCAAGCTGACAGGCCTGACAGTGATATCAAGTGGCATGACAGTCAAGAAGCCCCATCTGGTCCTGGGGAGAGGGCAATCTTGTCACTCTGGGACATCATTGAGACATACACACACAAACGCACACACAGTGGAGACGTGGCACACCCTGGCACACCCTGGCATAATTTGTGTGTGTGTGTGTGTTTGTGTGTGTGTCAATAAGAGAGAGGGAGAGAGAGAGAGAGCGTGTGTGTGTGTGCGTGTGTGCGTGCGTGTGTGTGCGTGCGCGTGCGCATGCGCGGGCGTGTGTGTGTGTGTGTGTCTGTGTGTGCGTGGGTGTGGGTGTGGGTGTGGGTGTGTGTGTGCGTGCGCGTGGGTGTGTGTGTGTGTGTGTGTGTGTGTGTGTGTGTGTGTGTGTGTGTGTGTGTGTGTGTGTGTGTGGGTGTGTGTGTGTGTGTGTGGGTGTGGGTGTGTGTGTGTGTCTGTGGACCTCTAGGATGAGACCAGACCCAGCTGACTAAGGTAACATCTGGCCTCAGCTGCAGAGATGATTACACTGTGAGAACTCATCCAGACCCTCCCTGCACATAAACACACAAACATGTACACATACATAAACACACAAACATGTACACACACATAAACACACAAACATGTACACACACAAACAATCAGACACACACACAAACAGATTGGCATAGCCAGATGGCTCTCTCTCTGCCTGTCACCTAATCCACTATATGCTGGCCATGGGTATGTTTGGGTATTCCAAAAACAAACACGCATTATTCCTAGATCTATGTCTATGTTTAGGCTGCGACACAGTGGATGCGCATTCAAATTGTTCTGTAAGATTCATTACCAACCAACTCCACCATTCATCGGATCAAATGGAACAATACTTTCTGATACAGGTGCACTGAGTCAAAAGCATTTCTCAAACAAACAACATTCATTGGATAGCAATGCCCTTTGGAGAAATGTACACGTGCACGCATGATATGTACCTGTACCAGTGCAAGCCTCGTGCGTAATGCCGGTCAAAGAAGTGCGGCTCAGAGCCCAGCGCGCGGATGTCCGGGTGCAGCCTGAGAAACTCCAGTAAAGCTCTCGTGCCACCCTTCTTCACTCCTATAATAAGGGCTTGGGGTAACCGCCGGGTCGCCTTCCAATCTTTACCCGTGTTATCAGTCTCCAAACCGGGCGTCAGTGTGCTCCCCTCCCCGGTCCCTGGGTATCCATCTTCCTCCTGTACCGTTACAACGTCCTTATAAAACGTCCCGTTTCTGTCATCGCTGGCGGGTCTGTCCGAGACTGAGTTTTCCGTTAGGTCCGACTCGCAGCATCCCGTGAAGAAGTAGAAGAGAGAGACACAGATGATTCCTACAGATAGAATGATTATAAGTTTTTGGAGGACTCTCCTGATGTCTCTATCCGTTGGGTTGCTGTGGTGAAAAGTTGCCATCGCCTTCCCTCAGAGTCCCATCCGAGGAGGGCCATTCTACTGCAAACTCAGCTCACATAACTTCATCTCTGTGAAGACACGAAGGCTTTCTGAGCCGCTCAGATAGAATAAAGTCTCCACAGTGCCGCTGCGTCGATTCCACAAAACCCCAATAAAGTCGCCGGCGTGCCCATGTCCCATCTTTCCCTTTGGCGGTTCATTCTGCGCGTATGAAATCCATTGAGTTGGCTGCTATCCTCAACGTGACCTCGCTTCTCCGGAGTCCCAGACGCAGCTCAGCCACCCAATCAAGAGATCAATTCCTGTGTTCTGTCCAGACATCCACCCACTCATTCGACCCCACCGGCATGGAGAATATAGCCTACAGCTGTTAATATCAGCCGCGCAGGGCTGGAGTGGTCCTTCTCCCTGGGATTACCCACTGTCTCCCTCCATGGGTCTCCAGGGACTGCGTGTCATGGGGTCTCGCTCTCTCTTTCTCTCTCTCTCCCAATTCTTTCTTATCATTCATTTGTTCAGGAAAGTGTGCGCTGCGCTCCGAATTAAATTGTCTTTGATTGGAGGGTCATGGCCGAAGGCGGGTCTAATCCCAACGGTTTTTATTGGGAAAACGGAGATGAATTTGATGCGCATGCACGCAGAAGAGAAGAGAGAACAGTTATGGTGTGCATATACGACAGAGCATGACCCCTTCTTGATGTAATACATCAACATTTATCCAGTGATTGTATCTGTTGGCATTTAGTGTTTTATGTAGGGCTATTTTACTGTCTCTTCACAGCCAGTTGTGCAACATGTTTTCATACTAGCCTATAAAGTTAACTACATTGTCACTTTGGAGAGCCAATTTACTATTTCAACTTGCAGAAAACTAAATGTTGTATTCACAAAAACACACAAAACCGCATTAGCCAATATGGCATATAGGGCAAATTTCCAACAGGGTTAGCTGGTCAACCATTATGTCTGACAGAGTTGATCACACCCTGGTGGTGGTTAGTCCCAGTAAATCAGGTGGCTGAGCACATAATTGGTTTACTGGTTAGTATTAGTCCAGTAACTGTGACTGAATGGCCAAAGCCTCCCGATCCTGATACTCTTTTGGTCTGTCTATCTGATGTCCAGGCATGACACTTCCAAGTCTCATGAGAATAACCTTAAAGAATAAAGGTTAAATTAAAAAAATCTATCAACAAGCATAGGATACGGGAGGAGACTGGTGTAAATGAACATAAATACTCTCTCATATCACGTTTAACTACACGTTATTTCAGTCCCACTCTCCCACAAGGTTGGGGCTATTGTAGTAAAACAATATCAATCACAAGACAAAGATATAATTCAAAAATGGATTGTGAAATAACAGTGGACGTTAGTATGAAGCCAAGTGATTTATTTTATATCCTGTTTAAGCAGCTCTTTGTAACAGGGTTGATATTACAACAGGTTAGGGAGGAGCTATGGGGCATTGCGTTTTATGGTAGTAGAATGAAGGCAACTGGACTGAAGGTATGGTTAAGAGCTCATTGGAGAGTCGTTAAGGTTGACACACACACACACACACTTTACGTTCCACATGGTTTATCCCAGTCATCAGCCCACAGCAGATGTGACCCAAGTCATTAGGTCAGAGGTCAGACCTGTCTTGAACTGTAAAAGTGTATAATAACCAATAACCATTGCAATATACATTTGTAGATGCGGTATTAAAAGATATGCACAGAATACATTCCCTTGAGTTGTATTATTTCTGTAAGAGGGTCCCAGCCAGGAAGACAACACAGATACGCAAACATTGATACATAAACAGATCAAATCTACTTGTTCTTTTTGGTGGAGGATTTGATTTCTTATTCCATAACTGAGTGATTCCTCATGAAACCCAGACAGAAAGACCATGATTTTGGGGATTTTCACGAAATGCAATCCATAGAATAACTCAGAGTTGTATCCAATAAACCTTTCCAACATATTGAATGTGAATTTTATTTTATTTTTATGTTCGCCCTCTGCTGGTAATTTGCAGGATGTGCAATACATTGTTTACTATGCTAATTTCTCTGTGTAAAATGGGCCAGAATTTTTGTTTTGTTTTATTGTCACATACACTATAGCGGATAGGTTTCGGTGAAATGTGTTGTTTTACACTGTCATCCATAGTAGTGTGGCGCCCCTGGGACAAGTTAGGGTTAAGTGCCTTGCTCAAGGGCACATCGTCAGATTTTTTCACCTTGTCAGCTCAGGGATTCAAACCAGCAACTTTTTGGTTACTGGCCCAACCCTCTAACCGCTAGGCTACCTGCCACAGAACAAGCAGAGATCCCACTCTGAAACTTTGATAGGCACATAGAGTATATTATTTTCAACAATTAATGTTAATATTTTTCAATATCATAAATTAATGTAAAAAAAAAGATTTCCATTTTTATATTACTCGTATTACAGAGCAAACGGTAAAGCTTCATATGACACCAATGTCTACTTTGTAGCATCTACAGATGAAACATTATTGAGTCTTAAAGGAGGCCGGGGTAAGGCCAAAATGTCATAAATATGGCAACTTTGATAAATTATTTCTCAACTATGCTTTTAGATACAAATGTAAAATATGTCAACAATTCTTCCTCCAGTACTATTCTATGGATGACATTTTGTGTCCCCAAAATCATGGTCTTTTTTTGACTGGGTTTCGTGAGGAATCCCTCAACTGGATCATTTAGGGTTATGATAAGATTTGATTGGATCATGACAGAGTGACAGAATTGAGCCTAGCCTGTCAATATCCTATTTCCTGTTTTTATTAAGGCTTTATTGACAAGTCTCCATCATGTCCCCCATAACCAACAGACATTCATCATTTCTGGAGACAACACAGAGGGCCAGACTGACCTGACTGATAGCTTTTTCAATTTTTTCCCCCCAGCAGGGAATGAAAAACAAAACCAATCTACATATAAAATTGTACCTTTCTTAAAACTGTATTGTTCCACCTTTCATTCTGCCTTTTATGTTTGATCCCCTTTATGAATATTAAATACAATATCTTCTTTGTTAATTGGGCTATCACAATATGGAGTAGAGAGACAGACACTCCTGATGACTGCACAGCAAATTAGCTGGTGTTACCTAGTGTTGATTTTTCTTGTGTAACATTTCTAGTGTTGATTCAAGAGTAAAATTAACTCTTTAAGAGTGAAATTAACACTCAGTTGTGTAAAGGAACCACAGTGTTGGTGTTAATAACCAGTGCCAAAATGTATCATATTTCCCAGCATGCTCAACTGCAGCTCGATGTTTTTGAGGATTGTTTTTAATACCTGTGATTTTGCATGTACATTGATTGATTGATTCATCTTATGCTACACAAAGCAAAAAAATATATATTTTTCTAAAGTAATCCAATCAGTTAGTTAGATTTATTGTATCCGTTACCGAAATGGTTGTTGCAGTTTAAATGGTTTAGGTAGTTTTGTTTATTTGAACTCCTAACCTATCACATCCTGACCATAGAGAGCTCATATTTTTCAATGGTAGAGTAGGTCAGGGTGTGACTGGGGGGTTTTGTCTAGTTTAAATGTTCTATGTTGTGTTCTAGTTTCTTTTTTCTATGTTGGGTTTTTTGTATAATTCCCAATAAGAGGCAGCTGGTCATCGTTGTCTCTAATTGGGGATCATATTTAAGTAGTTGTTTTTCCCCACTTGGGTTTGTGGGAGATTATTTTGAGTTAGTGCATGTTGCACCTCTTCGTTTTGTTTATAGTTTATTGTATGTCTTGCATAGTTATACAAATAAATAAAGATGTGGAGCGATACCCACGCTGCGCCTTGGTCTCCTTCATATGACGATCGTGACATAACCCTGACAACCATTCTGAATGCAGGTTGCAGTTGAATACAAATGCCAAATTTGGATGGCTATTGATGGGCATAACACCTCACTTTGCAAGCTAGCATAATGTCACTTGCAGGCCTGATGTGGGTGAAACTTGGCCATCAAAGTAAGGCCGTATGATATAAAACTCAGCAAAAAAAGAAACTACCCTGTCTTTCAAAGATAATTCAGAAAAATCTAAATAACTTTGCAGATCTTCATTGTAAAGGGTTTAAACACTGTTTCCCATGCTTGTTCAATGAACCATAAACAATTAATGAACATGCACCTGTGGAACGGTCGTTAAGATACTAACAGATTACAGACATTATGAAAACTTAGGACACTAAAGAGGCCTTTCTACTGACTCTGAAAAACACCAAAAGAAAGATGCCCAGGGTCCCTGCTCATCTGCGTGAAGATGCCTTAGGCATGCTGCAAGGAGGCATGAGGACTGCAGATGTGGCCAGGGCAATAAATTGCAATGTCCGTACTGTGAGACGCCTAAGACAGCGCTACAGGGAGACAGGAAGGACAGTTGATCGTCCTCGCAGTGGCAGACCACGTGTAACAACACCTGCACAGGATCGGTACATCCGAACATAACACCTGCGGGACAGGTACAGGATGGCAACAACAACTGCCAGAATTACACCAGGAACGCACAATCCCTCCATCAGTGCTCAGACTGTCCGCAATAGGCTGAGAGAGGCTGCACTGACGGCTTGTAGGCCTGTTGTAAGGCAGGTCCTCACCAGACATCACCGGCAACAACGTCGCCTATGGGCACAAACCCATCGTCGCTGGACCAGACAGGACTGGAAGAAAGTGCTCTTCACTGACGAGTCGTGGTTTTGTCTCACCAGGGGTGATGGTCGGATTCACGTTTATCGTCGAAGAACTGACCATTACACCGAGGATACTCTGGAGCAGGATCGATTTGGAGGTGGAGGGTCCGTCATGGTCTGGGGCGGTGTGTCAGAGCATCATCAGACTGAGCTTGTTGTCATTGCAGGCAATCTCAACGCTGTGCGTTACAGGGTAGACATCCTCCTCCCTCATGTGGTACCCTTCCTGCAGGCTCATCCTGACATGACCCTCAAGCATGACAATGCCACCAGCCATACTGCTCGTTCTCTGCGTGATTTCCTGCAAGACAGGAATGTCAGTGTTCTGCCATGGTCAGCAAAGAACCCGGATCTCAATCCCGTTGAGCACGTCTGGGACCTGTTGGATCGGAGGGTGAGGGCTATGGCCATTCCCCCCAGAAATGTCCGGGAACTTGCAGGTGCCTTGGTGGAAGAGTGGGGTAACATCTCACAGAAAGAACTGGCAAATCTTGTGCAGTCCATGAGGAGGAGATGCACTGCAGTACTTAATGCAGCTGGTGTCCACACCAGATATTGACTGTTACTTTTGATTTTGACCCCCCCCTTTGTTCAGGGACACATTATTCAATTTCTGTTAGTCACATGTCTGTGAAACTTGTTCAGTTTATGTCTCAGTTGTTGAACCTTGTTATGTTCATACAAATATTTACACATGTTAAGTTTGCTGAAAATAAACGCAGTTGACAGCGAGAGGGTGTTTCTTTTTTTGATGAGTTTATGTATTGTCATAAACAGTTTCATTTTGATGATAACATTCACCTAAAGTAGGAACTCACATGGTGAAGTCCACAGGAAAAAATGAACACATTCAATAAGCATGTCTCTGTCACTAACAAATAGAGTCATGGGTGGTAACTCTACAATTCACTTGAAAAGGCAAGACACACTGGGAAATTATATTGGAGGCGTGGCTTAGTGGGGGCGTGGCTTTCAAATCGTTATTTTTGGCCACCCGTTAGTGGAGGCATTGTCCCAGTTTAAATGGTCTACGGTTATCATAATTAAAGTCTGAGCTTGTCTGCTGCCAATTTTTTAAGTCTGTATAAATACTTATATAAATGTATGCGGTAATAGTGATGGTCATTAGAGCCGGCTGGTTCGGCACAGCTCACCAAAAAGAGCCGCTGCTTTTGGCTCTTATGTATTTTTTCAAGTCAAACAGTTTGCAATAGTTTGACTATGTTTGGTGTTAAAACAATTCTAATTAAATTATTAATTGAAATCATACTCTACCTTAACCACAATGTATTTAAAAATGCATTGGTTTGTTATGAAAAAGAATGCTATTAAACATTTGCATTTAAAGTATAACTTTTTTAATGTATATAAACAAAGTGCATATAAATCTAACCATTCAAAACGAATACAATCTGAACAACATACTAGAATATTGCACCATATCAAAGAAAAATAAATAACCATGTGCAAAACTGCAGCATCCCACTTAAAACATTAAACTGGTCCCTATTCTCTCTCTTCTTTATTGCCATGTTATAACCAGCAGCTCACAGCAATGCAGACCATATTTTGCTTTTCTGAGAGGTTTACATTCAGAAATGCAAGCTGCCTCACTTTCGAGGGGATGATGCGGTTTCTTCTCTCAGTAATTATTTGTCCTGTTTTCGAGAAGACCCTCTCAGAGGGATTGCAGAGTCTCCCTGGGTAGACAGAGGCCTTGTTCTTCCACCAGCTCAGAGGATCTGCAGATCCTCCAAATAGGATCGGACCTCCATTATGGCATCTGCTGAGGGATTCCTTCGTGCTGCATCCCCAGTTGCTCTCTCGTCAAACAGCATCCAAACAGCAGACGTTTGTGGCACTACTGCTGGTGCTTCTGCTCCATCTGATCCCTCTTCTTCCTGTTGCCCTGGTGCCTGAGCCAGCTGACTGCTGGGGCTGTCCCTCCCTGCTGCTGAGGTTATTCTTTGAAGAGCCTCAATCACTCTGGCATCACTGAAGGCTAACTTCTTAAACCTGGGGTCAAGTGCAGTGGTTTCTGATAGCACGTGATTATATTCCATTCTGTGGAACTTTCTGTCCATTGATGAACATAGGGTGTCCATCAACTCTGTCACATGTCCTGTGGTTACATTTGCTTCTCTCTGGCGGCTGGCTGTGATTCGCTGCAGACCCTTACACAGGAGTATCATTTTTGAGGCTGTCACATAGCTGAAAAGAGAGAACAGTAACTTATTAGTTCAGGTTCATGTTTTGTCTACTGATACTACATTGTCATCTACGGCTCATATACATAGATAATACTGGATTAAATAATGATGTAGTAATAACTGCTTACTGTATCTCTCCACTGATCTCCACAGTGACCTGCTCAAAGGGTTCCAGGACTCTGCACACCTCCTCCACCACCTCCCATTCCTCTTGGGTCAGAGCATCAACAGGTGCAATGACAATGGCCAGGGTAGAGATGATGGCATCCTTTGACTCAAGAAACAGCTTCAACATATAAAATGTTGAATTCCACCTTGTAGTGCAGTCTTGTTTAGGCCTCAGCTCAGGCATCCCCATCTGGCGGTGTGTAGACTTTAGTTTTTCAGCACCTACTGTGCTCCTGTGGAAGTATTTCACTTTGTACAGAGTGGGCTTTATCACCTTCAGAGCATCTCTTATAATCAGGTAGATTGTGTGGGCAAGACATGGATGATGGGTCCATTTTAACATTTTCATGGCTTTGGTTATGTTAGCTGCATTGTCGCTAACACAACAGACCACAACTCATCCATCTACTTGCCATTCTCTGGCCACTCTCAACAGTTCCTCTGCCAAGTTCTCTGAGGTGTGTCTGTCCCTGAACTCAAAGCAGTCCAGAAGACAGCTAGACATCGAAAAATCTTCAATGAAGTGATATGTAACTGACATGTAAGAAGTGGTTACCCTTGATGTCCAGCAGTCAGTGGTAGCAGTCAGTAGCAGTCAGTACTGCAGAAGCTTTTAGGACTCTTTCCCGCGCTGAAGCCTGTGTTCTCGTACAGTTGTGGAATAAGGGATTTTGAAAGGGTTTTCCTGCTTGGAATTGTGTACATTGGATTTAGACTATTGCTATAAAACCTCTGTCCTCCATGATCGAAAATGGCTGGAAATCGGTGGCAATCATTTTAGCCAATGCAATATCAATTTGGCCTTGTTTTGGGACAGACATAGACTTTGGCATAAACTGGTCCATAGAAGACTCCATGTGTGGAGGTGCTGGCTCCACCACTATCACTAGCAGCCCGCTAGTTTCTCGAAGCTCCGCTACAGCTAGCTTCACAGTTGGGTGCACAGTTCGCATATGCCGGTGTAGGTTGTGCGCAAAACCGGCTTTATATAAGATTTTGTTTTGGCAAATTCTACACCGTGCTCTAACATTGTCTACATTATTAAAATGCATCCAAATGCTACTGTGCTTCCAACTCATTTTCCAGCTGTTGTTTTCACAGCTGTCCTTCCTCTCTCTCCTCGGCTGCTAAGTGTGTGACTGTGAGTGAATTGGCTCAGCCCTCCCTCACCCATCTTTGGTTCATTGGTTGATACTGCGTGTCTGATTGACAGGAACAACAGGCGAGGCTGTTAGTCTGAGCAGACAGTCAGAACGAATGTGTGCACTTGAGCATTTAGGCCTATATTATTTTATTTCTTTTTTCGTTCTTTGAATTAGTTAATTCTATTCTTTTGAATTTTTTGATTATTCATATCTTAATTTATTAAATATTTTTATAAATAGATTTGACTCTTCTGATATGCGAGCCGGTTCCCAACGTTCACCTACAAGAGCCAGCTCTTAGAGCCGACTCGTTCGCGAACGACCCATCACTATGTGGTAATAAAGACTAGACTTGTAAATATTATTGTAATGTCCTGTCAAGAGATACGGACCTCTTGTTGTAATGGTTAAAATAATGCAAACTATATACACTTCCTAGTGTTAAAAATAATATGTATGGTGTTATGGAATTAACACTTTCAGTGTTATGCAATAGCACTGACAAAATGTAACAGCATCAGCACTAAGCTCAGTGTTAATTTCAAAAGTGCGGACCCATATAGACACTGGCCCACAGAAAACACTGCTACTCCTACTGCTCTCTCCTCGTCTGATCACGTGTTCTCGCGTACCGTACCCCAAGAGCATCTGGTCAGCGGGGTGGCGGGACTGGAATCCCCATCTCTTCCAAGTAGACATTCTCTCTTTCTCCCCTGACCCATCTGTCTATCTCCTCCTTTGAATTCCATGCTGTCACAGTCACTAGCCCATTCAAGCTTAACATCCTTATCATTTATCGCCCTCCAGGTTCCCTTGGAGAGTTCATCAATGAGCTTGACGCCTTGATAAGTTCCTTTCCTGAGGATGGCTCACCCCTCACAATTCTGGGTGACTTTAACCTCCCTACGTCTACCTTTGACTCATTTCTCTCTGCCTCCTTCTTTCCACTCCTCTCCTCTTTTGGCCTCACCCTCTCACCGTCCCCCCCCACTCACAAGGCAGGCAATACGCTTGACCTCATGTTTACTAGATGCTGTTCTTCTACCAATCTCACTGCAACTCCCCTCCAAGTCTCCGACGACTACTTTGTATCCTTTTCCCTCTCGCTCTCCTCCAACACTACTCACTCTGCCCCTACTCAGATGGTATTGCGCCGTCGCAACCTTCGCTCTCTCTCTCTCCTGCTACTCTCTCCTCTTCCATCCTATCATCTCTTCCCTCTGCTCAAACCTTCTCCAACCAATCTCCTGATTCTGCCTCCTCAACCCTCCTCTCCTCCCTTTCTGCATCCTTTGACTCTCTATGTACCCTATCCTCCCGGCCGGCTCAGTCCTCCCCTCCTGCTCCGTGGCTTGACGACTCATTGCGAGCTCACAGAACAGGGCTCCTAGGAAGCTCTTTGCCACCTTCTCCTCCCTCCTGAATCCTCCTCCCCCTCCCCCCCTCCTCCCTCTCTGCGGACGAATTTGTCAACCATTTTGAAAAGAAGGTTGACGACATCCGATCCTCGTTTGTTAAGTCAAACGACACCGCTGGTCCTGCTCACATTGCCCTACCCTATGCTTTGACCTCTTTCTCCCCTCTCTCTCCAGATGAAACCTTGCGACTTGTGACGGCCGGCCGCCCAACAACCTGCCCTCCTCTCTTCTCCCTTACCTCACCTCGCTCATCAACTCATCCTTGACCACTGGCTACGTCCCTTCCGTCTTCAAGAGAGCGAGAGTTGCACCCCTTCTCAAAAAACCTACACTCGATCCCTCCGATGTCAACAACTACAGACCAGTATCCCTTCTTTCTTTTCTCTCCAAAACTCTTGAGCATGCTGTCCTTGGCCAGCTCTCTTGCTATCTCTCTCAGAATGACCTTCTTGATCCAAATCAGTCAGGTTTCAAGACTGGTCATTCAACTGAGACTGCTCTTCTCTGTGTCACGGAGGCTCTCCGCACTGCTAAAGCTAACTCTCTCTCCTCTGCTCTTATCCTTCTAGACCTATCTGCTGCCTTTGATACTGTGAACCATCAGATCCTCCTCTCCACCCTCTCGGAGTTGGGCATCTCCGGCGCGGCTCACTCTTGGATTGCGTCCTACCTGACAGGTCGCTCCTACCAGGTGGCATGGCGAGAATCCGTCTCCGCACCACGTGCTCTCACCACTGGTGTCCCCCAGGGCTCAGTTCTAGACCCTCTCCTATTCTCGCTATACACCAAGTCACTTGGCTCTGTCATATCCTCACATGGTCTCTCCTATCATTGCTACGCAGACGACACACAATTAATCTTCTCCTTTCCCCCTTCTGATAACCAGGTGGCGAATCGCATCTCTGCATGTCTGGCAGACATATCAATGTGGATGACGGATCATCACCTCAAGCTGAACCTCGGCAAGACGGAGTTGCTCTTCCTCCCGGGGAAGGACTGCCCGTTCCATGATCTCGCCATCATGGTTGACAACTCCATTGTGTCCTCCTCCCAGAGTGCTAAGAGCCTTGGCGTGACCCTGGACAACACCCTGTTGTTCTCCGCTAACATCAAGGCGGTGACCCGATCCTGTAGGTTCATGCTCTACAACATACGCATAGTACGACCCTGCCTCACACAGGAAGCGGCGCAGGTCCTAATCCAGGCACTTGTCATCTCCCGTCTGGATTACTGCAACTCGCTGTTGGCTGGGCTCCCTGCCTGTGCCATCAAACCCCTACAACTCATCCAGAACGCCGCAGCCCGTCTGGTGTTCAACCTTCCCAAGTCCTCTCACGTCACCCCGCTCCTTCGCACACTCCACTGGCTTCCAGTTGAAGCTCGCATCTGCTGCAAGACCATGGTGCTTGCCAATGGAGCTATGAGGGGAACGGCACCTCCGTACCTTCAGGCTCTGATCAGTCCCTACACCCAAAGAAGGGCACTGCGCTCATCCACCTCTGGCCTGCTCGCCTCCCTACCTCTGTGGAAGCACAGTTCCCGCTCAGCCCAGTCAAAACTGTTTGCTGCTCTGGCACCCCAATGGTGGAACAAGCTCCCTCACGACGCCAGGACAGCAGAGTCAATCACCACCTTCCGGAGACACCTGAAACCCCACCTCTTTAAGGAATACCTGGGATAGGATTAAGTAATCCTTCTAATCCCCCCTACCCTCCCCCCCAAAAAAGATATAGATGTACTATTGTAAAATGGTTGTTCCACTGGATATCATAAGGTGAATGCACCAATTTGTAAGTCGCTTTGGATAAGAGCGTCTGCTAAATGACGTAAATGTAAATGTAAATGTTAAATGTAACACTGTTGATTTAACACTGGAGAATTTGCTGTGTGTTCTGATCTTGTATGATGATGTCACAGGAATGCAGGCAGTCATGTAGCAAGCCAGAAAAGCTCTTAGCAACGCTCAACTGACCCTGAAATAAGACCGTAATCGCCAGTTAGATATTTCAATATCAACATCATCATATCCCCTTATCACTGCAACCTTTCAGTTGATTGACACACCATCGCTGAAACCAAAAAGATTATAGACAGATTATGGTCACAGATAAAATTGATTGAGATATGCTCAGTTTCCCTGTTGATGTGTTTATCCTGCTTCCAAGGATGAGAGACCAAGGTCAGATCAGAGCAGGCATCCTGGGTGGGAGGTTCAGGTTGGATGTCTTTTGTCTGCAGTCATATGTGGAGCAGATTGTTCCGTTATGAAGTGTTCATCTGTAAAAGCGTGACCCTGAGGTCAGGGTTGGGGTACGACACAGTGATTTATGATCATACAGAGAGTAGAGCACAGAGAGAGGAGCCAGTATCATCCACACGCTGATGAAGACATGATGGAACAGACATGGAACCATCAGGAGTTCTGAGTTCCATGACGGAGTGAGAAAGAGAAAGACTGTATGTCTATTTGTATGAGATCTAACCTGAAACCCTGATGTAATTCTTATGCGACTCGAGATGAACTACGAAATGCTGTCTTGTAGTTCTGGATTGGAATTATGAAATTCTTTAGGGTAGAACACTCCAAATTTTGCACAGTAGGCTGAACATAACCAAATGGTTATCAATCTCAATGTTTAAACATTAACTTATTCGAGGCATACAGTATATTTCTAGAACAACACAAGACGAGTAGGCTACAATACAGATGCCACTTGTCACTGTTTCAAACACCAATCGGTTAGATTTAGTTTTACCCCCCCCCCCCCCCTCTCCCCCCAGCCCCCTGAGTGACAGCCTAATAAGACCTGAAGTAATGGTGTATGTAATCAAGTCTAAATTACAGCCATAACTCACCCAGCACAGAAGAGCAGAGCCCTATAGGCCTGCCTGGAGGCCAACCAATCAGACCGGAGAACTAATCACAGCCTCTATAGCAATACGGACCTAGAGCTAATGAACTTTGGTCTCTAGCTGATGACCTCACCGGACTGGTAATTTACATCAACCAGGAAATGTTATTAACTTCTCTCGGTGATCAGGCTGGAGGTGTGTGAGGGGGGGCAGTCTCCCATTTATTTCCATCGATAGGAGGCTGAGGCTGTTCCATCCAGTGATTGCTGCCAGAGAGACACACCCTAGAGCAGTCAGAGTGTCAGTGGGGGGAGGCTGCAAGCTGCACCTCACCTTAATTAGTCTCTGAGATTCACAGAGGCTTAGTGGAGAGTGTGTGCCAAAGAGTGTGTACTGTGTGCATGGAGTGTGTGTGCATGGTGTGTGTGTGTGTGTGTGTGTGTGTGTGTGTGTGTGTGTGTGTGTGTGTGTGTGTGTGTGTGTGTGTGTGTGTGTGTGTGTGTGTGTGTGCATGTGTGCGTGCGTGCGTGCGTTTGTGTGCGTGCGTGCGTGCGTGCGTGCCAGATGACCCTGGTGTGAAATGGAGAGATAAGAGACGCAAAGCAGATCAGGCCAGACACTTAAGGAAAGGAAAAGCTCTTCTTATACCACTGTGGGGGGGAGTGTGTGTGTGTACTTTTAGCCATAAGCATGTCCTTGGTGACCCTGTAGGTCCTGTCATCCACATCCTGTTTGTTTATGGTTGGGGTTTATAATGAGGGAGGTGGTCCTCTCTGACCCATTCATACTGCGATCCGCTGTTATGGTCTTATTGTGCTGTAGTGAAATACAGGTCATGGTCCAACGATCAATTAGGACGTTTCTGTTTGAACAAAGCTAAGGGTCATTCCTCGTTTGTTGGGATGATAAATGAATGAATTTCACCACATAATCACAAGTTGTTCGTTACTATGGGCTGAACCCTAACTTGAGTTAGCATTTAGCCCTTATGGAACTCCATCATCCTAGTTCCTCACATCCTTCTTTATATCCTTCCTTCCATCCCTCCTTCACTAGATCCTTCCTTCTTTCCATCCTCCGTTACATCTCTCCCTTCCTACATCCTTGCTGAGTATATATACTGCTCAAAAAAATAAAGGGAACACTTAAACAACACATCCTAGATCTGAATGAAATAAATAATCTTATTAAATACTTTTTTCTTTACATAGTTGAATGTGCTGACAACAAAATCACACAAAAATAATCAATGGAAATCCAATTGATCAACCCATGGAGGTCTGGATTTGGAGTCACACTCAAAATTAAAGTGGAAAACCACACTACAGGCTGATCCAACTTTGAAGTAATGTCCTTAAAACAAGTCAAAATGAGGCTCAGTAGTGTGTGTGGCCTCCACGTGCCTGTATGACCTCCCTACAACGCCTGGGCATGCTCCTGATGAGGTGGCGGATGGTCTCCTGAGGGATCTCCTCCCAGACCTGGACTAAAGCATCCGCCAACTCCTGGACAGTCTGTGGTGCAACGTGGCGTTGGTGGATGGAGCGAGACATGATGTCCCAGATGTGCTCAATTGGATTCAGGTCTGGGGAACGGGCGAGCCAGTCCATAGCATCAATGCCTTCCTCTTGCAGGAACTGCTGACACACTCCAGCCACATGAGGTCTAGCATTGTCTTGCATTAGGAGGAACCCAGGGCCAACCGCACCAGCATATGGTCTCACAAGGGGTCTGAGGATCTCATCTTGGTACCTAATGGCAGTCAGGCTACCTCTGGCGAGCACATGGAGGGCTGTGCGGCCCCCCAAAGAAATGCCGCCCCACACCATGACTGACCCACCGCCAAACCGGTCATGCTGGAGGATGTTGCAGGCAGCAGAACGTTCTCCACGGCATCTCCAGACTCTGTCATGTCTGTCACGTGCTCAGTGTGAACCTGCTTTCATCTGTGAAGAGCACAGGGCGCCAGTGGCGAATTTGCCAATCTTGCTATTCTCTGGCAAATGCCAAACGTCCTGCACGGTGTTGGGCTGTAAGCACAACCCCCACCTGTGGACGTCGGGCCCTCATACCACCCTCATGGAGTCTGTTTCTGACCGTTTGAGCAGACACATGCACATTTGTGGCCTGCTGGAGATCATTTTGCAGGGCTCTGGCAGTGCTCCTCCTGCTCCTCCTTGCACAAAGGCGGAGGTAGTGGTCCTGCTGCTGGGTTGATGCCCTCCTATGGCCTCCTCCACGTCTCCTGATGTACTGGCCTGTCTCCTGGTAGCGCCTCCATGCTCTGGACACTACGCTGACAGACACAGCAAACCTTCTTGCCACAGCTCGCATTGATGTGCCATCCTGGATGAGCTGCACTACCTGAGCCACTTGTGTGGGTTGTAGACTCCGTCTCATGCTACCACTAGAGTGAAAGCACCGCCAGCATTCAAAAGTGACCAAAACATCAGCCAGGAAGCATAGGAACTGAGAAGTGGTCTGTGGTCACCACCTGCTGAACCACTCCTTTATTGGGGGTGTCTTGCTTATTGCCTATAATTTCCACCTGTTGTCTATTCCATTTGCACAACAGCATGTGAAATTTATTGTCAATCAGTGTTGCTTCCTAAGTGGACAGTTTGATTTCACAGAAGTGTGATTGACTTGGAGTTACATTGTGTTGTTTAAGTGTTCCCTTTATTTTTTTGAGCAGTGTATATATCTTTTGTTTTGTTTTATTTAACCTTTATTTAACTAGGGTTGTCAGTTAAGAACAAATTCTTATTTACAATGACGGCCTAGGTAAATATGCCTTTCTCCCGGACCTTAAAAAGCATTTCCAGCAACTCTACAAGTAGATGGCCATTCTCAGAAGCCCGGTGGATCCATGACTCTTAGCCCATCTCCTCCAGCTCTCAGAAACAGACTGAATGCTAATTGTCTAGGCTGACCTTTATTGGCCCGCTGCCAGGTGTCAGGCTATCATGGCTGCATCTCTAGGCTGCAGTAGGGCTGAGCTCCACTCGTCAACTTATCTGATCAGCGCTTCTGTGACGAGGTCCAGAGCCTTGAAGCGTCAGAGCATGTAGAGTGTCAGATTCTGGATGGATCACACTGGAGTTTGTCCTACTCCTGAGGACAGATAAGGTTAGGAGCACCGCTCTCCTTTAGGTGGACTACTAGAACAGAATAGAATCATGATCTATTCAACATACACACTCCCTATCTCACTGTACGCACGCACGCGCATACATACACACACACTCGTACCAGTAACAACTCAGCCTCCACCCCTGCTGTGTGTCAGTGGGACCCCATGCCGCCCTTGTGGAAAGCAGGTTCATGTCTCTGCCCGGCCCAGTGCTCAGAGCTCACTGCTCTCTGTTAAGAGCTCAATTAGAGGAGGATTACTACCTGCTGAAATGTCTGCCCTCATTTCCTGGGATACCTAACACATCAGCTAGCATTGTTTAATGTTACTCTCCTGTTCAGAGAGGGGATTACAGGGAGCTCTGGGAGGGGGAGATTATGTAAGGACAAGACTGTTATCCCAGATACATCTGTTATCCTCCCTGCATTTGTTTAGGAAACTCACTAAATGGGATTAGTTTAGATTAGGGAGTGTGGCGATATGGGTGGAAAACTCTGGGTGTCCTCCTCTGGACTCACCTTTGATATCTCTCTCTCTCTCTCTCTCACACACACACACACACACACACACACACACACACACACACACACACACACACACACACACACACACACACACACCTTTCCTCCCCTTTGTCTCTCTTTGAGCTCAGTGTCAGTGGGTGTATCAGCAGGACAGAATATTAAGATTACATACTCATCTCTTGGATTTAAAATGTTAAAAGTTATTTTTGTCTGTCTCTTTTCGCTTATAATATCCTCATAATTTCGTCTCATGATTTCAAATCCAGCAGATTAACACCCCCCCCCCCCCCCCCCCACCCGACCTGTAGTCTTAGATCGGGATTGGCCTCAAAATGTGTTATCTGTCTCTCATAGCATTATATGCAAAAAGTATTTAAAAGATAGGCTTTTATATATAAATGTTTTAGAGAATGTTTATAGTTTTACACAGATTTTATAGAATTTCCAGCAAACCCTGTAAATATTCTGGATTGTAGATATTTCTTTTTTGTAAATTTTTCCAACAAAGATTTTTGGTTCATTAATTTCCATTCCCAACCCCCACAGCCCAGCCCAGTACCCTATACTGCACCCAGCCTCACTCATTCCACACCTCAGTTTCCATTTATCCCCATCCCGTTCTATACCCCCAGCCCCAACACCCACAGCCAATAACCCACCACCCAGCCCAACTAGGTCATCCGTGGTGGGGGGCTGTTTCATTGCTGCCCCCCTACCTCTCCACCCTCCCACCCATCCCATCTCCTCCCCTCCCACCCTCAGTCCCTGACAGCAGCAAGTATCAGAGACTGATGACCCTGTTCATTTAGCCAGGCCCCGGGGACCTCCCCTCATTGTCCCTAATAGGATACGCAAGCACACACACACACACACACACACACACACACACACACACACACACACACACACACACACACACACACACACACACACACACACACACACACACACACACACACACACACACACACACACACAGTGTTCCTAATAGGATGTGATCAACATCAGGCCACACTACAGGGGAGACCCCCAGCTCATTCTCTTTAGGTTTCTCTTCATAATGACCCCCCACTAAACAAAGGCAGACACCCTCCTGTTCCTCCCCTGTCAAAATGCCAATTTTCCAGATTATGATATGTACTAATGTACTGTACAGTAGACAGGGTTTGGTTGTATTGTTTTGTCAGTTCTAGTATTGATAAGGTAATATATACTAATTGTGCAGCCAATGATTCACAATATTGCAACATCTATCAACCACATGCACACTTGACAGGAAAACACGCAAGGCAATTGGTCATATTTTGTATGAATCTATGATGAAGTACACACCCTCTCCAGTTACCGTGTCCAACCAACCATCCCTAATCATACAGTTGGACTATTCCCTGCTTGTTAAAGGTCCAATGCAGATGTTTTTATCTCAATATCAAATCATTAATGGATAAAAATGATGTACCTTACTTGGATTGTTTTCAATTAAAATGGTCAAAAATAAACAAAACTAGCTTCTTAGCAAAGAGCAATTTCTCAGGCAAGAATTTAGCTAGGACTGTCTTGGAGTGGTCTAATTTATCGTCTGGTGATGTCACCAGGCAGGCCAATACTCCATCCCACCAAAACATGCTGAAATTTCAATTTCAAACAGCTCTTACACTAAAAGGGCATTACCATAATTTTCACAATTTCACAGTATTATTCCAACCTCATATTATGGAAATATATTTACAGTGCCTTCAGAAAGTATTCACACCCCTTGACTTTTTCCACATTTTGTTGTGTTACAGCTGGAATTTTACATTGAGATTTTCTATCACTGGCCCACACACAATATCCCATAATGTCAATGTGGAATTATGTTTTTAGAATTTTTTATAAATTAATACAAAATGAAAGACTTAAATGTCTTGAGTCAGTTCGTATTCAACCCCTTTGTTAGTGCAGCCTAAATAAGTTCAGGAGTAAAAATGTTCTTAACAAGTCACATAATAAGTTGCATGAACTCACTCTGTGTGCAATAATAGTGTTTAACATGATTTTTGAATGTCTACCTCATCTCTATACTCCACTCATACAATTATCTGTAAGGTCTCTTAGTCGAGCAGTGAATTTCGAACACAGATTCGACCACAAAGACAAGGAGGATTTTCAATTCCTTGCATTGAAAGGCACACCTCTTGGTAGATGGGTAAAAAACAAAAAAGCAGAAATGGAATATTCCTTTGAGTATGGTAATGTTATTAATACAATTTTCGATGGCGTATCAATACACATAGTCGAGGGTGCTGCACTGAAAAATCTGAATGAAAATAAATATATTAATAACAAAATACAATTTCAAAAGTAGTGCACTGGGCCTTTGTCCTGTACTAGCAGACTGATATAGCCATCTGTAGTGCAGGCAAAAAAAATCTCAGCCCCCCACCACTCTCGGTGAAAAAATCCCAACACCACCAACCCCAAATATCTTCCAGAGGCTATGCAGAGAATCACCTTGCAGCTATCTTTCCAAGAAAATGTACTTCATTATGATTAAGCTATAGTGTACTACATTGTGTGTAAATAAATATTGATAATGGAAAGAAGTGGAGGAACAATTCTTGGATAGCTTTTCAGAATTTGCCAATAAATTGGTTCACATGTAAAAAAAAATATAAACGATTGGAATCAAGAATTAAAAAGAACTGATGTTGGCACAAGATGTAGGGAAAGTTGGAGCATAACTAACAAAATTACAGTTAACGAAAATGTACACAGTATAAACTAATGTATATAATTAATTATACAACAGACAAAATTCACAAATTTTACAGCACAATGGCAGAGTCCTGTGTAAAACTAATAATGGCTCAATAAACCATGCTTTCTTGGAATGCTAAAGTACAGAAGTTATGGGTGGATCTAGAAAGTTGGTTTACAATGTAAACGTACTATAAATCCATCTGTCTGCATGTTGCAACCTGGTCTCAGAACATTTGGTATTATTCTTTATGTAATTATCTAGAGGCTATCTTTCAACTTGTCAATTTAAAATTATTTTCTAACAACTTTTATTTTCTAACATTTATGCTTGAGGCATTACTGAGACAGACAAACTTCTCTCTTCGATAAGATCCCAAGCACTTCCCCAGTGTTTCCCCAGATCAAGTATGCAGACATTTGTGCATCTCCAGTCAGAACAGAACCTGCTCAAACTTTTTCCACCTGGTATATTTTCCAGCTGGCGCCCACATTGCCTTCATTGTAGTTTTCCTTACTAATAATAACTTTGGACACGTGTGGACACGTGTGTTCCTGACATCATACAATGCATTCTGGTTGTCACATAAACGTCTGTCAGACCAAATATGGTTAACTCGACTGACTTAGATTGTAACTGTTACTCAGGGTTGCCAGGTCAGACCCCTTTTTCCAAGGGTTTTATTTTTATTTACCTTATAAACTTCTCATGTGTTTTCCTCCCATTTATTGATTAATCCCACATTACAGTAATATTTCTTGACACCCCCCCCCCCCATGATACCATCCCCCGTTTCTCCAACCTATGGACTTGAAATCCCCCGCAAATGAAATGAACAAATACATCGACTATTTGAAAAATGCTGTAAAGTGGCCAAACTAAGTTTATATTTTTTGGGCAATGGGCGCAGCCATCTTTGACCTTGTTTATTTGCATCTTATAGTGAATGGAATTCTGGGATTAGGGAGTTTTCACTTGTCCAACATAAACAAACATAGCTGCCGTCATAAAGAATTTAGCTGCAGTTAGCGTAGCTGCCACAAATTTATGGAATGAGTTTGGCTGGAGTTGGCATTTATTTTGACAACAAAAGGTGAAATTAAGGAATAAAGATGTGAAAACCTTTATTTCCCATCAGCAACATTGTTTAGATGCTTTTCAGATAACAATGCTATTTAGACATGTTTGTTGCCTCATTTGTTCTGTTGCTACTGTTCCAATCACATATTTGCAATGCTACACTGCAGAGATCACTCAACAATGATCACAAATATGTGATAATACAGTTAACCTAACTCCTAAACTTAACCCTTGTTACACAGAGCAACACAGGGGAACCCAAGAGCAGACTCAGATGAGAAAACAGGGATGAATGAACCAAAATATTTATTGTTACACAAGGAGATATGGAGTGCAGATCTGGGGAAGCTCAGATGAGTTGCAGAAAAAACAGATGTGGAGACTGAGGTTGGAGTTATGAGTAGAACAGAGTAAACAGGTCCTGAGGGGAATCCAAGGTAGTGGTGGTGAGTAAAATCCAGAGCAAGATAGTTGGGTGGTGAGATGTGGAACAGGAGACAGGAGCCAGAGCGGTAACTGCAATGAGAGGATAAACAGTGTCAGGCAGGGAAACAGGCACAGCAGAGTAACAGGATCTTGAATAATCATAAATGGCTAGAATCATGACTGACTGAGCAGAGATTACAATCTGGCAGAGTGGAAGTGGCAGGACTGAGTATTTGTTGAGGTCTTGATTATGGAACGAGTTGCAGCTGGTAGGGATCTGCTCTGACTCCAGCACACCTGTCTCCAACCACACAATCACACAGAGAGGGAGAGGGAGAGAGAGAGTGTACAGGGGGAGTAACTGCAGGTCAAGAAGACACGGGATGAACACCAGAGGGCAGGAGCAGATGTGACAACCCTAACCTTAACCCTAACCCCTAGCCTAGATAACATTAGCGTGCTAGCTTTGTAATATATCATACGTTTTGCGAATTCGTAACATATAACACATTTTTCAAATTTGTAACATTTAACATGTTTTGCAAATTCGTAATGTATCATACGAATTGTAATTCGTAACATATCTTCTGAAATGGTTGATGGACATCCACAAATTAATACATACCATATACAAAACATAACATATCACACTAAATGGAGTTTCTCGGATTTACGTACAGAATAATACGAAATGCTCTGAGACCAGGTTGGCATATTTCAAGACCTGGCATATGGGTGTGTCCTGACATACACAATGGTCTGGACGATTCTATTATTATCACGTATCTTGAAAAATATTGAAATAAAATGGGCGACCAAGAAAAACAAATTGGTACAATTTAAGGCAAATTGGCAAACAATAATGCAGGCACTAGGGATGGGGATGTTTGCCACTTTGGCCAGATTAAATGTAGTCATTGTTTGTGTGTGTCTGTAACTTGTTGTTCCTATGTGTACGTTTGTTTTTGGAGTGTGGGGGGAAAAAAATATACATATTAAAATACAAAAAAAAGAAGTGTAGGGTGATACCTAGTCAGTTGTACAACTGAATTGTGTCTTCCGCATTTAACCCAACCCCTCTAAATCAGAGAGGTGCGGGGGCTGCCTTAACATCTTCGGCACCCGGGGGTTAACTGCCTTGCTCAGGGGAAAAACAACTGGTTTTTACTATGTCAGCACGGGGATTCGAGCCAGCAACCTTTTAGTTACCGGCCCAACGCTCTAACCACTAGGCTACCTGCCGCCCCGTTGGCCACTCAACCAACGTGAGTTGAGATGCAAACCAAAAATGTGATCATCATTGAAAAGGAAACGGCGCAATGCACACATACCTTTTCCTTTTCAATAAATACTGATTAGCCATGTATTTGTCTCTGCCTGCAAATCGTCCCGCTCCTAAAAGGTAGGCTCTATCCTATATGCAAAACGTAGCTCAAGAGAAAGTGTCCGCTCTCATCATTCTTGCTGCTTCAAGTTCAGTAGCCATACGTGTAAGATAAAGTGCGTGTGTCGTCTCAATTAAATGAGTAGGCCTAGGCTATACTAATATATGCCATTTAGCTGACGCTTTCATCCAAAGCGACTTACAGTCGTGTGCATACATTTTACATATGGGGGGTCCCGGGAAACAAGCGCCATGCTCTACCAACTGAGCTACTGTACAAAGGACCACACTACAGCCTATACATGGACGGAGAAGCATGGGACAGTTATCTTTCCAATGGAAATTAAATTAAATATGATTAGGCTATTGTTTAATACATTGCCTACAAATAAATATTGATCACCCATATTTGTCTCCGTATGAAAATTGTCCCGCTCCTAAAAGGTAGGCTATAAAAAGTAGCTCAAGAGAAAGTGCAAGTGTCTATTCTCTCTCCAACTCTACTCTCTTCAAACTATGTCTAGCCTGTTGGGGCTAGGGGGCAGCATTGAGAATTTTGGAAAAAATATGTGCCCATTTTTAACTGCCTCCTACACCAACTCAGAAGCTAGAATATGCATATTATTGTTCAGGTTTGGATAGAAAACACCCTAAAGTTTCTAAAACTGTTGGTGTCTGAATGGTGTCTGTGAGTATAACAGAACTCCTATGGCAGGCAAAAACCTGACAAGGTTTCATGCAGGAAGTGGCCTGTCTGACAAGGAGTCGTGCGTCTTGCATCTGTTTATTGAAGAGTAAGGATCTTAGCTGTAACGTGACAATTCCTAGGGCTCCAATAGGCTCTCAGAACCCGGGAAAAACCTGAACGATGACGAGGTGGCCTCTGGCTGAAACAGATTATCGCCTTTGCCAAGTGGCCGATCAGAGGGTCATTGAATGAGGCTCGTGCACGATTCGCCCCCGTGGAGAAATTTCATTCGGCTGTTTAGGCTCATTGCAGATTCCCGGTCGGAATATTATCGCTTTTCTACGAGATAAATGGCATAAAAATTGGTTTTAAACAGCGGTTGACATGCTTCGAAGTACGGTAATGGAATATTTAGAAATTTTTTGTCACGTAATGCGCCATGCTCATGGCCGTGATTTGCCTTTGGGATAGTGTCTAGAACTCACGAACAAAACGTCGTTGATGGAACATAACGATGGATTATTTGGGACCAAACCTACATTTGTTATTGAAGTAGAAGTCCTGGGAGTGCATTCTGACAAAGAACAGCAAAGGTAATAACATTTTTCTTATAGGAAATGTGATTTTGGTGAAGGCTAATCTTGCCGGGTGTCTAAATAGCTAGCCCGTGATGGCTGGGCTATGTACTTAGAATATTGCAAAATGTGCTTCATCCGAAAAGCTATTTTCAAATCGGACATATCGAGTGCATAGAGGAGTAATGTATCTATAATTCTTAAAATAATTGTTATGCTTTTTGTGAACGTTTATCGTGAGTAATTTAGCAAACTGTTAGTAAATTCCCCGGAAGTTTGCGGGGGGTATGCTTTTTCTGAACGTCACATGCTAATGTAAAAAGCAGTTTTTTGATATAAATATGAACTTGATTGAACAGACATGCATGTATTGTATAACATAAGGTCCTAGGTGTGTCATCTGATGAAGATCATCAAAGGTTAGTGCTGCATTTAGCTGTGATTTGGGTTTATGTGACATGATATGCTAGCTTGAAAAATGGGTGTCTGATTATTTCTGGCTGGGCACTCTCCTGACATAATCTAATGTTTTGCTTTCGTTGTAAAGCCTTTTTGAAATCGGACAGTGTGGTTAGATTAACGAGATTCTTGTCTTTAAATAGCTGTAAAATAGTCATATGTTTGAGAAATTGAAGTAATAGTATTTCAAACGATTCAAAAATCGCGCCACTGGATTGAAGTGGCTGTTACGTAGGTGGGACGAATTCGTCCCACATGCGCCAGAGAGGCTAGCTTATTGGCTGATACAACCCAGTAATGCCGATAGCCTAATATATTGGGCCACGTGAAAATCTCTTTTAATATAACAAAGCACTAATGTAATACTGTAAAAAAAAATGTGGCAAAGCAATTCACGTTTTATCCTGAATACAAAGTGTTATGTTTGGGGCAAATCCAGCACAACACATCACGAGTACATCTCTTCATATTTTCAAGCATGGTGGTGGCTGCATCATGTTATGGGTATGCTTGTCATCGACAAGGACTATGGAGAAACAGAATAGAGCTAAACACAGGCAAAATCGTAGTGGAAAACCTGGTTCAGTCTGCTTTCCAAAAGACACTGGGAGACAGATTCACCTTTCAGCAGGACAATAACCTAAAACACATGACCAAATATACACTGGAGTTGCTTACCAAGACAACATTGAATGTTCCTAGTGACAGTTTTAACTTAAATCAGATTGAAGGCTTGAAAATGGTTGTCTAGCAATGATCAACAACCAACTTTACAGAGCTTAAAGAATAATCGCTGCCAAAGGTGATTTTAACATGCATTGACTCAGGGGTGTGAATACTTATGTAAATTAAATATGTATTTCATTTTCAATAATTTATGAACATTTTCTAAAAATATGACAAAAATATATATTTAATACATTTTTAATTCAGGATGTAACACAACAAATGTGGAATAAGTCAAGGGGCAGGAATACTTTTTGAAGGCACTGAAAAAATGCAAGAAAATCTCGTTTTTGACTGCACTGGGCTTTTAAGATTTTAAGAGCGAAGAGCATGTGTGTGTGTGTTTGTTTTCCCCTATGGAGGCCAGCTGTAGGTAGTATATCCCCTGTGGGACTGACACGCATCTGACTGAGCTGTGGCATATGTCACTCGCCTCTAATGGACAGACACACACATGTACACACACACACACACACACACACACACACACACTCACACACACTCACACACACTCACATATTAGGGAGGAGAATGGCTATTTAATCCTCCCTGTCTGTGTTTGCTGTTTTACGCGTCATTCTTCTGAAGCCTCCATGTTAGCGATAAACTGATAAAGGCTGATGAAGGAATGTTTGCAGAGCTTGACCCTATTGTGTCTTCAACACTGTTAGGATACTTAGTGACTGATTTACTGAGCATTTGCAACAATATGATGTGTTTTCTTACTTCTTCATTTTTTTCTTGTTTATATGAAAGGCCAGCATTGAAAAACAAGCTCTAGTATCCAGCTAACGAAATGACTTATTGATGACATTGTGTGTTTACTGGGTATCAACACATGTACAAACACAAAGGCTGCATCTCGCTGCCTACTGACAGTTAAAGACGGGTCACACAGCCTGTGTAGCATAGCGTCCCCTCTATTCAGACGCCCAGAATAACCCTTCCTGCTTACAGCATCATCAGGAGCTGACCGGCCAATCACACGCCAGGGTTTCTGACAGTGGAAACATGGCCGTTACCCCATGCTTTTTTCATAACCAGTGGTCCGAGACCTGTTAGTGGCGGCATAAAGAGAGAGCGACACACACTCACGCAGAGACACACACACACACACCACAGGACATGTTAGCTGTTGCATAGAGACAACCGCTAACAGTACATGGAGCAAGATCACAAAACCCCACACTAACAATCAGGTCCGCTTCTCCCACCTCCAGTCCCTAACTCCTGCCTACCTGGCTGGTACTCTGCACAAGGCCAGTTACCTCTTTTGAGCCTGTACAGCAGGGTTCCCAGTCTTTTTTGGCCCGCGACCCCATTTTGATATGGCAAAATTTGCACGAACAAACAATGTAAAAAAATAAGTAATCAACGGCCAATGTTTACTTTTTTATTTGGGGCTATGGCACTCTATTACAAATCAGTTTGACAGTACTTTTGACAGTATTTCAATCTGAAGGAAGTGACTGAAGTGCATCAGAAAGGTGTTGGGAAATTCAGAAGATCATCAGGCAATAAACAATGTTGTATGTGTCTTCTGTATTAGAAAAGAACATCATCATTGATGATGTTCTTTCCCCCAGTCTAATTTAGTGCCTGGTATTGTCCATTCTGTTCCGTGTGCGGATTGATGGTATTGTAGAGGGAAAAAGCAGACACATATGTGTTCCTGAAAGTTTTATCTTGCAGTGATGGGGTCATAACATTTTGTAGCTTAAACCGTTCAAAAGATGGAGCACGTTTGTAGGAAGAAACAGAAACCGCTCTGTTTATTACAACCACATTTAGCGGCTACCGACCAAGCGCAAGTTTCTCTCGCGACCTCATTTTCAAATCAGGCAACCCAACATGGGGTCGTGAATCCTAACTTGGGAGATGCTGCTGTACACTTAATGGGCCATTTGTACAGACTTTGCACTGGGTAAACTGATCCTAGATCTGTGCCGTTGGGCAACTTCTATGCCGAACGGGAGGTAGATGTGTTATGACAGGCCAAGCCGGCGACTGTCAAATGTACTTTGTGCTTTGAGTCTCACAACGTCCTGCGCTACTGAATCAAAACATAGCCTTAAAGACTGCAACAGAGCAAGACCAGAGCAGACATTTACAGAAATACATATAGATTAAGTAATAATAAATTCTGTATAAACATGAAAATAAAAAGTGGGCATCCACCCCCATCCAGCCAACATGTCCCGCACCCACTCCAGAAAACCATGTGTCCCACCCCTTCCCACCCCCACTAGCAAGTACGGTTGCTTGTCAGTCACCCCCCCAGACCACCCACCCCCCCTCCCAGCGACCAGAGAAAACCCTCCCCATACCACCCCTTCCTCATGGGCCTGAAAGCAAAGAAAGTAAAAAAGATTCAAATAGGTATCAGAAAGTATTCATACACGTTTACTTTTTCCACAATTTGTTGTGTTACAAAGTGGGATTAAAATTGATTGAATTGTAATTTTTGTCAATGATCTACACAAAATACTTTCTAATGTTAGGGGAAGAAAAAAAACATGTATGGGAAATAAAATACTAATACAGTGTATCTTGATTAAATAAGTATTCAAACCCCTGAGTCAATACATGTTAGAATCACCGATGGTGAAAAGCATAGATTAGGGATTAATGAATTTATTTCAATTAACAGATTTCCTTATATGAACTGTAACTCTGTAAAATCTTTGAAATTGTCTCATGTTGCGTTTATATTTTTGCTCAGTGTATTTTTTTTCAGTATACAGTATCAGTCAAATGTTTGGACATACCTACTCATTCAAGGGTTTATCTTTATTTTTACTATTTTCTACATTGTAGAATAATAGTGAAAACATCAATACTATGAAATAACACATATGGAATCATGTAGTCACCAAACAAATGTTATTATATATTTTATTTTTGAGATTGGCCAGAAACAAAGAACTTCTTCTGAAACTCATCAGTCTATTCTTGTTCTGAGAAATGAAGGCTATTCCATGCGAGAAATTGCCAAGAAACTGAAGATCTCGTACAACGCTGTGTACTACTCCCTTCACAGAACAGCACAAACTGGCTCTCTAACTAGAATAGAAAGAGGAGTGGGTGACCCCAAACTTTTGAACGGCAGTGTATATATTTTTAAAATATATTTCCCCCTAAACCTACCATCCCTCCCCTAATTGGAGTAAACTAATGGATAACAACATTTAGGCTTCTGCATCCAGCTTATACATACTAAACTCAGCAACAACAAAAAACATCCCTTTTAATTAATGAACATGCACCTGTGGAACGGTCGTTAAGACACTAACAGCTTACAGACGGTAGGCAATTAAGGTCACAGTTATGAAAACTTAGGACACTAAAGAGGCCTTTCTACTGACTCTGAAAAACACAAAAAGAAAGATGCCCAGGGTCCCTGCTCATCTGTGTGAATGTGCCTTAGGCATGCTGCAAGGAGGCATGAGGACTGCAGATATGGCCAGGGCAATAAATTGCAATGTCCGTACTGTGAGACACCTAAGACAGCACTACAGGGAGACAGGAAGGACAGCTGATCGTCCTCGCAGTGGCAGACCACGTGTAACAACACCTGCACAGAATCGGTACATCTGAACATTACACCTGCGGGACAGGTACAGGATGGCAACAACAACTGCCCGAGTTACACCAGGAACGCACAATCCCTCCATCAGTGCTCAGACTGTCCGCAATAGCCTGAGAGAAGCTGGACTGAGGGCATGTAGGCCTGTTGTAAGGCAGGTCCTCACCAGATATCACTGTAAACAACGTCGCCTATGGGCACAAACCCACCGTCTCTGGTCCAGACCGGACTGGAAAAAAGTGCTCTTCACTGACGAGTCACAGTTTTGTCTCACCAAGGGTGATGGTCGGATTCGCGTTTATCGTCGAAAGAATGAGCATTACACCAAGGCCTGTACACTGGAGCAGGATCGATTTGGAGGTGGAGGGTCCCTCATGGTCTGGGGCGGTGTGTCACAGCATGATCAGACTGAGCTTGATGCCATTGCAGGCAATCTCAACGCTGTGCGTTACAGGGAAGACATCCTCCTCCCTCATGTGGTACCCTTCCTGCAGGCTCATCCTGACATGACCCTCCAGCATGACGATGCCACCAGCCGTACTGCTCATTCTGTGCGTGATTTCCTGCAAGACAAGAATGTCAGTGTTCTGCCATGGCCAGCGAAGAGCCCGGATCTCAATCCCATTGAGCACGTCTGGAACCTGTCGGATTTGGTATTTAGGTATTCCCACTCAACTTCTCTCTGTTCCCATGGCCGCTAGAGCACTGGACGGACATTCCATTGGTAGTAACCCACAGCACGGTTCCTGTTAATCTACAAGTTTCAGGAAATCACAGTGATGCTATACAGGATTTTCTTGGCTTAAAATAAACAACCTCGTTATTGTTTGGACCACAAGTTCAAACCTGGGTTGCAGTCCGTTTTTCCATTCCCATTGCCTCAAAGCAGCGCAGCCTCCCCCGAGACAGCCTTCTCAGGGCTTAAGTCAAGTCTCGGAATTCTCTACCATCCCCACAGAGTACCACGACCTCTTGGAGGTTTTCAGCAAGGCACGGGCTACTTCTCTTCCCCCGCATCATCCTTATGATTGTGCCATTGATCTCCTCTCAGGCACCACACCACCTCGTGGTAGGTTATATTCTCTATCTGGGCCGGAGACCAAGGTCATAGAGGAGTCTCTGGCTACTGGGGCTGTCCATCTGCTTCTCCTGCCGGCAGTCAAGACCCTGCGTCCGTGCATTGACTATCGGGGTTTTAATGATATTACAATTAATAATTGTTACCGCCTACCTCTCCTCAGCTTTTGAACCTTTCCAGGAAGGCCACCATTTTTTCCAAGCTGGACCTTTGGAATGCCTACCACCTGGTTCGGATACGCGAAGGAGAGCCAGCGAACATTATGAGTACGAGGTCATGCCGTTTGGACTCACCAACGCCCCCGCTGTCTTCCAGGCCCTGGTAAACGATGTGCTCCGGGACATGCTAAACCAGTTTGTTCGTATACCTTGACGACATTCAGTTTTTTCCCCGGTCTGCCCAAGAACATGTTCTGCATGTCAGACAGGTCATTCAGCGCCTCCTGGAGAACCAATTGTTCGTGAAAGCAGAGAAGTGTGAGTTCCACCGCTCTACCATCTCCTTTCTGGGATATGTCATTGCTGAGGGAAATGTCCAGATGGATCCTGGAAAGGTGAAAGCAGCGGTGGATTGGCCTCCTCCCACGTCCAGGGTGCTGTTGCAACGTTTCCTATGATTTGTTAACTTCTACCGCCGTTTCATTCGGGGTTACGGCACTCTGGCGGCCCACCTCTCTGCACTCACCTCTCCCAAAGTACCGTTTACATGGTCTCCAGCTGTCAACAAAGCCTTTGTGGACCTGAAGCATCGGTTCACAACAGCACCCATCCTCATCCACCCGGACCCGTCCCGTCAATTTGTGGTTGAGGTTGATGCTTCTGATGTTGGAGTGGGGGCCATCCTGTCCCCGCGATCTGCCAAGGACTAAAAGCTTCATCCCTGTGCCTTCCTGTCCATCGACTCAACTCTGCTACGATGTGGGTAACCGAGAACTCCTGGTGGTCAAGATGGCACTGGAGGAGTGGAGACACTGGCTGGAGGGAGCTGAACATCCATTTTTGGTCTGGACCGACCACACAAATCTGGAATATCTCCGCACAGCAAAGCGACTTAATTCCAGGCAGATCCTGTTATTTACTAAGTTCAATTTCACCATCTCCTACCGCCCAGGGTCCAAAAACGTGAAGCCGGACGCTCTCTACCGTCTATACAGTTCCACTGCTACTCCCTCTGAATCTGAGACTATCCTCCCTGCCTCTTGTTTGGCGGCTTCAGTTTAGGGAATTGAGGCTCTGGTCCGCAAGGCTCAGCGTTCCCAGTCTGACCCTGGGGGGAAGGGGGGGGCGGCTAACTGTCTGTTTGTGCCTGATGCGGTCTGGTCTCAGGTCCTGGAATGGGCTCACTCCTCCAGGCTTACCTGTCATCCTGATACTTGTCGGACCCTGGCTTTCCTCCGTCAACACTTCTGGTGGCCTATCATGGTTCCTGAGGTCTCGGCCTTCGTCGCCACATGCATGATATGCACTCAAAGCAAGACTATGCGGCAAGCTCTGTCTGGCCTCCTACAGCCACTTCCTGTCCCTCATCGCCCCTGGTCCCATATTTCTCTGGATTTCGTCACTGGGCTTCCTCCGTCAGATGGCAACACCATCATCCTGACAGTGGTGGACAGATTCTCCAAGGCCACCCATTTCATCCCTCTTTCTAAGTTACATTCAGCCAAGGAGACGGCCCAGCTTATGGTGCAGCACGTCTTCTGTATCCATTCACTCCCGGTTGACGTTGTCTTGGACCGGGGTTCTCATCCCAATCCTGGAAGGTGTTCTGCACTCTTATTGGGTCACCAGCCAGCCTGTCCTCTGGGTTTCATCCCTAAACCAACGGCCAGTCAGAGCGAGCCAATCAAGACATGGAGACGGCACTCCGGTGTCTGGTTGCCAGTAACCCCACCACCTGGAGTCAGCAACTGGTCTGGGTGGAATATGCCAGGAACACTCTCCCCTGCTTGGCTACTGGACTAACCCCATGGAGCATTCGAAAGGGGAATCAGCCCCCGCTCTTCCCAGAGCAAGAAGTTGAGGTCAACGTACCTTCAGCCCAGATCTTTGTCCACCGCTGTCGGCGTACCTGGAAAAGAGCTAGGGCGGTTCTTCTCAAGACCACCTCCATTCTCTTGCCTACCCCTTTTGGTTGGTTAATAAACATCTTGAACTCTAACCATCTGCCTCCTGTGTCTACATCTGGGTCTTGCCTTGTGCCCTTACAGGTAGACTATATCCTATAGGACTATGCAAAACGTAGCAAGTGTCGCTGTCCTCATTCTTGCTGCTTCCAGTTCAGTAGCCATACCTGCGAGATCAGCTACAAGTGTGGTCTCAATTAGAGTAGGCTATAGCATATGTATACATGGGCAGAAAAGCCACTGGGCAGTTATCTTTCCAAGGAAATTAACTTCCTAAATAGGCCTATGATTAGGCTATAGTTTACTACATTGCCTAAATATTGGTCTATTTCTCCATCTGAAAAACGTCCCTAAAAGGTAGACTATAAAAATAGTTCAAGAGAAAGTACACGTGTCTCCAACTCTGCTCTCTTCAAACTACATCTAGCATATTGGCTGATATAGCCCTGTAATATAATGTAAGGGCCATGTGAGAATCTCTGGTAATTTAACCTATTTCTTAAGTTATTTTTGCGCATTTGATATTGCCTATAGGGTCGCAAAATTTCTGGGACCATGGCTGGCAAGTGAGCTACGTCACATACGTCTATAATAACATTGCAGGACTGCGGTTGGGTTTGGGACCAGTTCTTGCGGTAGCGGGTGGGAGTCGGGACAAAGACAGCAGATGCTGACTGGAGCAGGATGAAGAAATTAGTCCTACACAGACCTCCACTGTGCACCATGACAGTGAAGCCTGCAACTTTAGAGCTGTTTATAACTGTGTCAGTGTGAAAAGTAGGGAATTTGCTAGGGAAACTGACAGATCCATAACGTTACATTGACATACTGACTAATACAACTCACATTGATATTCTGACATTTTTTTCAGTGCAATCTTCAATCGTTTGGCCGATGGTTTCATCATTTGATTCAAGTCTAGTTTGTGGCAAAAATAATAGTTAATGTAAGCCTACTTTTGGCCAGCTCTCTCTCTAACGGTACATAAAATTGCGAAAACTTGCCAGGATAATTTACTTCTGAAACATGACAAAACAAAGGCTAGAATATATTTCCAGGCAAACAACTGCTATTAGATAGTAATAGCCACCTCATATCACTATCTGACAGATAATTAGAAGCTGGAGCTGACCTGGATGTGGTAGCTACACACAGGTGTAACTTCACCCCAATCAAGAGGGGATGAAACATTGGGGGGGCCAAAAATATAATTTCAGAATGTGGGGGGGCATGCCCCCCGTCCCCAGTGAAATGTATGCCCTGTTGTTCCTTTTACCCAATTGAAGGGGTGTCCTCATCATTGTCTTATCCCGAGGGCAGCATCATAGGCAAGGCTGCGTGATTGTGCATGGATAGCATACCTGAATATTGAGCCAGTCAAATTGGAGTTAGCCTTGATCTGTCAGCTCGTTCCCTTGTGTGTTGAGCTTGATGTTTCTCTAAGACGTTTTGAGCCTCCTTGGCAGTGGAAAATGTGTGTTGTATTTTGCATAGCTGTGATCTCACCTCGTTGTAAGTCGCCCTCTGTTTCAGCATCTCGGCACTCAGATCTAGGTATATGCTGAACCTTTTCTCAGCATAGGTCAGAGTCCCTGATACTGCTGCGTGGCCAACAATTTGCCCATTTGACTTCAAAACTGTGGATTCTTACAATCATTCACCGGGACCCATTGCGGAAAGGACCCCGTGCGGTGCGCAATATTTATCAGCGGCATGGGACCCAGCTTCTCCTGCCCAAACACTTCATAGAAAAGATTGCTCATGAAGGAAGTTGGGTTGCCTGCTTCCACATCAGCTTCAAGTCCTGTTACCCGCACATTTAATATACAGGAATGCTTTTCGAGTGATTCATTAGAAGTGAGCAGTGCACGAGACTAATTTACCCGTTTTAATTTCAAGTAGAGGGGCATAGGTCATTTCCTCACGAACAATCTCTTGAATAGTAGAGGCCAATTATTTCTGTTGTCAGGTGCTGAGCGCTGCCATGTTCCCACAAGTGAATTGTGAATGGACAGATTGTGCTAGCTGCTGGAGCGAAATAGACTTGCTACAGTAGTTGTTCCTTGTAATACAGTGAACGTCCCACACATTAATACAGTGTTATACACTGAGTGTACAAAACATTAGGAACACCTGCTTTTTCCATGACAGACTGACCAGGTGAATCCAGGTGAAAGCTATTATACCTTATTGATATCACTTTCCATCAGTGTAAATGAAGGGGAGACAGGCTAAAGAAGGACTGTTAAGCCTTGAGACAATTGAGACATGGATTGTGTGTATGTGCCATTCAGAGGGTGAACGGGCAAGACAAAAGATGTAAGTGCCATTGAATGGGGTATGGTAGTAGGTGCCAGCCGTGACGGTTTGAGTGTGTCAAGAACTGCAACAGCACTGGGTTTTTCATGCTCAACATTCTCCAGTGTGTATCAAGAATGGTCCAGCCTACTTGACACAACTGTGGGAAGCACATGGGCCTGCATCCCTGTGGAACGCTTTCCATACCTTGTAGAGTCCAAGCCCTGACAAATTGAGGTTTGATGTAGCTATAGCCATTTGATATGGTGATGTCTGTATTTCATAATATTTATTCCTATTAAGGCAACAATGACCTTCTGGTTCAACAAATTATAAGAATGTGCACAGATAATGCAGGATGACAACAGGTCAGGGTCATTGAAAGGTCACCATAAAAATAACTGCTCACGAGGTCAATAGCTGCGTGTAAAACACACACACACACACACGCACACACACTGGCAGGCACAGGCACACCATTTCCCTTTAAATCACTAAGACAAGATTCTAAAGAAACACTACACATTATGATAGGAATTTCCTTTCAGAAGACATAATGCCATAAACACCATTTAGACCATCTGAAAAGCTGCCTCAGAGTATTTTATGTTATTCTGTACGTAAATCGGAGACACCCCATTTAGTATGATATTTACATTTCGTATGGGATGTATTCATTTGTGGATGTCCACATCCATTTCGTATGATATGTTACGAATTACAATTTGTTGTGGCTAACGTTAGCTAGGTGGCTAGGTGGTAATGCTAAAAAGCTGGCTAACATTAGCTATGCTAGGGGTTAGGAGTTATATTAAAGGGTTAAGGTTAGGGGAAGGGATGGCTAAAAGGGTTAAGGTTAGGGTAATGGTTAGCTAAGTAGCTTAAAAGTAGTAGAACAGTAGCTAATTGGTTACAATTCTAAAGTTGTCTGTGATGAGATTCGAACCCGCTTCCTTTGGGTTGCTAGATGTTATACGCCCACCCATCCAACCAGTAACCTTCTGTCTTAACCTACTTCCGGTCCGGAGCGAGCAGTCGCACTTCGCTTCGCTCCACAGGTAATATTACACTTCTTTACATTACAACGGTTTGGTTTGTTTTATCTGAGCAAATTTTCTTAGCTATCAAAGATAATTGTGTAGTTTAGAGTAATTAGAGTAATTATCGAGGCTAGCTATTTTGTCGTCCTCCTAACGTAGTCAACACTGCTAGCTAGTCAACACTGCTAGCTAGCCAATCTCTACCGACTAGCAGCACTGTAGAAACTATTACATTACAACGGAACGACTTGATTAGTGTAGTGTTAGTGTTAGTTAGCTAGCTACATAGTTGTCTTTGCTGTCCTTGTATCTAAGATAATTGTGTAGTTTAGAGTAATTATCGAGGTTAGCTAGCCAGCCGCGACGCGACACCTTGTCCAGACTCCAGACTTAGTCAACACACCTAGTCATCAAACCCACTGCTAGCTAGTGGGTTTGCTAGCTAGCCAACCGTTACCGACTAGCAGCGCTGTAGATACTAATACATTACAACGGAACGATTTGACTAGTGCAGTGTTAGCTAGCTAGCTACATAGTTGTCTTTGTCATAGCTTGATAATTGTGTAGTTTAGTAATTATCGAGGTTAGCTAGCCAGCTATTTCCGTCCCCCGCGACGCCATTGTTCCATACCTAGCCAACTATTACCGTCGAGCAGCATTGTAGAAACTAAATACATTACAAAGGAACGTCTTGATTAGTGTTATGTTAGCTAGCTACTAAGTTGCTTTTGTATAATAGCCAACCTCTACCGACTAGCAGCACTGTAGAAACTATTACATTACAACGGAACGACTTGATTAGTGTAGTGTTAGTGTTAGTTAGCTAGCATTTTCGTCATTTTAGTCAATAAGATTTTCGCAACGTAAGCTTAACTTTCTGAACATTCGAGACGTGTAGTCCACTTGTCATTCCAATCTCCTTTGCATTAGCGTAGCCTCTTCTATAGCTTGTCAACTATGTGTCTGTCTATCCCTGTTCTCTCCCCTCTGCACAGGCCATACAAACGCTTCACACCGCGTGGCCGCTGCCACTCTAACCTGGTGGTCCCAGCGCGCACGACCCACGTGGAGTTCCAGGTCTCCGGCAGCCTCTGGAACTGCCGGTCTGCGGCCAACAAGGCTGAGTTCATCTCAGCCTATACTACCCTCCAGTCCCTAGACTTCCTGGCGCTGACGGAAACATGGATTACCACAGATAACACTGCTACTCCTACTGCTCTCTCCTCGTCTGCCCACGTGTTCTCGCATACCCCTAGAGCATCGAGCCAGCGGGGTGGTGGCACTGGAATACTCATCTCTCCCAAGTGGACATTCTCTCTTTCTCCCCTGACCCATCTGTCTATCTCCTCATTTGAATTCCATGCTGTCACAGTTACCAGCCCTTTCAAGCTTAACATCCTTATCATTTATCGCCCTCCAGGTTCCCTTGGAGAGTTCATCAATGAGCTTGACGCCTTGATAAGTTCCTTTCCTGAGGATGGCTCACCTCTCACAGTTCTGGGTGACTTTAACCTCCCCACGTCTACCTTTGACTCATTCCTCTCTGCCTCCTTCTTTCCACTCCTCTCCTCTTTTGACCTCACCCTCTCACCTTCCCCCCCTACTCACAAGGCAGGCAATACGCTTGACCTCATCTTTACTAGATGCTGTTCTTCCACTAATCTCATTGCAACTCCCCTCCAAGTCTCCGACCACTACCTTGTATCCTTTTCCCTCTCGCTCTCATCCAACACTACTCACTCTGCCCCTACTCGGATGGTATTGCGCCGTCCCAACCTTCGCTCTCTCTCTCCCGCTACTCTCTCCTCTTCCATCCTATCATCTCTTCCCTCTGCTCAAACCTTCTCCAACCTATCTCCTGATTCTGCCTCCTCAACCCTCCTCTCCTCCCTTTCTGCATCCTTTGATTTTCTTTGTCCCCTATCCTCCAGGCCGGCTCGGTCCTCCCCTCCTGCTCCGTGGCTCGACGACTCACTGCGAGCTCACAGAACAGGGCTCCGGGCAGCCGAGCGAAAATGGAGGAAAACTCGCCTCCCTGCGGACCTGGCATCCTTTCACTCCCTCCTCTCTACATTTTCATCTTCATCTTCTGTCTCTGCTGCTGAAGCCACTTTCTACCACTCTAAATTCCAAGCATCTGCCTCTAACCCTAGGAAGCTCTTTGCTACCTTCTCCTCCCTCCTGAATCCTCCTCCCCCTCCCCCCTCCTCCCTCTCTGCGGATGACTTCGTCAACCATTTTGAAAAGAAGGTTGATGACATCCGATCCTCGTTGCTAAGTCAAACGACACCGCTGGTCCTGCTCACACTGCCCTACCCTGTGCTTTGACCTCTTTCTCCCCTCTCTCTCCAAATGAAATCTCGCGTCTTGTGACGGCCGGCCGCCCAACAACCTGCCCACTTGACCTTATCCCCTCCTCTCTTCTCCAGACCATTTCCGGAGACCTTCTCCCCTACCTCACCTCGCTCATCAACTCATCCTTGACCGCTGGCTACGTCCCTTCCGTCTTCAAGAGAGCGAGAGTTGCACCCCTTCTGAAAAAACCTACACTCGATCCCTCCGATGTCAACAACTACAGACCAGTATCCCTTCTTTCTTTTCTCTCCAAAACTCTTGAACGTGCCGTCCTTGGCCAGCTCTCCTGCTATCTCTCTCAGAATGACCTTCTTGATCCTAATCAGTCAGGTTTCAAGACTGGGCATTCAACTGAGACTGCTCTTCTCTGTGTCACGGAGGCTCTCCGCACTGCTAAAGCTAACTCTCTCTCCTCTGCTCTCATCCTCCTAGACCTATCTGCTGCCTTTGATACTGTGAACCATCAGATCCTCCTCTCCACCCTCTCCGAGCTGGGCATCTCCGGCGCGGCCCACGCTTGGATTGCGTCCTACCTGACAGGTCGCTCCTACTAGGTGGCGTGGCGAGAATCTGTCTCCGCACCACGTGCTCTCACCACTGGTGTCCCCCAGGGCTCTGTTCTAGGCCCTCTCCTATTCTCACTATACACCAAGTCACTTGGCTCTGTCATATCCTCACATGGTCTCTCCTATCATTGCTATGCAGACGACACACAATTAATCTTCTCCTTTCCCCCTTCTGATAACCAGGTGGCGAATCGCATCTCTGCATGTCTGGCAGACATATCAGTGTGGATGACGGATCACCACCTCAAGCTGAACCTCGGCAAGACGGAGTTGCTCTTCCTCCTGGGGAAGGACTGCCCGTTCCATGATCTCACCATCACGGTTGACAACTCCCTTGTGTCCTCCTCCCAGAGTGCTAAGAACCTTGGCGTGACCCTGGACAACACCCTGTCGTTCTCCACTAACATCAAGGCGGTGACCCGATCCTGTAGGTTCATGCTCTACAACATTCGCAGAGTACGACCCTGCCTCACACAGGAAGCGGCGCAGGTCCTAGTCCAGGCACTTGTCATCTCCCGTCTGGATTACTGCAACTCGCTGTTGGCTGGGCTCCCTGCCTGTGCCATTAAACCCCTACAACTCATCCAGAACGCCGCAGCCCGTCTGGTGTTCAACCTTCCCAAGTTCTCTCACGTCACCCCGCTCCTCCGCTCTCTCCACTGGCTTCCAGTTGAAGCTCGCATCCGCTACAAGTCCATGGTGCTTGCCTACGGAGCTGTGAGGGGAACGGCACCTCCGTACCTTCAGGCTCTGATCAGGCCCTACACCCAAACAAGGGCACTGCGTTCATCCACCTCTGGCCTGCTCGCCTCCCTACCTCTGAGGAAGCACAGTTCCCGCTCAGCCCAGTCAAAACTGTTCGCTGCTCTGGCACCCCAATGGTGGAACAAGCTCCCTCACGACACCAGGACAGCGGAGTCAATCACCACCTTCCGGAGACACCTGAAACCCCACCTCTTTAAGGAATACCTGGGATAGGATAAAGTAATCCTTCTAACCCCCCCCCTAAAAGATTTAGATGCACTATTGTAAAGTGGTTGTTCCACTGGATATCATAAGGTGAATGCACCAATTTGTAAGTCGCTCTGGATAAGAGCGTCTGCTAAATGACTTAAATGTAAATGTAATGGATAGGGGGCAGTATTTTCACGGACGGATAAAAAACGTACCCGATTTAATCTGATTATTACTCCTGCCCAGAAACTAGAATATGCATATAATTATTGGCTTTGGATAGAAAACACCCTAAAGTTTCTAAAACTGTTTGAATGGTGTCTGTGAGTATAACAGAACTCATATGGCAGGCAAAAACCTGAGAAGATTCTGTACAGGAAGTACCCTCTCTGACCATTCCTTGAGCTTCTTGGCTCTGTTTATTGAAAACTTAGGATCTTTGCTGTAACGTGACACTTCCTACGGCTCCCATAGGCTCTCAGAACCCGGGAAAAAGCTGAATGATGTAATTCCAGCCGCTGGCTGATAAACATTAGCGCCTTTGGTAAGTGCTCTATCAGGGGACCATCAGACTGCGGCGCGTGCACGGGGCGACCTCATGTTTTTACTTTCTCTCTCTTTGAACTAAAACACAGATTCCCGGTCGGAATATTATCGCTTTTTTACGAGAAAAATGGCATAAAAATTTATTTTAAACAGCGGTTGACATGCTTCGAAGTACGGTAATGGAATATTTAGACATTTTTTGTCACGAAACGCGTCGGGCGCGTAACCCTTCGTCACCCTTGGATAGTGTCTTGAACGCACGAACAAAACGCCACTATTTGGATATAACTATGGATTATTTTGAACCAAACCAACATTTGTTATTGAAGTAGAAGTCCTGGGAGTGCATTCTGACGAAGAACAGCAAAGGTAATAACATTTTTCTTATAGTAAATCTGACTTTGGTGAGGGCTAAACTTGGTGGGTGTCTAAATGGCTAGCCCTGTGATGCCGGGCTATCTACTTAGAATATTGCAAAATGTGCTTTCACCGAAAAGCTATTTTAAAATCGGACATAGCGAGTGCATAGAGGAGTTCTGTATCTATAATTCTTAAAACAATTGTTATGTTTTTTGTGAACGTTTATCGTGAGTAATTTAGTAAATTCACCGGAAGTGTTCGGTGGGAATGCTAGTTCTGAACGTCACATGCTAATGTAAAAAGCTGTTTTTTGATATAAATATGAACTTGATTGAACAAAACATGCATGTATTGTATAACATAATGTCCTAGGCGTGTCATCTGATGAAGATCATCAAAGGTTAGTGCTGCATTTAGCTGTGGTTTTGTTTTTTGTGACATTATATGCTAGCTTGAAAAATGGGTGTCTGATTATTTCTGGCTGGGTACTCTGCTGACATAATCTAATGTTTTGCTTTCGCTGTAAAGCCTTTTTGAAATCGGACAGTGTGGTTAGATAAAGGAGAGTCTTGTCTTTAAAATGGTGGAAAATAGTCATATGTTTGAAAAATTGAAGTTTTTGGATTTTTGAGGAATTTGTCATTCGCGCCACGCCTATCATTGGATATTGGAGCAGGTGTTCCGCTAGCGGAACGTCTAGATGTAAGAGGTAACCATACCAAATGTAACATATCATACTAATTTGAGTGTCCCGGATTTACATTTACTATGTTACGTCTAGTCTATGAGACCAGGTTGTTAAAACAGACAGAGACCAGAGTCTGGTTGGGATAACCCTAGCTAGATGAGGATTGGTTGAGGCCTAGGCATCCATCCTCCAGTCAGACAGATATTTGTTCTACAGCAACCAGGCAGGCTCAGCAATGCCAGGCTTTGTAATCCCCAGGCTGCCCAGTGCCCCATCTGTTCAATTACCTACTCCTCCCGTTTCACCATTACCACCCCATCTCCCTTTCATTTGTGTGTGTGTGTGTGTGTGTGTGTGTGTGTGTGTGTGTGTGTGTGTGTGTGTGGCAGCATTCCAGGGAAGATGAGGTCTGGGTTTTCCCCATCTGAAATAGCAGCAGACCTAATGACCCCCATCTAATTGCACAATGTCAATATTGTTGCATTTTAAATCCCACAGCACTCATATATGTTGCCAGAGATCTCATAAAATATGCTAAGAGAGCTAGCTCAATACAGTGTGACTTGGAGAAGAGACGAGGATAAATGCATACAGACTCATTTGTCTATGCTTTATTTATACAGAATATTAGCATTTAAAGCCGAAGCAATAATGCTGGGGTAAAATGACAAATTCTCTCATTTGATTTCTCTGGTATTTGAGTGTCAACAAAAACACAAGAACAGGGAAACATTGATCTCATTTAGATATCAATGCAAATAATTTGAGAGAAAAAAAGTAATTTGCTCAGATATTCGCTTCAGAAATGAAATTCATAACCTCAGTGAAAAAAAATAAAGTATCCGGATGACATTGGAAATTGAGCTGATATATAGATTGAGAATGAGTAGAAAATCAATAACAGACTCCAACGACATGAATGTCTCAGATTAGAATTTGCAGGATCAATACATTCACAGTGACACAGTAACACAATGACATTGTGATAGAGTGAGCCACTGCACTGTCTGAGTACAGCCATAACATTCAAATCAGATCATTTTCTTATCCCTATTTTTCCCCTTCATGTGGGGGAACATGTTTATATTTGGGTTCTTTTTATTTGCCCTTATTTTACCAGGTAAGTTGACTGAGAACATTCTCATTTACAGCAACAACCTGGGGAATAGTTACAGGGGAGAGGAAGGGGGATGAATGAGCCAAAAGGACGCTGGGGATGATTAGGTGGCCATGATGGTATGAGGACCAGATTGGGAATTTACCCTGGACACCAGGGTTAACACCCCTACTCTTACAATACGTGCCATTGGATATTTAGTGACAACAGAGTCAGGAGCCAGGACACCCGTTTAATGTCCCATCCGAAAGACAGCACCCTACACAGGGCAATGTCCGAAATCACTACCCTTGGGCATTGGGATATTATTATTTTTTAGAGCAGAGGAAAGAGTGCCTCCTACTGGCCCTCTTATACCATTTCCAGCAGCATCTGGTCTCCCATCCAGGGACCAACCAGGATCAACATGAAATGGGTCCATAAAAAATGCATTGTACATTGACAGGGTGGTTCTAAATTACTTCCATTTAGCAGCACTGATTTTGTCTATTTGCATAGGCCTTCCCACAGATGTAGCACGTGAATGCTTTGACACCAATGTGCACACGTCAGATGACGTCGATGGCTGAACATCTTCCCACATTGATCACACTCAAATGATTTCTCCCCTGTGTGAATGTGCATGTGAACTTTAAGAAGATGATCGCTAAAGAAACCTTTCCTACAGATGCTATAATGACATGATTTCTTCCCTGTGTGAGTGACCATATAATTGTGGGGGGTATAACAACTTGAACAAACTTCCTCACAAATCTCACACTTGAAAGAAGTATTTTCTTCACCACCAGTATGCTTGTTTATTTTATGTTTCTTTAGGATTCCGGATTGGGTGACCTGTGTGAGTTATCTTGTGTCTTTTGACACTACCTGAAGAATGAAACTTTTTGCCACAAATGTCACAAGAAAAAGGTTTCTCTTCCTTGTGTGTCCTCATGTTTATTCAGATGGTTCCTTTTGACAAAACATTTTCCAAACACATCGCAGACCAAACTTTTTTCTTTCGTTTCTCCAGGGTGTGTGACCACCATATGCTTTCTGAGAGCAGGTGCATCGCTGAAACGTCCTTTTTTTCTTTACGAGTGATGTTTTTTTTAAAGACACAGCGGTAAAGATCATCTTGCCACAGGTTCCACAGCAATAGTTCCTCTCCTCTGAATGTGTTTCCTCGTGATAAGCCAATACTTCTCTGGACTTTTAAGATCTTTGGGCAAAAAGAACAGCTAAATGTCTTCCATACAATGCACTTGTGCCTCAAGTCTTTTTCCTCTACAAACTTTCTTTCATAAACTGTGCATGTGACCGACTCCTCTTTTGTGACCCTCCGTGTGTGACTGCAAAGTACATTCATGGCAAAACACTGCATCACAATCGGTACAACTGAAGGCTTTCTCTAGGTCTTTAATAGAACATTCCTCAAGCTGTTTGGCCAGATAAAAACATTTCCCACACTGAGCAGCTGTAGGGTTTTGTATGGGACTGAAGATGTCTTGTCAAACATTTCTTCTTGAAACATTTTCCACAATGGGAACAGATGAGGGGCCCCTCATTGGCCGCATCCCCACATTGGAAATCTTCTTCGTCCCTACCTGGGTCTGATCCAGATGGGGCCTGAGGGTCAAGGTCAGGATCCTCGCTGGGATCAAACTCAGGAAGCCATCCATCTTCCGATGAAAGTGAGGACAGGGGGGCAAGGCCAGGATCCTCTTCCTGATAATCTGACTCAAAAGAAGATCCCTCATCTGTAGCAGAGAGGGTCATTGTGGTTGTTGCTGTGCACATGCAGAAGAAACCAGTTTGATAAATCATCTGACTGTAGCAACAACAAACATTTTTACAGTGTTGTGTTATTTATGTTACACAGGAAACAGAATAGTTGTGTTTTAAATGTGCACTGGGAACACACAACAATAAATACACTCACCCTTTACTGCTACTTTTTGTGTTGCTTCTCATAGCCACAGGAAGTAGGGCTGCTGTGAGTGCTACAGCATCCCGAAAAAAAAATATTTCGCCTCAAAATATGTTTTCCCCAAATTACATTACTCCTACCTGAACAGACATACAGTGCCTTCAGAAAGTATTCATACCCCTTGACTTGTTCCACATTTTGTTGAGTCACAGCCTGAATTCAAAATCAATGAAATTGATTTGTTTTTCTCACCCATCTACATGCAATACCCCATAATTATAAAGTGAAAACATGTTTTTAGAAATGTTTGCAAATTTATTGAAAATTAAGTACAGATATATCTCATTTACATAAGTATTTACACCCCTGAGTCAATACCTTGTAGAAGCACCTTTGGCAGTGATTACAGTTGTCTTTCTGGGTAAGTCTCTAAGAGCTTTCCACACCTGGATTGTACAACGTTTGCCTATTCTCTTCAAAATTCTTCAGGTTCTGTGAAATTGGTTGTTGATCATTGCTAGACAACCATTTGCAGGTCTCGCCATAGATTTTCAAGTAGACTTAAGTCAAAACTGTTACTCGGCCTCTTGGGAACATTCACTGTTGGTAAGCAACTCCAGTGTAGATTTGTGTATTAGGTTATTGTCCTGCTGAAAGGTGAATTAAACTCCCAGTGTCTGGTGGAAAGCAGACTGAACCAGGTTTTCCTCTAGGATTATTCCCGTGGTTAGCTCCATTCCGATTACAAGGATACCCATAACATTATGCAACCACCAATATGCTTGAAAATATGGAGTGTGCCTGTGGCGGGCCGGGCGCAGTGCACGCTGACCAGGTCGCCAGGTGTACGGTGTTTTCTCCGACACATTGGTGCGGCTGGCTTCCGGGTTGGATGTGCATTGTGTCAAGAAGCAGTGCGGCTAGGTTGGGTTGTGTTTCGGAGGACGCATGGCTCTCGACCTTCGCCTTTCCCGAGTCCGTACGGGAGTTGCAGCGATGAGACAAGACTGTAACTACCAATTGGATACCACGAAATTGGGGGGGTAAAAAGGGAGAAAAAAAAAAGTACAAAAATATGGAGTGTGATACTCAGTTATTAGTTGTATTGGATTTGCCCCAAACATAACACTTTGTATTCAGGACAAAAAGTGAATTGCTTTGCCACATTTTTAGCAGTATTACTTTAGTGCCTTGTTGCAAACAGGATGCGTGTTTTGGAATATGTTTTATTCTGTACACTCTTTCTTTTCACACTGTCAATTAGGTTAGTATTGTGGAGTAACTACAATGTTGTTGATCCATCCTCAGTTTTCTCCTATCACAGCTATTAAACTCTGTAACTGTGTTAAAGTCACCATTGGCCTCATGGTGAAATCCCTTCCTCTACGGCAACTGCGTTAGGAAGGATGCATGCATCTTTGTAGACTGGGTGTATTGATACACCATCCAAAGAGTAGTTAGTAACTTCACCATGCTCAAACCGATATTCGCTGTCTGCTTTAAAAAAAAAAATGTTTTACCCATCTATCTCTTTGCGAGGCATTGGAAAACCTCCCTGGTCTTTGAGGTTGAATCTGTGTTTGAAATGCATTGCTAAACTGAGGGACCTTACAGATAATTGTATGTGTTGGGTACAGAGAAGAGGTAGTCATTCAAGAATCTTGTTAAACATTATTATTGGTCCATGTAACTTTGTGACTTGTTAAGCACATTTATACCGTTGCCATAACAAATGGGGTTCAATAACTATTGACTCAAGACATTTCATATTATTCATTTTACATTTTAGTCATTTAGCAGACGCTCTTATCCAGAGCGACTTACAGTAGTGAATGCATACATTTCATTTCATGCATTTTTTTTTTGTACTGGCCCACCGTGGGAATCGAACCCACAACCCTGGCGTTGCAAACACCATGCTCTACCAACTGAGCCACAGGGAAGACATTATTCAGTAATTTGTACGGATTTCAAAAAACAATCAAACGTTGTGTAGACCAATGACAAAAAAAAATCCAAACGTGATCCTTTTTCAATTCAGGCTGTAACACATCTAAATGTGGAAAAAGTCAAGGGGTGTGAATACTTGCTGAAGGCAGTTATATTATAGCCTAGCGCTGAGTTTCTACTCTATAAATTGATGTTGTTTGGTAAATGTTTGCTTCGTTTCACAGAGACAAAAATGTCTTTCTACTTTTTTGCGCTTGGATACTTTTGGTTTGTTCCAATTCTAAATAAAACGTTGCTTCCCCACAAGATTTGAACATGTTTCTGACTTGCCTTAATAGTGCCAAACTCTGACCATCAACAGGTGATTTGCTTAATGACCGACTTTATAGAGATGGATACTTAGACACAATGGACATCTGGTTTGGCGTTTAATGAAGTGGTAACAGACTGACATACCCGTCTAATTAGCTAGATTATCCTATTGAAGATCAGAAAGGTTGGGCCTTTTTACACATTTAAATGAACAATTCCAACAGTGTGCTTGCTGGCGTTACAAACAAAAATGAATGAAGCCTATTATGGCCGAGGCGTCCATCACCTCCGTCTCAGGCTGAACCATAGCCACCTGTCACGTCTGCTCCCGCGGACTCACTCGGACTCCATCACGTCGTTGATTGCCTCCCCTAGATCTTTCACTTCCATTCCCGTGTCTGCGTTGATGTTATTTTTTTTCTGTTGTCCAGACGTTGTTCTTGTTTAATTTCATGTACATATTTATTATTAAATCCTGACCCTGTACTTGCTTCCTGTCTCCCAACGTTTTGGAATTACAGTCGCATGGATCCTTGTTACAGATTGAGCTATTGTGTTCTCATATTTTTTGCGCCTCCAAAAAGATATGCTCATTAGGAGTCAATGCATGTTATAGGGATCCCCTATGCACACGTATGTGTAAATAAAACCTATATCTAATATGCAAATATTTGGATATAAGCTGATTTCCCACTTTTAAATGGCCACAATAATAGCAATGACAACCTTGGGGGTGTAAATTCTGGGTTTGGAAAGCATTAGTGCTTTTACTGTGACATAATATATAGGACATTGTGTTTGATGCAGTATGTATGACCAATATGTAAAATGTACTGCGACACAACGAACAGAAAATGTTGTACGGTGCAATAGGCTATGTATGTCCAATATAAAAACGTACTGAACATCATGCAATACCAATGGGCTGAAAAACAATGGGATTTAAATGCGATATTTCTAAAAGTTGATTATAATTATAACATTACTAGTAAACAGTAGCATTATAAATCATGTTTTGTTATTCGTATTACTGTTGTTACCATAGCTATATAATCATTCATATTAATGCTGTTGTCAATGCTATAACATTATTTGTGCTATTAACTTTTCAGTTTTTTTTTTTAGATTGTTAAACAAAATTCTAAGTCTGCTGACATTTTCTAATACATTGTTGCCAATTTCTACCATTTGTATAATTGTTTTGCATCGTCATTGGGGAACTTCTATTTTGAAGGGAAATTGCCGAGTTCACCGCCTTATCAAAGCGCTCCATAGTCATTCTGACGTCTGCATTGGCGTGAAGCATTTAAGGTGATATGGCCTCTGCAGAAGTCAGGGCATTCATACTTCTTGCGCATCGCGGAGCAGCAGATCACTGTTGTGAAGGAAGTGAGTTTGTGTTTATACAGGACCTCCCAGCAACCAATAATTTCAATGCAGAACTATACGCAACCCTCCGCATTGTTACAGAACTTGCGAGGAGCAAGGTGATACGGTACAGAGCTCAATTTTGTCTCTTCATGCCTCCAGAGCAGTGGCGATCCGTCAATTCTTTGGGGAGGAGGCTTGACTGTTTTGCATGTTATTTTGGCATTAATACATGTCACATCAGTTTGCAGACAATGTAAAGAAATATATATCATTGAGTTGATAAAGCCGCATACAAATATGGTCTCGTTTTTGTTTTCTTGAGTAAGGGAGCTCCAAAATGCAGGTGTTTCAGCCTAGCTCAGTGCTTTCTGTGGTGGTGGGACAAGCCACCAGAAAATACAGAAGGTTGAGCTGTGATTGGATCAGTGTTCTGTCGCATAGGGACACCATGTCACCGCCAAGTCTAAGGGTAGAGCTCAGAAATTCAAGCCCCTTGGGTGCTGCCATAGAGTAAAATAAGTGCCCATCGAAGAAGCCTCAAGGTCATTGGCCACAAATAAAATAACGTCAAATCATATATCTACAGTGGCTTTGATTGGACTGATCATGTCAAAATCATCCCTTCAAAATCTTAGCTAGCAGTCGACAATCTACTGGCAAATCCCTTTTAATCCTTGTCATATGAAGATAAATTATAGATGGTGCTCATCGGCCACTGGACAAACTTTACACAACAAGTTGGAAATCGCAAATTAAACAATGAGTGGTTTGGAAGGAATCAGTGGCTAACTGCAAGCATTGCAAAGCAATCATTAGCCTGCTAGTCAGTGTAGTGGCTGTGTGGTCTCTTTTCCTAGTTTAAAATTAAACATTCAACATTGGCCATGCTGTCAATGAAGCATGAGTTGTGCCACGCTCAAAATAACTGGTACCGAACCAGTATCTGCAGTAAAGCATCTAGCACTGCGGTGCCTTAGACCGCTGCACCACGTGGGAGGCCCCTCAAAACAACTGTTAATTCTGAAGTGCAGAATCTGACTTTAGTGAGTTCAAAACAACTGGGAACTCGGGGGAAAACGAGCTGCGACTGAAAATACGTTTTGAACTTTTATCCAACTCGGAATTGTAAATCGGGAACTCGGGCCTCTTTATAGAGCTACGACCGGAAGAACACGGACGTCATCATGATTCAACCTCCCCCCAGAGTTCCCAGCTGTCTTGAAAGCACCATAAATCCAGAGAATGTCAGACTTTGACAAAATTTGACCACGAAGGACCGCCGCGCCACCTTCCTGTTCAAGTGAGTACATCACAATAAGGTGAGTCCACAAATGTCTTGTATGCTGCTGCATAAATTATTTTGTATGCCAGGGAGACGTATACTGTAGCTAAGAAAGTAATACTAAGTGTATGTGGTGTAGGAAGCTGTTAGTAGCCCATGTGCCTCACCCTAATAATTTGGTCTATTTTCACCTCTTAATTTCACCTACTGTTCTGACTTGGTGATGCACACGTAGCCTATAACCTGTTTTTGAGAAACATAATCAAATATTGTAAGAGCTTTCATTGTCCCATGTTCTGAATTATGTCGCTGTACATATCAAAAGTGCTGAAAAAAATAGTTATATTAACGACGTCTGTCCTAGCTCGCTCATTAACGTCTTAATCAAAATTAGATGGCCTCTTATCCGCTTGTCGTCCCCTTATGCCATAGTTAGTACATCTCAATTGTCAATAGAAACCACATTTGTTTAAGCAAGTCAGCCATATCAGCTATGTTCTTTTTTTAAAAGGCAGTATATGAGGCTGAATTAACGGTTTCGCTGCCAGACAAGGCTCCGCTGATAGCCAGGTGTAGCAGTGGTAAGGTGTTGGGACTGCTTTATGTAGGCTCTAACATGTTATAGGACACCTAATACAGTCCTATCAAGGGCCTCTATTTTGTGTAATTTGTTTGAACAATAAACATACCAAATTGGTCATAAGTATTTCAAACAAACAGTGAAAAATTCAGATCTTGTGAGCTGACAATAAGGAAGAAGAGGGTGTTCAGAAAATGTTACCAAAGCCAAATGCTGATACATGTGGTTGCCTTATATTATCTGGCTCTGTATTAGTTCATCAAAAGAGGACCATTGCGCTCTCCCAGTTCACCCATAACTTTGAGTGATTTTATCTTCTGATATTGTGCATTTTTTCTAAGAAAGGAAGATCTGTGGACACAGATTAAAGGGAAACAATAACACTCATTAAGTATAAACATTCAAGTAGAGAAGTTTGACTATAGAGGTTTATTAAATGTACTTAAGAGCCCAAAGCTAACTGCAATTGTAAAATATTAGATTTTTCCTAAGGTGGAATGTCACGCAGGTCACTTTTTCAACATAAACACCTTGAGGTTGTTTCATTTAGTGTAGTAAGTTCTTGAGCACCAATATTTTCATACTGTCATATTATTCAGAGGCCCTGTGCCATTGATCTTAGACCTGTTTCTTCAGTAATCCTCTGCACTGTTTCCAGGAGCTGGTTTCCAGTTGTACTTGCACTTGTGGACTTTTAGATTGTGTCTACAGGCATAGGCATTCCCACAGTCTTTGCACACAAATGCTTTGACACCAGTGTGCACACGCTCGTGAGATTTTAGATGACCTTTCTGGCTGAACCTCTTACCACATTGATCACACTCAAATGGTTTCTCGCCTGTGTGAGTGCGCATGTGAACTTTAAGGAAATTATACATAAACCCTTTCCCGCAAACTTTACAGTAATATGGTTTCAACCCTGTGTGAGTGACCTTGTGAATTTTAAGTGAATGATGATACCTAAAACCTTCCCCACAAATGTCACACTTGAACGGTTTCTCTCCTGTGTGAATGCGCACATGCTGATCCAGAGAAACTTTCACATAGAAGGCTTTACCACAGTGATTGCAGACATATGGCTTTGGCCCAGACGGCTGAATTGGCCCAGACTGTAGCTTAGGGCCAGACTGCATCTTTTCCTGAAGTGTAAGGTGACGTCTCTTGTGACTCCGGAGGGAGGAAGGTTCAAAGAAAGCTTTCTCACAGACATCACACTTGTAAGGCCTTTCACCAGTGTGCCTTATTTTATGGATCTTCAGGGTTCCGGACTGGGTGAACCTTTTACCGCAAACGTCACAGCAATACAATTTCTGGCCTGTGTGAGTTCTCTTGTGTCTGCTGAGATTAGCACCTTGACTGAACTTCTTTCCACAAACATCACAAGAAAAAGGTTTCTCTGCCCCGTGTAGAGTCATATGGCTTTTGAGATGGCACCTTCGGCCAAAACATTTGCCACACACGTCGCAAACAAAATATTTTTCTTTTGTTTCTCCAGGATGGGTGACCACCATATGCTTTCTGAGAGCAGGTGCATCGCTGAAACGTTGGCCACATACAGTACAGCTATGATCCTTTTCTATATGACTCCTCTTATGGACAGCTAAGGTTGAAGTGGTAAAGAAAAGTTTGCCGCAGGTTTCACAGCAATACTTCCTCTCCCCTGAATGCGTAGCCTCGTGATCGACCAGTCTTCGTCTCCACTTGAAGATCTTTGGGCAAAGAGAGCAGCTGAATGTCTTCTGTGCATCACCACTACACTTGTGCCTCTCTAGTCCTGTTTCCCCTAGAAACTTTTTTTCGCAAACTGTGCATGTGACCGTTTTCTTTATTTTGTGACGCTTCATGTGTGACTGCAAAGCAGGTTTCTGGCGAAACACTGCGTCGCAATCGGCACAACTGAAGGGTGTCTCTCCAGAATGTGTCATGGAGTGTTCCTCAAGCCGCCTCTTCAAGCTAAAACATCTCCCACACTGCAAGCAGCTATAGGGTTTTGAATGGGTCCGAAAGTGTTTATTCAATAAACATTTCATCTTGAAATCTTTTCCACAATGAGAACAGCGGAAGGGCTGCCTGTCTCGTTTGTCTTGGCCTGTTGCAGACAGGGTCTGGGGTTCAAGATCAACCTCGTCTTGTGGATGAAACTGAGGGAGCAAATCCTCATCTGATGCAGGTGAGGACAGGGGGACAAAGTCAGGTTGATCATCATGATGATTAGACTCAGAGACAGATCCCTCATCTGTAAAAGAGATGGTCATTGTTAATTTTGTTGTGGACATGAAGAAACCAGTACATACATAAAATTAAGGAAAAGACATCAAAATACAACAAAAACACTGCACACCTAAGTCATAGTAGATCTCTAAACCATCTAGGCTGCGCTAACTAACAATACGCAGTCTACACTGTGTAGCAACAATTGTGTATCAAACGGCAGGGCAGAGAAGCAAACCCAGGTCGCTGGTGTGAAATGCAAACACCCTACGCATCCCGCCAGTAGGGTTAACCCACTTGGTGGCAATTGTAACGTGGGGGCCAGCATCCCGAAGTTGCCTCTTCACTGTTGACGTTGAGACTGGTGTTTTGCAGGTACTATTTAATGAAGCTGCCAGTTGAGGACTTGTGAGGCATCCGTTTCTCAAACTAGACACTAATGTACTTGTCCTCTTGTATGTGTGTATGTACAGTGGATTTAAAAAGTCTACACACTCCTGTTAAAATGCCAGATTTTTGTGATGTAAAATAATGAGACAAAGATAAATCATGTCAGAACTTTTTCCACCTTTAATGTAACCTATAACGTGAACCATTCAATTGAAAAACAAACTGAAATCTTTGAGGGGGAAAAATAAAAAAACTCACAATCACCTGGTTGCATAAGTGTGCACACCCTTAAACTAATACTTTGTTGAAGCACCTTTTGATTTTATTACAGCACTCAGTCTTTTTGGGTAGGAGTCTATTAGCATGGCACATCTTGATGTGGCAATATTTGCCCACTCTTCTTTGCAAAAGCGCTCCAAATCTGTCAGATTGCGAGGACACCTGTGCACAGCCCTCTTCAGATCACCCCAGAGATGTTCAATTGGATTCAGGTCTGGGCTCTGGCTGGGCCATTCCAAAACATTAATCTTCTTCTGGTGAAGCCATGCTTTCGTGGATTTGGATGTGTGCTTTGGGTCGTTGTCGTGCTGAAAGGTGAACTTCCTCTTCATCTTCAGCTTTCTAACGGACGCCTGAAGGTTTTGGGCCACAATTGCCTGGTATTTGGAACTGTTCATAATTCCCTCCACCCTGACTAAGGCCCCAGTTCCAGCTGAAGAAAGCATGATGCTGCCACCACCATGCTTCACTGTGGGTATTGTGTTCTTTGGGTGATGTGTAGTGTTGTTTTTGTACCAAACATACCTTTTGGAATTATGGCCAAAAAGTTCAACCTTGGTTTCATCAGACCATAACACATTTTCCCACGTGCTTTTGGGGGACTTGATGTTTGTTTTTGCAAACTTCAGCCGGGCTTGGATGTTTTTCATTGTAAGAAAAGGCTTCCGTCTTGCCACCCTACCCCATAGCCCATTCATATGAAGAATACGGGAGATTGTTGTCACATGTAGCACACAGCCAGTACTTGCCAGAAATTCCTGCAGTTCCTTTAATGTTGCTGTAGGCCTCTTGGAAGCCTCCCTGACCAGTTTTCTTCTCGTCTTTTCATACATTTTGGAGGGACGTCCAGTTCTTGGAAATGTCTCTGTGGTGCCATATTTTCTCCACTTGATGATGACTGTCTTCACTGTGTTCCATGGTATATGTAATGCTTTGGAAATTCTTTTGTACCCTACTTCTGACTGATATCTTTCAACAATGAGATCCCTCTGATGCTTTGGAAGCTCTCTGCGGACCATGGCTTTTGCTCTGAGATGCAACTAAGAAAATGTCAGGAAAGTCCTACTAGAACAGCTGAGCTTTATTTGTGATTAATCAGAGTCACTTAAAAATGATGGCAGGTGTGTAATGACTTCTATTTAAACATGAGTTTGAATGTGATTGGTTAATTCTGAACACAGCCACATCCCCAGTTATAAGAGGGTGTGCACACTTATGCAACCAGGTTATTGTAAGGTTTTTATTTTTCATTTTTCCCCCTCGTAGATGTCAGTTTGTTTTTCAATTGAATTGTTCACATTATAGGTCACATTAACAGTAGAAAAAGTTTGACAAGATATATCTTTGTCTCATTCTTTTACATCACAAAAACCTGGCATTTTAACAGGGGTGTGTAGACTTTATATCCACTGTATGTATGTATGTATGTATGTATGTATGTATGTATGTATGTATGTATGTATGTATGTATGTATGTATGTATGTATGTATGTATGTATGTATGTATGTATGTATGTATGTATGTATGTATGTATGTATGTATGTATGCATGCATGCATGCATGCATGCATGCATGCATGTATGTATGTATACATTTGAAGTATGAAGTTTACATACACCTTAGCCAAATACATTTAATCCTAGTAAAGATTCCCTGTCTTAGGTCAGTTAGGATCACCACTTTATTTTAAGAATGTGAAATGTCAGAATAATAGTAGAGAGAATGATTTATTTCAGTTTTTATTTCTTTCATCACATTCCTCGTGGGTCAGAAGTTTACATGCTACCAAATACTAGTTGAGTGTATTGCCTATAAATTGTTTAACTTGGGTCAAAAGTTTCAGGTAGCCTTCCACAAGCTTCTCACAATAAGTTGGGTGAATTGTGGCCCATTCCTCCTGACAGAGCTGGTGTAATTGAGTCAGGTTTGTAGGCCAACCTTGCTCGCACACGCTTTTTCAGTTCTGCAAAAACATTTTCTATAGGATTGAGGTCAGGGCTTTGTGAAGACCACTCCAATACTTTGACTTTGTTGTCCTTAACTTGTTGGGGGTAGGGGGCCGTATTTTCACGGTTGGATAAAAAAAACGTGCCCGATTTAAACTGGTTACTACTCTTACCCAGAAACGAGAATATGCATATAATTAGTAGATTTGGATAGAAAACACTCTAAAGTTTCTAAAACTGTTTGAATGGTGTCTGTGAGTATAACATAACTCATGGCAGTCAAAACCCTGAGACAAATCCTAACAGGAAGTGGAAATCTGATTTGTGGAATCACTTTCAACCCTTTGCCTATGAAACACACCGTGAGTTAGGATTCATTTAGCACTTCCTAAGGCTTCCACTAGATGTCAACAGTCTTTACAAAGTGGTTTGAGTCTTCTCCGGTAAAAACTGACCGAACGAGAGGCCTGGAAAGTTTGTCATAGAGGGATACTACTATGATGCACGTGCCCGTGGGTACTCTCTTGTTCTGAAACGTTTAGTAAGACAATGCAATCGTCCGCCTTGAATATTATTGAAGTTCTGATTGAAAAAGGCCCTAAAGATTTATGTTATACAACGTTTGACATGTTTGAACGAACATAAAAACATTTTTTTTTTGCACATTCGTGAGGACAAGTCCCGCGCGCTTCGTACATTATGAGTAGCCTTCGGAACGCGCTAACAAGAAGGAGCTATTGGGACATAAATTAACTTTTTCGAACAAAACTACATTTGTTGTGGACCTGGGATGCCTGGAAGTGCCTTCTGATGAAGATAATCAAAGGTAAGTGAATATTTACAATAGTATATTTGATTTTAGATGAGTCCAAGATGGCGCTAACTTGTATTGCCTAGCCTATTTTTCTGAGCATAGCACCTCATTTATTGCAAAGTGTGATTTCCCAGTAAAGTTATTTTTAAATCTGGCAATGCAGTTGCATTCACGAGATGTTAATCTATAATTCTTTGAATGACAATATTATATTTTACCAATGTTTTCGAATAGTAATTTTGTAAATTGTAGCGCTGATTCACCGGAACCATTTGAGGGAAAATATTTTCTGAACGTCACGCGCCAATGGAAAATGCTGTTTTTATATATAAATATGAACTTTATCGAACAAAAAATGCATGTATTGTGTAACATGATGTCCTAGGAGTGTCATCTGATGAAGATTGTCAAAGGTTAGTGCTGCATTTAGCTGTGTTTTGGGTATTTGTGATGCATGCTAGTTGCTTTGAAAATGGCAGTGTGATTATTTTTGGCAGGGTACTCTCCTAACAATCTAATGTTTTGCTTTTGCTGTAAAGCCTTTTTGAAATCGGACGACGTGGTTCGATTCAGGACAGGTGTATCTATAAAATGGTGTAAAATAGTCATATGTTTGAGAAATTGAAGTTATAGCATTTATGAGGTTTTGTATTTCGCGCGACGCGATTCCACTGGCTGTTGACTAGGGTGGGACGCAAACATCCCACGTTTCCCAGACAGGTTAAGCCATTTTGCCACAACTTTGGAAGTACGCTTGGGGTCATTGTCCATTTGGAAGACCCATTTGCGACCAAGCTTTAACTTCCTGACTGAAGTCTTGAGAAGGTGCTTCAATATATCCACAATTTTCTTTCCTCATAATGCCATCTATTTGGTGAAGTGCACCAGTCCCTCCTGCAGCAAAGCACCCCCACAACATGATGCTGCCACCCCCATACTTCACGGTTGGGATGGTGTTCTTCGGCTTGCAAGCATCCCCCTTTTTCCTCCAAACATAACGATGGTCATTATGACCAAAGAGTTCTATTTTTGTTTCATCAGACCAGAGGACATTTCTCCAAAAAGTACGATCTTTGTCCCCATGTGCAGTTGCAAACCGTAGTCTGCCTTTTTTATGGTGGTTTTGAAGCAGTGGCTTCTTCCTTGCTGAGCAGCTTTTCAGGCTATGTCGATATAGGACTCGATTTACTGTGGATACTTTTGTACCCGTTTCCTCAAGCATCTTCACAAGGTCCTTTGCTGCTGTTCTGGTATTGATTTGCACTTTACACAACAAAGAACGCATCTCCTTCCTGAGCGGTATGACGGCTGTGTGGTCCCATGGTGTTTATACTTGCGTAAAATTGTTTGTACAAATGAACGTAGTACCTTCAGACGTTTGGAAATTGTTCCCAAGGATGAACCAGACTTGTGGAGGTCTACAATTTTTTTTCTGAGGTCTTGGCTGATTTCTTGAAGGTAGGCCTTGAAATACATCCACAGGTACACCTCCAATTGCCTCAAATGATGTCAATTAGCCTATCAGAAGCTTCTAAAGCCATGACATAATTTTCTGGAATTTTCCAAGCTGTTTAAAGGCACAGGCAACTTAGTGTATGTAAACTTCTGACCCACTGGAATTGTGATAGTGAATTTAAGTTAAATAGTCAGTCTAATTGTTGGAAAAATTACTTGTGTCATGCACAAAGTAGATGTCCTAACCGACTTGCCAAAACTATAGTTTGTTAACAAGAAATTTGTGGAGTGGTTGAAAAGTGAGTTTTAATGACTCCAACCTAAGTGTATGTAAACTTCCGACTTCAACTGTATATATGTTTATATATGTTTTTTAAGACAATCACGTACCAATAATTGCTTCTTTCCAATGCCTTCATAAAGTATTCATACCCCTTCACTTATTCCACATTTTGTTGTGTTACAGCCTGAATTCAAAATTGATGAAATATATTTCTCACTAACCTACAGACAATACTACATAATGACAAAGTGAAAACATGTTTGTAGATTTTTTGGCTAATTAAATACAGAAATATCCAATTTACAAAAGTATTTACATCTCTGAGTCAATACTTTGTATAAGCACCTTTGGAGGCGATTACAGATTTGAGTCGTCTTGGGTATGTCAAGGACTTTCACATTCTTGTTCTGAAGCCATTCCAGCATTGCTTTGGCTGTATGCTTGGGGTCATTGTCCTGATGGAATGTACATTTATCCCAGTCTAAGGTTTTTTTGCACTCTGCAGCAGGTTCTAATCAAGGACTTTCCTGTATTTGGCTACATTCATTGTTCCCTCTATCCTTACCAGTCTCCCAGTCCCTGCTGCCACCACAGACCACAGAAATGTTTGCCTTATGCTCGGAGTCTTTCACGTGCCTTTTTGCAAACTCCAGTCATGTGCCTTCATCCTCAGGAGTGGCTTCCGTCTGGTCACCTTCCCATAATGCCCAGATTGGTGAAGTGGTGTAGAGACTGACAGGTTCTCCCACCTCAGCCAAGGAACTCTGTAGTTCTGTCAGAGTGGTCATTGGGGTTCTTGGTCACCTCCCTGACCAAAGTCCTTCTTGTCCGTTGGCTCAGTTTGGTCTGACGGCCAGCTGTAGGCAGAGCCTGAGTAGTTCCAATGATTGAAACCACTGTGCTCTGGGAAACTTTCAACACTCAGAAATTGTTTTATACCCTTCCCCAGATAGAATTGTGATGAGGCATACAGTATATATCGGAGATACACGGACAGTTCAATTGTGACAACTTGATTGGAGTCTACCTGTGGCCAATTCAATTGTTTGGACATGATTTAGAAAAAAGCAAATGTCTATGTAAGTTGACAGTGGAGGTCAGAGCAGAAACTACTTGTGTGTGTGTGTGTGTACACACAGTCAAAAGTTTTATAACACCTACTCATTCAAGGGTTTTTATTTATTTTTACTATTTTCTACATTGTAGAATAATAGTGAAGACAGCTGCATTATGAAATAACACATGGAATCATGTAGTAACCAAAAAGTGTTAAACAAATCAAAATATATTTTATATTTGAGATTCTTCAAAGTAGCCACCCTTTACCTTGATAACAGCTTTGCACTCTTAGCATTTTCTCAACCAGCTTCACCTGGAATACTTTTCCAAAAGCCTTGAAGGAGTTCCCATATATGCTGAGCACCTGTTGGCTGCTTTTCCTTCACTCTGCGGTCCAACTCATCCCAAACCATCTCAATTGGGTTGAGGTCAGGTGCTTGTGGAGGCCAGGTCATCTGATGCAGCACTCCCTCACTCTCCTTCTTGACCCTTACACAGCCTGGCTGTTTGTTGGATCATTGTCCTGTTGAAAAACAAATGATAGTCCCACAAAGCACAAACCAGATGGGATGCGTATCGCTGCAGAATGCTGTGGTAGCCATGCTGGTTAAGTGACAGTGTCACCAACAAAGCACCCCACACCATCTCCTCCATGCTGCATGGTTGGAACCACACATGCAGAGATCATCCGTTCACCTACTCTGCGTCTCAGAAAGACACGGAGCCTGGAAAAAATGTCACTAGTCTAATGTCCATTGCTTGTGTTTCTTGGCCCAAGCAAGTCTCTTATTCGTGTCCTTTAGTAGTGTTTTCTTTGCAGCAATTCGACCATGAAGGCCTGATTCATGCAGTCTCCTCTGAACAGTTGATGTTGAGATGTGTCTGTTACTTGAACTCTGAAGCATTTATTTGGGCTGCAATTTCTGAGGCTGGTAACTCTAATAAACTTATCCTCTGCAGCAGAGGTAATTCTGGGTCTTCCTTTCCTGTGGCGGTCCTCATGAGAGCCAGTTTCATCATAGCGCTTGATGGTTTTTGCAGTTGCACTTGAAGAAACTTTCAAGATTCTTGAAATTTTCCATATTGACTGGCCTTCATGTCTTAAAGCAATGATGGACTGTCGTTTCTCTTTGCTTATTTGAGCTGTTCTTGCCATAATATGGACTTCGTCTTTTATCAAATAGGGCTATCTTCTGTATACCACCCCTACCTTGTCACAACACAACTGATTGGCTCAAATGCATTAGGAAGGAAAGAAAATCCACAAATGTACTTTTAACCTGTTAGGGCTAGTGGGCAGTATTTACACGGCCGGATAAAAAATGTACCCGATTTAATCTGGTTACTACTCCTGCCCAGTAACTAGAATATGCATATAATTATTGGCTTTGGATAGAAAACACCCTAAAGTTTCTAAAACTGTTTGAATGGTGTCTGTGAGTATAACAGAACTCATATGGCAGGCAAAAACCTGAGAAGATTCCATGCAGGAAGTGGCCTGTCTGACAAGTTGTTGTTCTTCTTTCCTCTGTTTATTGAAGACTGAGGATCTTTGCTGTAACGTGACACTTCCTACGGCTCCCACAGGCTCTTAGAGCCCGGGAAAAAGCTGAACGATATCGAGGCAGCCCCAGGCTGAAACACATTATCGCTTTTGACAAGTGGCCGATCAGAGGACAAAGGGCTTAGGCGCGTGCCCGAGTCGACCCCATGCTTTATTTTCTTTCGTCTGTTTACCTAAATGCAGATTCCCGGTCGGAATATTATCGCTTTTTTACGAGAAAAATGGCAGAAAAATTGATTTTAAACAGCGGTTGACATGCTTCGAAGTACGGTAATGGAATATTTAGAATTTTTTTGTCACGAAATGCGTCGTGCGCATGACCCTTATTTACACTTCGGATAGTGTCTTGAACGCACAAACAAAACGCCGCTGTTTGGATATAACTATGGATTATTTTGAACCAAACCAACATTTCTTATTGAAGTAGAAGTCCTGGGAGTGCATTCTGACGAAGAACACCAAAGGTAATCAAACTTTTCTAATAGTAAATCGGAGTTTGGTGAAGGCTAAACTTGCTGGGTGTCTAAATAGCTAGCCCTGTGATGCCGGGCTATCTACTTAGAATATTGCAAAATGTGCTTTCACCGAAAAGCTATTTTAAAATCGGACATATCGAGTGCATAGAGGAGTTCTGTATCTATAATTCTTAAAATAATTGTTATGCTTTTTGTGAACGTTTATCGTGAGTAATTTAGTAAATTGTTAGTAAATTCACCGGAAGTTTGCTAGTTCTGAACGTCACATGCTAATGTAAAAAGCTGGTTTTTGATATAAATATGAACTTGATTGAACAAAACATGCATGTATTGTATAACATAATGTACTAGGTGTGTCATCTGATGAAGATCATCAAAGGTTAGTGCTGCATTTAGCTGTCTTCTGGGTTTTTGTGACATTATATACTAGCTTGAAAAATGGGTGTCTGATTATTTCTGGCTGGGTACTGTGCTGACATAATCTAATGTTTTGCTTTCGTTGTAAAGCCTTTTTGAAATCGGACAGTGTGGTTAGATTAACGAGAGTCTTGTCTTTAAAATGCTGTAAAATAGTCATATGTTTGAGAAATTGAAGTAATAGCATTTCTAAGGTATTTGAATAACGCGCCACAGGATTCCACTGGCTGTTACGTAGGTGGGACGATTTCGTCCCGCCGGCCCTAGAGAGGTTAACAAGGCACACCTGTTCATTGAAAGGCATTCCAGGTGATTACCTCATTGTTAAGATAATGGGCATAATGCCAACCCAGAGATGGCGCTAGTGGGGCACCTATCTAGGATATATAAACAGGTGCATTGTGAGAGTCTGATTAGGATTGTCGTGACCTGTAACATGTAATACCTGAGTAAAGGATTATGCTTGAATTTGACCAAACTCTCCGACGTGAGTTATTCACATAATAGCATGGTCTCAGAAGTGGGGGCTCTGGCAGGTGAGCTCTACCTGGTGGTGGATGAGTCTGTTAGTCCACTTCAAGAGCTTCCCCACCAAATTCCCATTCCACTGAAGGAAAATATACAAAAGGCTGTTGATTCAAAGGATGAACAGGGTGTCATTACGAAGGTCACCAAACCTACTAAGTCAATAAGCAACATGGTTGTGGTGGAAAAGCCTGGCAAAATAAGAGTCTGCCTCGATCCAAGTGCCCCAAACAAAGCCTTATGTAGGGCACCATACTAAATGCCTACCATTGAATAGATATTGCCAAGCCTGGCAAAAGTGCAAATCCTTTCAGTTATGGATGCAAAAAAAGGTTACTGGCAGGTATGTTTGGATGAAGAGAGTAGTTACCTCACCATATTTTGGACCCCCAATGGTAGATACCAGTGGACAAGGTTAGAGCCTTTGAGTGAAACCAGCTGCAGAGAAATATCCCCAAAGGCAACATGATGCACTTCAGGGACAGCCAGGAATAGGTGTCATAGCTGATGACATCCTGGCATACAGCTGTTGTGCTACAACGGAAGAAGCAATGGAGGACTCCCACAGAGAGCTTCAGCAGCAGTCCTGTACAGCGCTTAATGTCTAGACGCACTCGCTCTCTGTTGCCAACAGTTCCCGAGCTCCTCGCACCATAGGTCATTAGGGATGTTCAGGCACACAAACGTGCACGTCAGAACAACTCAAAACATTACTATGACTCGGATGGCAAAAAATTCTGCATGTAATAAAAAAAAAGGTCAAGCTGTCAGCGTGCACATGTCACCTCACACCAGGGATGCCATATGGGGTCTTGGCACATGCATAGGGCACATCAGCGCAAGGTCATATGAAGTGGAAGGGCCGAAAGTATGGAAGGAACCAAAAGGACATACGCCCAGTTCAGGAGAGCATAGGGCACAGGAGGGCCACATGGGAAGACTGAATATCCTCTGGATGGTGAGGGCAGGACACATAATGAGGAGACGGGGAAGACCCCACCAGGGCAGTTATCTCTGCCGACCGTGCCTACACAATTTCAGGAGGCTGAGGAAGGAGAGGCCCCGAGACTCCCAGAGGTGCCAGGAGAAAACCTGAGGATCCCAGAGGTGCCCAAAGTCCCAGAAGTGCCAGGAGAGGACCTGAGGATCCCAGAGGTGCCCAACGTCCCAGAAGTGCCAGGAGAGGACCTGAGGATCCCAGAGGTGCCCAACGTCCCAGAGGTGCCAGGAGAGGACCTGAGGATCCCAGAGGTGCCCAACGTCCCAGAGGTGCCAGGAGAGGACCTGAGGATTCCAGAGGTGCCCAAAGTCCCAGAGGTGCCAGGAGAGGACCTGAGGATCCCAGAGGTGCCCAAAGTCCCAGAGGTGCCAGGAGAGGACCTGAGGATCCCAGAGGTGCCCAACGTCCCAGAGGTGCCAGGAGAGGACCTGAGGATGCCAGAGGTGCCCAACGTCCCAGAGGTGCCAGGAGAGGACCTGAGGATGCCAGAGGTGCCCAACGTCCCAGAGGTGCCAGGAGAGGACCTGAGAATCCCAGAGGTGCCCAACGTCCCAGAGGTGCCAGGAGAGGACCTGAGGATCCCAGAGGTGCCCAACGTCCCAGAGGTGCCAGGAGAGGACCTGAGGATCCCAGAGGTGCCCAACGTCCCAGAGGTGCCAGGAGAGGACCTGAGGATGCCAGAGGTGCCCAACGTCCCAGAAGTGCCAGGAGAGGACCTGAGGATCCCAGAGGTGCCCAACGTCCCAGAGGTGCCAGGAGAGGACCTGAGGATCCCAGAGGTGCCCAACGTCCCAGAGGTGCCAGGAGAGGACCTGAGGATCCCAGAGGTGCCCAAAGTCCCAGAGGTGCCAGGAGAGGACCTGAGGATCCCAGAGGTGCCCAACGTCCCAGAGGTGCCAGGAGAGGACCTGAGGATGCCAGAGGTGCCCAACGTCCCAGAGGTGCCAGGAGAGGACCTGAGGATCCCAGAGTTGCCCAACGTCCCAGAGGTGCCAGGAGAGGACCTGAGGATGCCAGAGGTGCCCAACGTCCCAGAGGTGCCAAGAGAGGACCTGAGGATGCCAGAGGTGCCCAACGTCCCAGAGATGCCAGGAGAGGACCTGAGGATGCCAGAGGTGCTCAATGTCCCAGAGGTGCCAGGAGAGGACCTGAGGATGCCAGAGGTGCCCAACGTCCCAGAGGTGCCAGGAGAGGACCTGAGGATGCCAGAGGTGCCCAACATGCTACCAGTGCGACACACTATGTTCCTTAAGAGATGGAAAATTATTTTGTTGATCATGTAAATAGGTATTTTCACTGTGGTATTAAAATGGTATGAAGAGCTCGAGCTAATTCTATATGAAAAGGAAGATATTAAGATAATGGGCATAATGCCAACCCAGAGATGGCGCTAGTGGGGCACCTATCTAGGATATATAAACAGGTGCATTATGAGTGTCTGATTAGGATGTCGTGACCTGTAACATGTAATACCTGAGTAAAGGATTATGCTTGAATTTGACCAAACTCTCCAACGTGAGTTATTCACATACACATAACACTCATGAAGCTGGTTGAGTGAATACCAAGAGTGTGCAAAGCTGTCAACAAGGCAAAGGGTGGCTACTTTGAAAAATCTCAAATATAAAATATATTTTGATTTTTTTAACACTTTTTTGTTTATTACATGATTCCATATGTGTTATTTCATAGTTTTGATGTCTTCACTATTCTACAATGTAGAAAATAGTCAAAATAAAGAAAAACCGTTGAATGAGTGGGTGTCCAAACTTTTGACTAGTACTGTATATTTTTGAAATGACTAATGTTACTGGCCCCACTACAGAAACAACAAAAACAAAATACATGTAATTTTGTCCTTAAAACATTTAATGTAAATACTGTAGAATTCCATTCATTCCTATGGAGGACTGCTCTTACTGGGGAGTGCCAATATGGCCGACCGGTGGCTTCAAAGCCTCAAAAGCATCAGTATTTCAAGGTTTATATACGTAATTCACTTTAACCCACCTGGTGGGAATTCTAACATGACTCATATAGCGAGGATCGATATAATATTGATGTTCCACATATTAACACATTCATCTTAGGGATAGGCGTCCCGTTGACGGGACAGTTGTAAATCAAGCAGCGCTTTATGTCACGATCGCAGATTTTAGAGAAACAACAAATGTCGGTACATATAAGTGTCTTATTTCGGCTGAAAGCTTAAATTCTTGCTAATATAACTGCACTGTCCAATTTACAGTAGCTATTACTGCGAAAAAAAATGCCATGCTATTGTTTGAGGAGAGCTCCTAACAACAAAAAACACTTTTTTCACTGCAATAGGTTTGATAAACTCATATCTGAAGGTGAAACTTACATAATGAAATCTTGCTCTGATTTATCATCCAAAGGGTCCCAGAGATAACATGAAGTGTCATTTTGTTAGATAAAATCATTTTTCATATCCTAAAAAGGTCCAGATAGCATGCACGATCGATTTTGTATTTCCACTCATTCAATTTGCAAAGAAAGGAATCTGTGATAACCTAACCCTGAACATTGTTTCAACCAGTCAAATCACGTTCGTATGTATTCCTCAGAGATCCTAGAACGTAACCAGACTTCACTATATCATTAGGGGTGTAGTATATCCTATAGGACACCAAATTTGGTCAGAGAGCGATGCCTTCATGGCACGCCGATGACGCGGCCGGTCTTCATTTGATCGACTGTATCTTTGTCAAATAAGCACCAATGGGGGTCATACAAAGCTAACTAGATAGCCAATGAGCTGGGCTTTATGGGAGTATCCAGAAACCCTGTATATGTCGCAAAATGTAGGTGCTAACTTTTTGCGACAGCATGCCTTTTCCTTTTGGACAAAAATTATAATATTCAGAGACATGAAAACTGGTTGTTTTGCAAATGTTGAACTTATAATATGGCTACTAATACTGGAAAAGCTAAATCAAAGTCCAAGTATACAGATTTGACAAAAGTCAAATGTCTACTTCACGATTTGCCCAAATGTACCTGTGTGACTTCACAGTAAATGTCATGTAGTTTGCTCATAATTCAAGTTATTTGCACATACACTGCTGCCACCTCTTGGACACCATCGGAATTACAACCAGAGTGATGGCTAGAACTGGGACCTTTCTCTTGCATTTCAAAGATGGTTGTAGAAAAAAAACTGGTTGTTTTTCTCTTTGTATTTTCTTCTACCAGATCTATTGTTATATTCTCCTACATTCAATTCACATTTCCACAAACTTCAAAGTGTTTCCTTTTAAATGGTACCAAGAAAATGCATATCCTTGCTTCAGGGCCTGAGCTACAGGCAGTTAGATTTGGTATGTAATTTTAGGCAAAAATTGAAAAAAAAGGGGCTATCCCCCTTTACACATGAAACTGAAATGTTGATTCAACTGTCACTGTGTGCTCCTTCTATGGTACCAGGGACTTAACCAACATGAGCAAAATACGTTACATGCTCACCCCTTTGTGGTTTTTCGTCCGTCCTCCCTCCTGCCCGACGGAGAGGCCTGTTTTCAGCTGTTTTCTCCACCGCTCTCACTTCCGATTCGACCACGTACGTTAGCAGTGCTATTTTCTCTATCGAGGTTTTACTCAACACCTCCATGAATGATGCAAACTTTCTCTGAAAGATTAAGAGTAATTGAACTTAGTGATACCGTTACTGTAAATCCAAAACACACTCACTGCCTCATCGTCACTGCCTGAAGCTTTGATTAAATGACAGTTAATTGATGCACTCACCGTGTTGGTTTTATTCACGCGTGTCATTTCTCTCTTTAGCAAACTATTCTCTTCATTTTCCATAACAGCAACAAAGCACTCGTCTAGGAGTCTCGACACCTCTCTTACTGCTGATTCAACGAATATATCCATAATAGTACATAATTGTGTCTGAAAAACCTCGTTGCTCGACATGGTTGTTAGCGCCGCTCTGAAGCCAAGCCAGCAATAATAATTTAGTACTTCCGGGTCACGGATTTTTTTTCTTCTTCTATGGCATTATAGCGGTCCGCAAACAACGTTAGAGGTGCAAGCCGCCAGCTACTGGATGGGGTGAAAACTGATCCTTAACAAAATATTAGGGAGAAGAGAAGAATAAAATATAATTCTAATATTCCAAAGTAAACAAAAACAAACAAAAACAAAAACTCCTTCAGTCAGATTCAAATGTTTAGGTTGTAAAGACATGAGTAAGGTTTTTAATCAAGTCAACACTCACCAGGCTGCAGGGCCAGAGGTATTCAAGGGCCTGTTCTCAGAGCATGTGCAGAACAGCTGGCAGGCATATGCATTGTCATTTTCAACCTCTCTTTGTCCCAGTCTGTAATCCCCACATGTCTCAAGCTGACCACCATCCTTCCTGTTCACAAGAACTCTAAGGCTACATGCCACAATGACTACCGCCCTCTAGCACTCACATCTGTAATCATGAAGTGCTTTGAAAGGCTGGTTATGGCACACATCAACTCCATCATCCTAGACACCCTAGACCCACTCCAATTTGCATACCGCCCCACAGGGGTATGTGCTTAGTTCTCTCCTGTATTCCCTGTTGACCCACAACTTATTATTATAAAAAAAATGTTGCATTGGAACATGACCATGGACATGTTTAATAAAATGTTCACATTCAATCCCAATAAAATGAGATTTAACAGATTTTCATAGAAAGAATACACAAAGTTAGAGATGATCTTTGGGTCTTTACACGTCGCCGGAGGCCCCGGGCTGAGCGGCGTCGCCGGAGGCCCCGGCGTGAGCGGCGTCGCCGGAGGCCCCGGGCTGAGGGGTGTCGCCGGAGGCCCCGGGCTGAGGAGCGTCGCCGGAGGCCCCGGGCTGAGGAGGATCGCCGGATGCCCCGGGCTGAGGAGCGTTGCCGGAGGCCCCGGGCTGAGGAGCTTCGCCGGAACCGGTCTCACCAGACTGGGGAGACGCACAGGAGACTGGGTGCGCACTGAAAGGAGAGTGCGAGGAGCAGGCACAGGACGTAATGGACTATGGAGGCGCACTGGAGGGCTGGAGCAAATGGCTTGCACAACTCGCCCTGGCAGAAAGAGGAGCGTAGCCGGAGGCTCCGGGCTGAGGAGCGTAGCTTGAGTCTCTGGGCTGAGGAGCGTCGCCGTAGGTTCCGTGCCTTGGATCACCACTGGAGGCTTTGTGCCATGGATCATCACTGGAGGCTCCGGGCCATGGATTATCACTGGAGGCTCCGTGCCATGGATCATCCCTACAGGCTCCGGGCCATGGATCATCACTGGAGGCTTCATGCCATGAATCCTCCCTACAGGCTCCGGGCCATGGATCATCACTGGAGGCTTCGTGCTATGGATCATCCCTACAGGCTCCGGGCAATGGATCATCACTGGAGGCTTTGTGCCATGGATCATCACAGGAGGCTTCCTACGGGGAGCTGGAACCGGTCTCACCAGACTGGGGAGACACACAAGAGACTGGGTGCGCACTGAAAGGAGAGTGCGAGGAGCAGGCACAGGACGTACTGGACTATGGGGGCGCACTGGAGGGCTGGAGCGTATGGCTTGCACAACCCGCCCTGGCTGGATGCTCAACTCAGCTCGACAACTGCAGGGTGCGGGCACAGATCGCACCGGCCTGTGAATGCACCCTGACGACACAGTGCGTATCACCGCACAACACGGTGCCTGCCCCGTCACTTGCTCCCCACAGTAAGCACGGGAAGTTGGCTCAGGACTCCACCCTGACTCTGCCCAACTCCCCGTGTGCCCCCCCCCCAAAAAAAATGTTGGGGGCTTCCTCTCGCACTTGCCTCTGGGTGGATATAGCGCCTCATAGTATCGCCGCTCCGCTCTCGCTGCCTCGATCTCCTCCTTCGGACAGCGATACTCCCCAGCCTGCCTCCAGGGTCCTTTCCCGTCTAATATCTCCTCCCAAGTCCATTTTTCCGCTGCTCCATTCCACGCTGCTTGGTCCTTTGTTGGTGGGTGATTCTGTCACAGGCATCGAAAGGATTAGACCAAGGCACAGCGTGTTGAGTGCTCATCTTTACTTTTAATGAAAACACTTCACAAGAAAAAATAAACAACAGCCAAACAGTTCTGTCAGGTACACTAACAAACTAAACAGAAACACAAGACCCAAAGAAAAACAGGCTGCCTAAGTATGGCTTCCAATCAGAGACAACGAAAGACACCTTCCTCTGATCGGAAACCATACTCGGCCACACATGGAAAATGAAACATAGAAACCGAAAACTAGAACAAATTCCCCTAGAAACAAACCAACCCCAAAACACCCAAAACAACCCCCTTGCCACGCCCTGACCATTCTACTATGGCAAAATGACCCTTCTCACTGGTCAGGACGTGACACTTTCAAACATTTTTGCTTCTTTAGTTCCTTACTGTGTATAATGGAGATAGATCTTACATTGAAGTTAAATATTTCCCAGTTACTTTCATGCTTTGGTTCTAAATCATTTGAGTTAAACGAGTCTATGAACAAGTTCTTTATGCTCTTGTTAAAGACTGGATCATTCAGGAGTGAATTATTAACTTTCCAGTATCCTTGAATACCACTGGGTTTTTCAGAACATTCTAACTTCTATAATATAATTGTATGATCAGTCAAAGGAGCATGTTCATGATTTACTTCTTGTACATACTGTAAAAGTGTGGGAGAAATGAGAAACAGATCAGTTCTGGATCTGACAGTCATTGACCTATTACACCAGGTGTATCCGTTTAAGTTCGTATTAAAGAAGCGCCATGTATCGATCACTGTCAGCTTACTGCAAAATGAGGTGATGATGTCACTATTCTGAGATCTTTGAGCTATTCTAGGTGGAAATCTATCCAAAGAGTTATGAGGTGTTTCATTAAAGTCTCCAGCTATTATTTATAAGCCATGCATTTGTACACTTGTTTTGCAGCTCGGTAAGCTTTTTAGGAAGGTGCAAAAAGAAAGTCTTACTTGAGGTGTAAGAGTTGTACACATATACATTGCATATAATAAAACAAGCATTATCTAGTTTTGAGATCAATATAACCCATCTCCCATCTTTGGACATACAAGACTCTGAAATATCACCTCTAAATGTATGAAGCAGTATCATAGTACCAGCTGAGTGGTTAGTCCAGTGACTATAATAAACATTATTTCCCCATGGTGATTTCCAAAAACTAGAATTTTAATCGCAAGAGTGAGTCTCCTGGAGTAAAATTAAATCTGCATTAGAATGTTTACAAAATCAAAAAGTGCTTTTCTTTTGTATATGTTTCATAAACCACTGGCATTTAGAGACACAATATTTAGTGCACTGAATTCAAAACATTGCATAACCTTACAAAAATTAAATTAAAATAAGACAAATACAGTGTAGTGACATTAATAACTGGTTAACTAGTTGAACTATTAAGCTAGGTAGATAATAAGGAAACCTGAGCTTAGAGAAAGAACTGGACTACCCTAAACCGAGATAGTTATGATCAATATGATGAACCCGTATTCACATTTATGAACCTGGTGATATAAAAATGGGGTGAATGTAAAAATGGAAATCGATGCATTAATTCAAGTAATTTAGCTAACTCTTAATGTTTTCATTTGACTTAGAAAGAATAGGATATCAATTTTAAGTTAGTGTAGATACAGTTGAAGTCAGAAGTTTACATACACCTTAGCCAAATACATTTAAACTCAGTGCTTCACAATTCCTGACATTTAATCCTAGTAAAAATTTCATGTCTTAGGTCACTTAGGATCACCACTTTATTTTAAAAATGTGAAATGTCAGAATAATAGTGGAGAGAATGATTTATTTCAGATTTTATTTATATCATCACATTCCTAGTGGGTCAGAAGTTTACATACACTCAATTAGTATTTGGTAGCATTGCCTTTAAATTGTTTAACTTGGGTCAAACTTTTCGGGTAGCCTTCCACAAGCTTCCCACAATATTTGGCCCATTCCTCCTGACAGAGCTGGTGTAACGGAGTCAGGTTAGTAGGATTCCTTGCTCGCACACGCTTTTTCAGTTCTGCCCACACATTTTCTATAGGCTTGAGGTCAGGGCTATGTGATGGCCACTCCAATACCTTGACTTTGTTGTCCTTAAGCCATTTTGCCACAACTTTGGAAGTATGCTTGGGGTCATTGTCCATTTGGAAGACCCATTTGCGACCAAGCTTTAACTTCCTGACTGATGTCTTGAGATGTTGCTTCAATATATCCACATACTTTTCTTTCCTCATGATTCCATCTATTTTGTGAAGTGCACCAGTCCCTCCTGCAGCAAAGCACCCCCACAACATGATGCTGCCACCCCGTGCTTCATGGTTGGGATGGTGTTCATCGGCTTGCAAGCCTCCCCCTTTTTCCTCCAAACATAACGATGGTCATTATGGCCAAACAGTTCTATTTTTGTTTCATCAGACCAGAGGGCATTTCTCAAAAAATTATGAGCTTTGTCCCCATGTGCAGTTGCAAACTGTAGTCCTGCTTTTTTATGGCGGTTTTTGAGGAGTGGCTTCTTCCTTGCTGAGTGGCCTTTCAGGTTATGTCGATATAGGACTCGTTTTACTGTGGATATAGATACTTTTGTACCTGTTTCCTCCAGCATCTTCACAAGGTCCTTTGCTGTTGTTCTGGGATTGATTTGCACTTTTCGCACAAAAGTACGTTCATATCTAGGAGACAGAACGCGTCTCCTTCCTGAGCGGTATTACGGCTGCGTGGTCCCATGGTGTTTATACTTGCATACTATTGTTTGTACAGATGAACATGGTACCTTCAGGCGTTTGGAAATTGCTCCCAAGGATGAACCAGACTTCTGGAGGTCTACAATTGTTTTTCTTTTTATTTTCCCATGATGTCAAGCAAAGAGGCACTGAGTTTGAAGGTATGCCTTGAAAGTCATCCACAGGTACACCTCCAATTGTCTCAAATGATGTCAATTAGCCTATCAGAAGCTTCTAAAGCCATTACATCATTTTCTGGAATTTTCCAAGCTGTTTAAAGGCACAGTCAACTTAGTGTATGTAAACTTCTGACCCACTGGAATTGTGATACAGTGAATTATAAGTCTCTGGCTGTGGCGCTGGACTTCGATGATATTCTGTCACATTTGGCGATTCACCTGTTGGAGTTTCTGTATTTCAGCTTCCATGGTCAATATTTTTTCGCTGTGGGTTGACGCCTGGTTGAGAAGTTGCTGCACAGTGGCTGAGAGAGACTCTATTGATTTGGAGGTAGTCTCTGTTGTTTTTTCAACGATGGCTGTTTTCTCAAAGATGGCTTTGAGAATGTCAGGGTTGGTAGAACAATTGTCGACTGCTCTGTATTTGGTAGGAAGGCTCTTACTCGGCGTAGGTGGCAGTGGTGAGAATAAGGAGTCTTTTGCCTTGAGTTCTGGAAAGTCTTCACGTGGGCTGCATGCTTCTGTCTCGCTGCTAGCATCTGAGGTGATTAGCATCTGTTCAGTCATGCCTTGCCCTTTTCAGTTTCTTCTGCCATGTAGTCTTGTGATCACCGTGTTTTCCAATCACCTTCTGTTACTTCATATAGGCAAGGGTCAGTTTACCCCCCAAAAAATATTAAATCCTTGAGTATTGATCATAATCTTCCTGGTTTATCGGGACGTACGTTCAAATACACACACTCAAAGTGGCGCCATCTTGGACCCCCAAGACGACTTAAGCTGTGCAGCTATTCATGTTGACCCACGACTGAGTGGCCACGCAGGACTCCAACATCATCATCAAGTTTGCTGATGACACGATGGTGGCCAGATCACCGGCGTTGATGAGACAGCCTACAAGGAGGAGGTCAGTGACCTGGCAGTGTGGTAAGACCGGGAAGCTGATTGTAGACTACAGGAAACGGGGGTGAGAATGCCCCCATCCACATCGACGGGGCTGTAGTGGAGCGGGTCGAGAGCTTCATTCCTCTGTGTCCAAATCACTAAGGACTTAAAATGGTCCACACACATGCACACAGTCATGAAAAAGGCGAGACAGCGCCTCTCACCCCTCAGGAGGTTAGAAACATTTGGAATGGGCCTCAAAAAGTTGACTGGCTGCATCACTGCTTGGTATGGCAACTGCAATGCCCTTCGAGCTCATCGGGGCTCATCCCTGCCATCTAGGACGGTGTGAAAGGAAGGCCTGGAAAATTGTTAAAGACTCCTGCCATCCAAACTATAGACTGTTCTCTCTGCTTCCGCACAGCAAGCGGTACAGGAGCAATAAGTCTGACACCAACAGGCTCCTGGAACAGCTTCTATCCCCAAGTCATAAGACTGCTAAATAGCTACACAGACTATCTGCATTGACCCTTTTATCACAGGACTCTACACATACACTCATCATACACTCTATCATACTGTATATTCTGATGCCTAGTCACCCCAGCTAACAATTTTAGTGAGACAGAACATTTTTGTAATGTTACCCATAATTTTCCCCTCACATTTGAGTGTCCAGTTTTCTGTAAGTTAAGTGAACAGTCTATCTATGTTAGCATTTTTACATTTTGGTCATTTCACAGATGATCTTATCCAGAGCAACTTACAGGAGCAATTAGGGTTATGTGACTTGCTCAAGGGCACAGACAGATTTTAAGTCAGCCCAGGGATTTGAGCCAGCAACCTTTTGGTTACTGGCCCAACACTCTTATCCACTAGGCTACCCGCTGCCCCAGCAAATACTTTCTGAGAACTATTTTAGTATGTTTTGGGGTTAAAGTTAGGAGAACATTCCTTTAATAATGTCAAGCAGAACTTATCTAAAACGTGGTTACAATGTTCTCAGAATATACAATATTAATGTTCTAGACGTGTTTTATGGGATGTTGCAAGAACATTCCTGTGTCTAGTTTTCTGAGGGTTAAGAGAATATTCCATCAACATCTCCCCAAACATATACAGAACATACACAGAACATGGTGCCATATTCTCAGAATGTAAGACATTAATATGTACATATGTACTTATACAGAACATGGTTGCCATGTTGTCAGAATGTAAGACATTAATATGTACATATGTACTTATACAGAACATGGTTGCCATGTTGTCAGAATGTAAGATATTAGCCTTTTACTGCAGTGGGCTAAATCAAGGTTACACAGAGTGATTCTTGGTAGTCAAACAAATCTACTTTGAAACAAAAGTATACACCTCACACACATGCTTGGGGTCTTAAAAAAAGAAGACACCTGTTCCATGTCAGATATAGAGTTGAAATGTATTACATTTTGAGTTTGGATCCCAAACATCACAGAAGACTGAAATATAACAAAACTGTTAGACCAAGAAACACCCGATTTTCGTTGTTTAACATTCCACCCATGAGGCCAAATAGGGCGTGTTGGTCATTGACTGCAGGAAAGGGCTACTGTTCTATCTACATATGTACATATCTACGTCAATTACCTCGTACCCCTGCACATCGACTCGGTACTAGAACCCGTGTATATAACCAAGTTATCGTTATCAGGGTTGAGTAGTGTCACGCCCTGGCCATAGAGAGGGTTTTATTCTCTATTTTGGTTAGGCCAGGGTGTGATTAGGGTGGGCATTCTATGTCCTTTTTTCTATGTTTTGTATTTCTTTGTTTTGGCCGGGTATGGTTCTCAATCAGGGACAGCTGTATATCGTTGTCTCTGATTGGGAGCCATACTTAGGCAGCCTGTTTTCCTTTGGGTTTTGTGGGTGGTTAATTTCTGTTTAGTGTCGCTTACCTGACAGAACTGTTTTGCTGTCGGATTTTGTTTCTTTGTTTATGTGTTCTCAGTACAATAAATACATGATGAGCACTCAACATGCTGCGCCTTGGTCTACTCCCTGCAACAGCCATTACAAGTAGGTTACTTTCTAAATGTAATCCGTTACGGTTACTAGTTACCTGTCCAAAATTGTAATCAGTAACGTAACCTCTGGATTACCCAAACTCAGTAACGTAATTTGATTACTTTCCCCTTAAGAGGCGCAGGTTATCATTTTGCATCATGAATCTTCTTCTGGAGGCAGCTCTGCAGAGTGGTCACTAGCTGGCACAGCCACAAAGTCATAAAATCAGATTATTTTAAACCTAACCTTAACCACACTTAACCACACTTAACCCTAATGCCTAACCTTAAATTAAAGCAAGTTTTTGTTTTCATACATTTTTAAAATAGCCAATTTTTACTTTGCAGCTGGCACAACTTCACCGCATCTAAGGGACGATGGACGGGGCCATGTACTGTCAAATCTTGGGTGAGAATCTCCTTCCCTCAGCCAGGGCATTGAAAATGGGTCATGGATTGGTATTCCAGCATGACAATGACCCAAAACACACGGCCAAGGCAACAAAGGAGTGGCTCAAGAAGAAGCACATTAAGGTCCTGGAGTGGCCTAGCCAGTCTCCAGACCTTAATCCCATTGAAATCTGTGGAGGGAGCTGAAGGTTCGAGTTGCCAAACGTCAGCCTCGAAACCTTAATGACTTGGAGAATATCTGCAAAGAGGAGTGGGACAAAATCCCTCCTGAGATGTGTGCAAACTTGGTGGCCAACTACAAGAAACGTCTGACCTCTGTGATTGCCAACAAGGGTTTTGCCACCAAGTACTAAGTCATGTTTTGCAGAGGGGTGAAATACTTATTTCCCTCATTAAAATGCAAATCATTTTATAACATTTTTGACATGTGTTTTTCTGGATTTTTTTCTCTCACTGTTCAAATAAACCTACCATTAAAATTATAGACTAATCATGTTTTGGTCAGTGGGCAAACGTACAAAATCAGCAGGGGATCAAATACTTTTTTCCCTCACTGTACCTATGAGCAATTAAAATATACAGTGCCTTCAGAAAGTATTCATCCCCCTTGACTTATTCCACATTTAGTTATGTTACAGCCTGAACATGAAAACATGTTTTTGACATTTTTGCACATTTATTGACAATGAAATACAAAAATATATAATTTACATACAGTTTTCTGACCCCGTGACTTTTTCCACATTTTGTTAGAATACAGCCTTATACTAAAATGGATAAAATTATGTTTTGCCTTTTATCAATCTACACACAATACCCTATAATGACAAAGCAAAAACAGTTTTCTTTTTACATTTTTGCAAATGTATTACAAAAAAAACTGAAATATGACATTTACATAAGTATTCAGACCCTTTACTCAGTACTTTGTTGAAGCACCTTTGGCAGCAATTACAGCCTCGAGTCGTCTTTGGTATGATGCTACAAGCTTGGCAAACCTGTATTTGGGGAGTTTCTCCCATTCTTCTCTGAAGATCCTCTTAAGCTCTGTCAGGTTGGGTGCACAGCTATTTTCATCTCTCCAGAGATGTTTGATCTGGTTCAAGTTCGGGGTCTAGCTGGGCCACCCAAGGACATTCAGAGACCCGAAGCCACTCCTGCGTTGTCTTGGCTGTGTGCTTAGAGTTGTGGTCCTGTTGGAAGGTGAACCTTCGCTCCAGTCTGAGGTCCTGGATGCTCTGGAGCATGTTTTCATCAAGGATCTCTCTGTACTTTGCTCCGTTCATCTTTGCCTCGAACTCACTAGTCTCCCAGTCCCTGCCGCTGAAAAACATCCCACTGCATGATGCTGCTACCACCATCCTTCATCGTAGGGATGGTGCCAGGTTTCCTCCCATATGTGACACTTGGCATTCAGGCCAAAGATTTCAATCTTGGATTCATCAGACCAGAAAATCTTGTTTCTCATGGTCTGAGAGTCTTTAGGTGCCTTTTGGCAAACTACAATTGGGCTGGCATGTGCCTTTTACTGAGGAGTGGCTTCCGTCTGGTCACTCTACCACAAAGGCCGGATTGGTGGAGTGCTGCAGAGATGGTTGTCCTTCTGGAAGGTTCTCCCATCTCCACAGAGGAACTCAAGAGCTCTGTCAGAGTGACCATTGGGTTCTTGGTCACCTCCCTGACCAAGAACCTTCTCCCCTGATTGCTCAGTTTGGCAGGGCGGCTAGCTCTAGGAAGAGTCTTGGTGGTTCCAAACTTCTTCCATTTAAGAATGATGGAGGCCGTTGTGTTATTGGGGACCTTCAATGCTGCAGAAATGTTTTGGTACCCTTCCCCAAATCTGTGCCTTGACACAATCCTGTCTCGGAGTTATACGGACAATTCCTTTGACCTCATTGCTTGGTTTTTGCTCTAACATGCACTGTCAACTGTGGGACCTTATATAGACAGGTGTGTGCCTTTCCAAATCCTGTCCAATCAATTGAATTCACCACAGGTGGTCTCCAATCAACTTGTAGAAACATCTCAAGGATGATCAATGGAAACAGGATGCACCTGAGCTCAATTTCAAGTCTCATAGCAAAGGGTTTGAATACTTAGGTGAACAAGGAATTTCTGGTTTTTATTTTTAATACAGTTTAAAAACTTTTTCGCTTTGTCATTATGGGGCATTGTGTGTCGACTGCTGAGGATTTAAAAAAAATGTAATCCATTTTAGAATAAGGCTGTAACGTAACAAAATGTGGAAAAAGTCTAAGGGTCTGAGTACTTAAGGAAGGCACTGTATATCAAGAAGAGTATGGTAAGATTATGGAAGACTATGTTTTACTCATTGTATCAGTTCCCTGTTAATATGCTGAGTGATCTATCTTTTTTGATATTTATGTGAGGAACCATTCTACAAAATGTAGATCTGTGAACACTGGGGTTTATAGAAGATTATACAACGGGTGGGTCTAATCCTCAATGCTGATTGGTTAAAATCGCATTCCAGACGGTGTCTATTCCACAAGTTACCACCGGCTACATCTATGATTGTAACAGTCATCGTACGTAGTGGACCAAGGCGCAGCGGGTTGAGTGCTCATAGTGACTTTATTGAACACTGAACAAACAAAACAAGAAAATGATCGAACGAACAGGATTGCAGGCTACACACACAGCTATGCAAACAACAACTTCCCACAAAGGGACAGGTGAAACAGGGCTACCTAAGTATGACTCTCAATCAGCAACAACGATGTACAGTTGTTCCTGATTGAGAGCCATACCAGGCCAACACAAAGAAATACACAACATAGAAAACCATAGAAATACAAAACAAGAACATTACCCAAAAAACACCGGAACACATAAATCAAACACCCCTCTTACATAAATACATATCCCATTAAACCCCGAACCACATAAAACAAATACCCCCTGCCACGTCAATAACCAATAACCCCTTATACTGGTCAGGACGTGGCAATGATGGTACAATGGCTATTTAATCTGTTCCATCTGACTGCGCAATCCACTGTCTCATCAGCCCAGCCAGGCAATTTATAAAACTTGATCTCCATTATAAAAAGCATCTAGACATTATCCCACATTTCTTTTAGACTAACATTTAATTTTCAATAGCGGAGATTTGTATAAACCTTACTGTCTGTCTCGCCGACATTTGCAACATTGTTTAAATTCTATCTCCAGCTGTAACGATGTGCACTGAGAGTCAGGAAGCAAGTTCAAGGAGTGCATAATTTAATAAACAAATGAACAAAACAAGAAACACGAACAACGCAGACAGGAAACTGAAACAATAACGCCTGGGGAAGGAACCAACGGGAGTGACATATATAGGGAAGGTAATCAGGGAAGTGATGGAGTCCAGGTGAGTGATGACGCGCAGGTGAGCGTATCGATGGTGACAGGTGTGCGCCATAACTAGCAGCCTGGTGACCTAGAGGCCGGAGAGGGAGCACACGTGACAGTACCCCCTCCCCGACACGCGGTTCCAGCCGCAGAACACCGACCAAAATGACGATCACGGGGATCAGGAGTGGACCGGTCACCTCTGCTGTGCGCCATAACGAGCAGCCTGGTGACCTAGAGGCCAGAGAGGGAGTACACATAACACCAGCTGTCGCATAGTAATGAACGTGTCGTGTCGGGATGCGATAGACAGGCAGCTTTTCTCAGCCAGTTGAAATCATGAATCAGCATAATTTTTATGGACGTATACAAATAACTATCAATAGAAAACAGGTCAAACGAAACGAAGTCCAGCTAGTTTGCAGTCTTTCCAGCTTCAGTTTAAAGTGGTTGTGTTAGCTGTGTTGTTGGCTAGCTCCTCTGAACAACAGTGTCCTGACTAGAGAGCACATTTTCTATGCCAGGTGAAATCGCGCATTGTTATGGATGTATCCAAATAAATGTCACTAGAAAACAGCTTAATCAAATGCAAATGCAGCTACTTTGTTGTTATTCGGGCTGCACTGTTTGACGTGACTGTAAGTTAGCTGTAGTTGGCTAGCTAGCAAGCAAGGGATAAGAACGTTGCCAGCCAGTATGACAATAGAACATTTAGAACAAACAACTGGTCGCGTCCATAGATACAGAACAAAAAGACTTGGCGACTGGGTCACATCTCTGGGAACCGAACCGATAGAACGAAGTACCAGCTGGCTTGGGTAGCAACCCTAAATTTGTGTCGGTGTCATAGGCGTCGTAAGGATAGGACCAAGGCGCAGCGGGTAAAGTGCTCATCTTCTTAATTTATTTAAAGAAAACACTTAAACAAAATAAACAAACGACGAAAACAGTTCCATAAGGCTCCCAGGCTATACAGAAAATAACCACCCACAAAACACAAGTGAAAACAAACTCCACTAAATATGGCCTCCAATTAGAGACAACGACAAGCAGCTGCCTCTAATTGGAGGTCATTGCCAAAAACCCAACATTGAAATAGAAAACTAGATATACACATAGAAATAGAAAATATAGAACATAAACCAAAACACCGAAACACACAAAACAAACACCCCCTGCCACGCCCTGACCAAACTACAATGACAAATAACCTTTTTTACTGGTCAGGACGTGACAGTCGGAACTATATCTTGTGGAAGGATCAAATTGTATGAATAAATTCATCAAAGTAAAGTCTATGAAAATATGTCAATTATTATTTGAATGTGTTGGTAACCCACTGTAAAAGTGTCACACCCAGATCTGTTTCACCTGTCTTTGTACTTGTCTCCACCCCCTTCCAGGTGTCGCCCATCTTCCCCATTATCCCCAGGGTACTTATACCTGTGTTCTCTGTTTGTCTGTTGCCAGTTCATTTTGTTTCGTCAAACCTACCAGTGGTTTTTCCCGTGCTCCTGTCTGACTCTAGTACCTGTTTTCTAGCTTTCCCGGTTTTTGACCATTCTACCTGCCTTGCCCTGTGCCTGACTGTCGTTCTGTACCTTGTTATACCACCCTGGTTTACTGACCTCTGCCTGCCCTGACCCTGCCTGCCCTTCTGTACCTTTCGGACTCTGCTCTGGACTACTGACCTCTGCCTGCCCTTGACCTGTCGTTTGCCTGCCCCCCTGTTTTTGTAATAAACATTTGTTACTTCGAAACTGTTTGCATCTGGGTCTTCTCCTGAGCCTTGACAAAAAGTGATAATGACCTCAAAGCTGGTGTTTTGAGAATATATTGGCATGGTTTGCTAGACTTCGTCTCAGGCCTAACAACACCCGTGCCAATGTCCTCCAAACACCGGCATTTCGGACATTATCACTTAATTAGAATCTTATTTCAAGATTAAAGATGTAATCTGTAAAGAAAACAACAATCCCTGTATGATGCTGAAAATAGAGAAAAGGGAGGCATGTTCTCATAGACGCATCATCTGATGGAACAGACATTGACATTGTGAGAACCCATTAAGAGTGAAAGAGAGTACAAAAGGGACAATGCTTGTATTTTCCTCACGTCTTATAGTCGAATAATAAAAGCACTCGTGTTGTCAGTATCAGATCTGTTAGCTACTTTAGGCCTAGTAGTAAACCTAGCCCGCTGGTGTTAAAGGTTTTGTGTAGACAAAGGTTTGGGCAATCATTGCACTGGGCACAGATGTCAGTTCAACGCTAAGTTTTGATTTACATTTGGTTGAGTTGTCAACTAATGTGAATTCAACAAAAAAATAAACAAAAAATGTCACCATGTCATTGGATTTAGGTAAAAAAATTGGGTGAATTTTTTTTGAAATTCTCTTTCGTTGATGACTTTTTTCAATTCCATTTTTCACATTGATTCAACGTCATCACAATGACATTTTGGGTTGAAATGACGTATAAACAATGTTGATTCAACCTGTTTTTTTCCCAGTGGGATTACCGTGCCCCCTACATAATCGGCATAACTCAGATAGTGTTAAAAACACAGGACTTTAAATATTGTTAATTTATTTTATTTTATTTAATCTTTATTTAACTAGGCAAGTCAGTTAAGAACAAATTCTTATTTACAATGACGGCCTACCAAAAGGAAAAAGGCCTCCTGCGGGGACGGGGGCTGGCATTAAAAATAAAAATAAAATATAGGGCAAAACAAACATCATGACGAGAGAGACAACACAACACTACATAAAGAGAGACCAAAGACAACAAAAAAGCAATGCAGCAACACAGCATGGTAGCAACACAACATGACAACAACATGGTAGCAACACAACATGGTAGCAGCACAAAACATGGTACAAACATTATTGGGCACAGACAATAGCACAAAGGGCAAGACGGTAGAGACAACAATACATCACGCAAAGCGGCCACAACTGTCAGTAAAAGTGTCCATGATTGAGTTGTTGAAGGAAGAGATTGAGATAAAACTGTCCCGTTTCAGTGTTTGTTGCAGCTCGTTCCAGTTGCTAGCTGCAGCGAACTGAAAAGACAAGCGACCCAGGGATGTGTGTGCTTGGGGACCTTTAACAAAATGTGACTGGCAGAACGGGTTTTGTATGTGGAGGATGAGGGCTGCAGTAGATATCTCAGATAGGGGGGAGTGAGGCCTAAGAGGGTTTTAAATAAGCATCAACCAGTTGCTCTTGTGACAGGTATATGGAGATTACCAGTTTACAGAGGAGTATAGAGTGCAGTGATCTTTTTTATTTATCTAGGCAAGTCAGTTAAGAACAAATTCTTATTTTCAATGACAGCCTAGGAACAGTGGGTTAACTGCCTTGTTCAGGGGTAGAACGACATATTTTTACCTTGTCAGCTCGGGGATTCGATATAGCAACCTTTTGGTTACTGGCCCAACGTTCTAACCACTAGGCTACCTGCCGCCCAGGTAGCCAATAAGGAGCATTGGTGGCAAATCTGATGGCTGAATGGTAAAGAATATCTAGCTACTCGAGAGCACCCTTCCTGCCTTTCTATAAATTACGTCTCCATAATCTAGCATGAGTAGGATGGTCATCTGAATCAGGGTTAGTTTGGCAGCTGGGGCGAAAGAGGAGTGATTACGATAGATGAAACAAGTCTACATTTAACTTTAGCCTACAGCTTTGATATGTGCTGATAGAAGGACAGTGTACTGTCTAGCCATACTCCCAAGTACTTGTATGAGGTGACTACCTCAAGCTCTAAACCCTCAGCGGTAGTAATCACACATGCAGGGAGAGGGGCATTCTTCTTACCAAACCACATGACTTTTGTTTTGGAGGTGTTCAGAGCAAGGTTAAGGGCAGAGAAAGCTTTGTTGTAGAGCGTTTAACACAAAATCCGGGGAGGGGCCAGCTGAGTATGACTGTATCATCTGCATATAAATGGATGAGAGAGCTTCCTACTGCCTGAGCTATGTTGTTGATGTAAATTGAGAAGAGCGTGGGGACTAGGATCGAGCCTTGGGGTACTCCCTTGGTGACAGGCAGTGAGTGGCTGAGACAGCAGATGTTCTGACTTTATACACTACACTCTTTGAGAGAGGTAGTTAGCAAACCAGGCCAAAGACCCCTTAGAGACACCAATACTCCTTAGCCGGCCCACAAGAATGGAATGGTCTACCATATCAAAAGCTTTGGCCAAGACAATAAAAATAGCAGCACAGCACAACATTGCTTAGAATCAAGGGCAATGGTGACATCATTGAGGACCTTTATTAAGGTTGCAATGACACATCCATAACCTGAGCGGAAATCAGATTACATACCAGAGAGAATACTATAGACATCAAGAAAGCCAGTCAGTTGATTATTGACAAGTTTTTCCAAGACTTTTGATAAACAGGGCAAAATAGAAATAGGCCTATAACAGTTAGGATCAGCTTGATCTCCCCCTTTAAATAAAAGATGAACCATGGCTGCCTTCCAAGCAATGGGAACGGGTGATCACCTCCCTCTCCTACATGCCATTCCTGAGGGGGTAGTATAAAGGTGTCTCTCCTGCACTGTGTCATTCATGGCTGATATTTAAGACATGTCACTTCACATATCACTTTAGGACAATCACTTCAGCACTGTTCTATTATGATCTACATATTACACAGACCAGAGTGGAATGACGAATGAATGGGGAGAGACTGTAAATGTGTGATTTGTCTTTAGTTGTTATTGCATCCAGCTGCACAGTATATCTGATTCAGTAATTCAATGCTGTTCACTGGTAATTGACACTAATTTCAAAGTCACAAAATACCTAAATATGCATGATAATGTAATTCCCCATACATGGTTGACTCTCACTCATGAAAAATTGATAAGTGAATTATACAACCTTTATTACATACTATAAAACATACATAATTCCACCATCCTTACATGACATAGCATATGTAAATAACTCAGATCAAAACAATTTGGAAAGTCCAGCTGAGCACTCAAATAAGTTTTTACATTTCAAAATCTCAGCAAGTTGCATTTAGGAGAGAGACAAAAGGCTTAGATATGGGATTATAATGATGACAGAACTATGTGAGTTTTTATTTTGAATTTCGTGGTCGCACATTCAGATTCATGGTTGTAAGTACGATTTTCAAATGTGTAATGTAATTTCACAAGCTTGTATCATGATGTGTGAAAGATTTAACTATGGTCACAAACTTGTAACTTGACATTTGAATAAATTCAATAAGATTTGCAAATGTAATTTATATTCAGAATTATTGTAAATTCATTTACGACTATGAATATTCTGCTGTGAATCAAAAATACACTTGCAGATTTCTGTCGCTGTTGTCACGTTGTGGGTGTGTGTGTCTGTGTGTGTGGTGGTGGGGGTGTGTGCATGACAGTGGTTTGCTTATCATGTGAAATATAACAGTACATTTCAGATGAACTCCAGACCAGCCATTGCATTGACAGCCGCTGTTGCGTTAGCTATCTGGCCTTTGACATTCATTCTAGCTTTACCATCAACTGGCTAGCTTTATCAGGCAACTTTAGATATGAGGGGAAAACCAATATATTTGCTAGTTAATGATCTGATTGATAGTTTACATAATGCAATTTAATGTTAGCTAGATAGCTAGCTAAATTGAAACTGCTGGGGAAAGGTAGCTAGCTAACTTCAATCATCACTACAGTGTAGCAAATGTTAGCTAGGTTTCTAGAAAATAAAAACTGTTAACTATAGCTATATTTGCTAGCTAAATTTCAAAGACTTGTTACTGACTTTTGAACACTTTTTGTCAAACTACTTCATTCCACTGACTGTTTATTAATTGGTGACTGAAAAAGTTGTCAAGAAAAATGCAAATAGACTACTAGGCTTTAGTGGTTGGGTATCATTTGGCTGATGTGCACATTTACAAATGTTTTAATTAGACTAGTTAGCCAAGTTACTGACTGACTACTAGGAATATTGTTATTCATGTTTTTGTTATTGCATTTTAGGTGGAGAGGGAGTAAGATCACTAGAAAGCAGCATGCAGCCAGACGACAGGACCCTAGAGGGGTTGGATTGTTCAAATCAATGATCCTTGCAAAATAGTTGGATTGTTCAGCAACATGTGCAGTAAATGCTAACACAGCTTTGGTGAGGAAAGGTACATAATGAATTTGTCATCTCCCTATCAGGCCACTGCATGCTGTGACAAGGGCCTGGATGGTGACACATCTGCTTTATGCTGCCTGACTGAATACGGGCCTTCAGTGGTACCTTCCAGTGCTGCTCTGGAGTTCCATGGCCCAGTCGACTCACCTGGGAATAGGGGATGACATGTTAGTTTTTATAAAAGTATGGGAGACTTAAGAGGGAGGAGAGTGCATGAGTTGAGTACAGTCAATCCAACCAGTGGCCCTGGATAATTAAGCAATAAGGCCCGAGGGGGTGTGGTATATGGCCAACAGCTAAGGGCTGTTCTTATACAGGTCGTAAAGCGGAGTGCCTGGATACAACCCTTAGCCGTGGTATATTGGCCATATACCACAAAACCGAGGTGCCTTATTGCTATTATAAAATGGTTACTAACGTAATTAGAGCAGTAAAAATGTTTTGTCATACTTGTGGTATAGTCTGATATATCACGGCTGTCAGCCAATCAGCATTCAGGCCTCGAACTACCCAGTTTATAATATGCTATATGTCATCACACAGACCGCCATAGTGAAGGAGGTTTACATAGTGCATAAAGTATTTTACCACCAGCAGACCTTACTTATCTGTGCTCAGGAGAGATCGCAGGTAGTTGGTCTGAAGGCCCTTGGACTATACGGCCTCTGTAGTACCTGTAGAGAGATGGATAAAGTTACTGAATACTCTTGAAAGAGAAAGCAATAGTTAACATTTGCATTGTTGATTAAGGACTATGTCACACCCTGATCTGTTTCACCTGTCTTTGTGCATGTCTCCACACCCCTCCAGGTCTCGCCAATCTTCCCCATTATCCCCAGTGTATTTTTACCTGTGTTCTCTGTTTGTCTGTTGCCAGTTTGTTTTGTTCGTGAAACCTACCAGCTGTTTTCCCCTTGCTCCTGTCTGTTCTAGTTCTTCCCGGTTTTGACCATTCTGCCTACCCTTAGGCTGCCTGCCGTTCTGTACCTTGCCACACCACACTGGATTATTGACCCCTGCCTGCTCTGACCCTGAGAATGCCTGCCGTTCTGGACCTTTTTGCACCCTATCTGGATTACTGACCTCTGCCTGCACCTGACCTGTTGTTTTTCCTGCCCCTGTTCTAGTAATAAACTTTTGTTACTTCGACAATGTCTGCATCTGGGTCTTACCTGAAATGTGATACTATAAGGGTCCAATAAGACAAATGGATGCGTAAAAGACGCAGCAACTCAATGGTGTTCAATAGGGGGGGACTAGGGTAGTATTGTGCTGTCCATCAGAAAAGTTGCAAAGACTATCCATCAACCAATTACAAACGTAAAACAGTGTTTTCCCGACCAAACAGCCTCGTTGGACATGCGTTTCATGCATTTTGGTTTGAAGGTAGCCTTACTCTGTGGTTCAAGCTGTATCTTCATGTCTCTAACTTTGTTCTCACTCCCTCTGATCCCTAAGCCCTCCCCTGACCTCCCATTGGCCCAGGGCCTCCTGGAAAACCCTCTAATTAAAGTATCTCTGAAAGGGAGTTACTCCAGGAGAAGACAGGTTTATGGTGCATAGCGCTTATCCACTCATATGATTGGAGTATTAGCTATACATGTATATATATTTTTTTAAATATGCATGACTTACTGACATGGAGTGCTCAATGTTTCTGCTGGTAGCAGGCCTCAACCTGGATGCAGGGAAATGTCCTGCCTTGGAGTATTGTTGTATTCATCTTGACCAAGCGCCTGGAAATCACATGACAAACCTGCATAGATTAACAAATGAAAATGGCAACAGTATTTATTCAATTGAAGTTATGACAACCATAGGTTCTCTGCAAAGGAGTGTACAGGTTTTTGTTCCAGCACTTCAGTAACACCAAATGTAACTAATTGTGGTCTAAATTTAACAAAAACTTGCACTGTTTAGTCCCCTGGGACAGAAATTACCCATATATGTATTATTGAATGAGCTACAATTCTGCATGATAGAAATAGATCCACGCATGTTATTCTCTACCTACCCTTGTCAATAAACTCAAAGAAAAATATACTTTTCCTAATGGCTGGGAGGTTCCCAAGTTCTTTAGATCTGTCTGGGTGTTAGGGATGTGCTTCAACCTGAAAGGGGGAAGAAATTAACCTCCCTGCTCAAATTTCAGTGCTGCTTCATGTTGCTGAGAACCACAACTACCTTAAATGTGCCGTTTTACATATTTATAAGTTTGATCAAGTTGTCAGCAGTTTATTTTTAGCTAGCTAGTCTATTTGCAATGCAATTGAGAGGGGAATTTTTCTTGCCAACTTTTCAGTCACCAATTAAATCAGGCAGTAGAATGAAGTAATTTGACAAAAAAAAGTGTTCAATAGTCAGTAACAAGTCTTTAAAATACAGCTATAGTTTTTGTTATCTACTCTGCAGTGATGTTGGGAGTAAACTCGCTACCTTTCTCCCAGCAGTTTCAATTTAGCTAGCTATCTAGCTAACGTTAATGCCATCTGTATAAACTATCAATCAGATAGATGGTTATTAACTAGCCAATATATTGATTTTCCCCTCATATCTAAAGCTGCCTGAAAGCAAGCCTGTTGATGGTAAAGCCAGGATGAACGTCAGAGGCCAGATAGCTAACGCAACAGCGGCTGTAAATGCAATAGCTGGCCTGGAGTTTGTCTGAAATGTACCATTATATTCAGTGGTGAAAAAAGTACCCAATTGTCATACTTGAGTAAAAGTAAAGATACCTTAATAGAAAATGACTCAACTAAAAGTGAAAGTTGTCCAGTAAAATACTACTTTAGTAAAAGTACGTGGTTTTAAATATACTTAAATATCAAAAGTATAAATAATTTCAAAGTAAAATATTAAGCAAATCAGACGGCACAATTGTCTTTTTTATTTATTTACAGACATAATTTACAAACTAAGGATGTGTTTGGCGAGTCTGCCAAATCAGAGACAGTAGGGATGAGCAGGGATGTTCTCTTGATAAATGTGTGAATTAGACCCATTCTTGTTCTGCTAAGCATTCAAAAAGTAACGAGTACTTTTGGGTGTCAGGGGAAAAAAGTTCTCAAAAATGTAAAGTAAAGTACCCTAAATAAAAAATGTGTACCACTGATTATTTATTTTTTATATACTGTAATGAAACAGCTGGGAGCAGGTCTCGAACCCTCGACCTTCTAGCCCGAAGTCCAGCGCGCTATCAACTGTTCCGCAAAAGCACGCTCGTGCGGCAAAGTCGATTTCCGCGTTTATAAACCCAGGGTCGTTACAGTGTTTTTGATTCACAGCATAATATTCATAGTCGTAAACGGATTTGCAATAATTCTGAAAATTAAATTACACTTGCAGATCTTGAATGTGTTCAAATGTCAAGTAACAAGTTTGCGACCGTTGTTAAATCTTTCACACATCATGATACAAGCTTGCAAAATTAAATTACACAGCGAAATTCTAAATAAAAACTCACGTAGTTCTATCATTATAATCCCATATTTAAATCCCCAGAGAGCAAGTGACGCGCAGGATTAACACACATGCAGGCCAGCTGGACCTCAGACTGGGCCATACAATTAAACAGATACACACACATGCAGATTTGGAGATGAGGACCATTCTCGCGGACTCCTTAATTTACATGACAATATCACAGGGAGGGCTCATCGCAGAAATAGTTGTCACATGACTGTGTGTGTAGTGAGTGAATGTGCGACGCATATCAATACTTAAGTATCTATTACTGCTAGACATTTATGTCATATACAATGTCAATTAAATCTAAATATTTATATCAATGTTTTCTATAAAAATCACAGACAAATAATGTAATTCACATGGACAAGTGTATTGGTCAAATGAAAAGACAACATTAACGATCACCCACAAAACAACACATGAGGCCATATATTCCAATTATGGTTAGGCTAAACATTGAAATATCCAATAGAAACAATGTTTAAAGTGAGAGCAAAAGTTAATTTTGATAGTGGTGGGTGGTGCAACTTTGGCATCCTTTCTGCACAGGCATGACATAAGAATACAAGAACAGTGAACTGCTGCCATCTACAGGACCCAAGGCAAACTGCAATGACATCAGAGGCCATGTACATGTAGCATAGGCTTCTAAATTGCCACGAATGGTTAGATTTCATTGCATTATGCCATAATACACTATACATTCTATTGTCCTTCTTTAATTTTCTCTTCTTCTCTCTTCCCTTCCTTCTACTGCATCTGTTCTGCCATGGCAGAGTCCTTCACTCCAGCAGCAACCACGGCAAAGAAGAAAGTGGGAAAGAAGGAGCGGAGGTAGAGAGCGACCCTGGGGATGGGGTGGGCCAGCAAAACCTCTTTCTTCTTCCTGCTCACCGTTCGCATTATCTCATTGGCCAGATCGGCCGGGCGCACGCCAACTGAGGAGAGAAGGAGCAAGACACGAGTTAGCATAATCTAACAGGGTTTGATAAAAATGAATGTGCTCAAAATATTAAAACATAACAACAACAACTGAAGACCTCAGAATAATCATAATGAATATGCATTTTTTGTTACTCGCTCAATATATGCTATATTGCCTAATGCTTTAGTCTGAAAATCATTATAGACTCAAGTCTATGAATGTGTATATGTGTAAGTCTGCACTCATATACTGCCCGCCCTCATTTTGTTTGGAAGTCATTAGGTGTATATGCATATGTTTGCAGACACTAGACAGAGAGAGCTGTATGTACAGTATGTGTGTATGTACTCACATGTGGGCAGGCCCTGAGGTTTAGCAGGAGGGGTGGAGGGTACAGCTGCGTTGATGAAGGTGTGGCTGATAGTGCTTACTACTATCCCATACTCCTCCACCTCCGCTCGCAGGCAGTCAAAGAACGCCTGCACAGCATGCTTTGAGGCCGAGTCTGAAATAACACATGCACACACACATAAACAGGACGCGACTCACCCATTGCTGAGGCTTATTCCAAACGTTGCAGAAGAGATACTGTGCCTAATCATTATCTTGAACTGTACTGTTCAGGAATCCTGTGCATCAGACTGTGAGAACTACAAATCCTTCTTTGAAAGTGCAACAGGTTTTTCATCTCATATGAGGTGTTTGGATTGCAACAGGGGAATATGTAATGCAGCCATACAGGAGGTTCTGAAGGGGATAGCCAGTCTGCCCTGGATGCTGTTGACCAATAGAATGTGACCAGACCTCCTAGACATCATAACTGGAAGCACACCTGCAACAGCAATCAATCAATCAATAACTGAATCAATCACTTGCAACACAACATGCATTTTCCTCCTGTGAAAAGTCCTTCATACCTTTGGCCAAGGTGCTGGGTCCAAAGTAGTTGATGTCCATGATGTTCCTGTCCAGCTCCAGTGAGACAGTATGTACGGGGGCCTTCAGCTTCATGCTGCTGTTACACACCAGAATGTCCACACAGCCGTAGCACTCCACCACCTCATTCACCACATCAGGCATACTGTCCATGTCACTGAAGTCCAGCAGCACCAGCTTGGGAGGGAACGTCTGAGCGGAGGAGAGAGGGATGCAAAGGAAAAGGACATATGTATGAGAGAAGGAAGGACAGGGATTTTATACTGTTACGCAGACTTTTACAGTAAGCAATACAATAGCAACATGGGTGTGAGGGTCTGAAGACAGCCAACACTAAAGTATGTGGTTGTGCTTGAAAGAAAGGATGATTTAACCGCTAACTCGAACTTTAACCTCCTCTTACACATTTACCTTTTACACTAACACGCCAAATAGCGTATGTCTTTGCTCATCATCATATCGCCCTTTTCTAGTGTTCATGTTGGTGACATCTGTTATTTTTCTATGAACTGCTCTGCCCTGTGCAGGAGAGATACCCAGAGGACAGTGCACTGTCAGAGGGGATATCCTGCCATTGTCTGCCACCAGAAGAGGAACCAGGAGCGGTGACTGCCGAGACAACTGGCGAGCACAAAACTATGATAATAACTAACTGGAACTTTCCTTTTGCTCAAGGCCACCAAGGAGGGCGCCTATTAGTGTTACTCACCACTCTGGGGTCAGCCCCGCTGGTCAATGTGTCATACAGCGACTCCATCTTGTCCCAGCTGGCCCCACACAGAATCAGCCTGGCACCACCCTTATGGAAGTGATGAGCACACTCTGGAGAGGGAGAGAGGAGCGGGAGAGAAAGATTGAGAGAGGGATGGATTTAGTCAACGGTGGCATTTACCCAGTCCTCTGTTTCAGAATTGAACATTGTTGGCTATACAGTCAAAACATTAATAGACTTATTCTTTGCAGGCTATTTTTGAATGGTGATGCATTTATACAGTCCATTCAAATATCCCCATTTGAATTGAGATTGAATTACAAATAAGAATATAAAATCCTCACCACTTCCCACTCCTGACACAGCATCAGTGATGACCACCACTTTGTTCTTGACCATGGACTTGGACATGTACTGGATGATCTCGTTGTAGATGTAGTAGATCCCAGCAGCCACCACGATCAGCATGGGCAGCACCATCACAGTGGGGAGCGCCATCTTCTGCGAGAGAGAGAGAGAGAGAGAGAGAGAGAGAGAAGGAGAGAGATAGGGAGGCCATCAGTAAATTGTGTATTTCAGTCTCTGATGTGGTTTGTGATGTACAATATTTTAACTTCCAATCACGTGTCTGTATCATTGACAAACAGAAATCATATCTCAACATAATGTTATCAAATAACAAAATATTTCAACTGTAATAAACGCAGTGTAACAAGATTTATACATTTGAAGAATGAACCTGGGGCTATGGAAGAATGCTGGTGTTGCCCAGATCAGCTGTCTACCACGGGACAACATTAAACACCTCTTCCTATAAAAACGTAAAGATGTGAATGAGGATGACAGAGAAATGTGAGGGTCACGTTTCAGCATGTAGAGGCAGTCATACGGGTTTGACGCTGAACCCTTCCCGAGGATAGCTGTGCCCACTTCCAAGCCTAGGCTCTTGGTATAGATCTTCAAGGATTGGATCGGTGCAAGCACATGGTGAAGACACCACTTAACCCCCTAGAGAGCAAACACTTCTACTTTACTCCTCACACTGACAATATAACTGAAGTATAGCCAAACCAGTAGCCACAATCATGTCAAGTAGCTGTAGACAAAATACAATACACAGAACATTTCCCCACCTCTAATCTATGTATATCCATCTATCCCCTGTGCATGTGAGCATTCAGGGTTTTGCAGGGTGAGTCTGGTAGCACTGCTGACAAGTGTGGCCATATAAAGAGTGTCTGAGGAAGACAGCTAAATATACTCTGGGCCAGACCAACCTGCCTGTCACCACTAAATGCCTTGCACTGTGTCACCTCCAGGATAGTCACTGGATACCCCAGCAAATGGGGACACAAACATAGCCTACAGTATGACCGTACCCGCCTTATACAATAAGAAATATAACTTATCGTGACACCAATTCTCATAAGCAAAAGGGATATTTGTGCTCTGTATGCAGGCACCACAGGCACACAACAGCACAGCCAAGGCATGGGTAGGTTGACAAGACCTAGGGATCTGTCTGGGTTATCACCTGGTTAACAAATAGACGGCTACAGCACACACAAACAAATACACACACACGTAATCTGGGTTATTCTCGGATCACTTACAGCGTGCGTAAGGAGCTAATCTTCTGTTGTTCTCCAGGTTCAGTTAGGTAACTGAGAAGTATCCCTTCTCTCGCCCTCTCTATGCCTCTATCCCTCCGTCCATTCACACAACTCCCCCTCTGTGTTTCTGCCGGACCCACTGCTTAGGTGTGGGAGCGGGTTGCTTATAATAGCATGTGGGGGAATCAGCCATTAATACTCCTATGTGGTGCCCATAGTATCTTAGTCATGCCACCATGTTGCCAAAACGAATGGGGACAATTGGTGTGTGTCCCCCCCAATATACTTAAAATAGGACCCTGGTGAACTGGCTGTGGCAAAGCTAGAGATTAATATAAAAAAAAAACTGAAGTGAGGATTTTGACCAACCAGTAGCAATATGTAGTCATTCAGCAGGTTAGGAATAGATTACATAGAGGTTACAAGTTAATGCCACTTACGATTAAGGTTTGTATCTTAAAATGGTTCAATATTTGTAAGTGTATTAACTCTGTTAGACAGAATTAACACAACAAAATAATGAGCCATGTTTTCAGAATATAACATTTTAAAATGTTATAGGCACATTTCATGGGAACGTTGCAAGAACATTTGTTGTCAGGACATCACCTGATGGTCCCAAAGAAATATTCTCCAAAAAGATTCTAAAATGGATTAAATAGTTCCCCCCCCCCTCAATCAATCTACACACAATACTCCATAATTCCAAAGTAAACAGTTTATTCGAAATGTTAGCAAAAAAAATATTCTAAAATAAATGGAAATATGACATTTACGTAAGTATTCAGGCCCTTTACTCAGTACTTTGTTGAAGCTCCTTTGGCAGCGATTACAGCCTTGAGTCTTCTTGGGTATGACACTTCAAGCTTGGCACACCTGTATTTGGGGAGTTTCTTCCATTCTTCTCTGTAGATCCTCTCAAGCTCTGTCAGGTTGGATTGAGAGTGTCACTGTACAGCTATTTTCAGGTCTCTCCAGAGATTTTCGATTGGGTTCAAGTCCGGGGTCTGGCTGGGCCATTCAAGGACATTCAGAGACTTGTCTGAAGCCACTCCTGCGTTGTCTTGGCTCTGTGCTTAGGGTCATTGTCCTGTTGGAAGGTGAATCTTGGTCCCAGTCTGAGGTCCTGAGCAGGTTGTCTTCAAGGATCTCTGTACTTTGCTCCGTTCATCTTTCCCTCGATCCTGATGCTGCCACCACAGGGATGGTGCCAGGTTTCCTCCAGACGTGACGCTTGGCATTCAGGCCAAAGAGTTCAATCTTGGTTTCAGCAGACCAGAGAATCTTGTTTTTTATGCTCTCAGAGTCCTTTAAGTGCCTTTTGGCAAACTCCATGTTGGTTGTCATGTGCATTGTACTGAGGAGTGACTTCCATCTGGCGACACTACCATAAAGGCCTGATTGGTGGAGTGCTGCAGAGATGGTTTTCCTTCTGGAAGGTTCTCCCATCTCCACAGAGGAACTCTGGAGCTCAGTCAGAGTGACCATCGGGTTCATGGTCCCCTCCCTGACCAAGGTCCTTCTCCCCCGATTGTGTGTAGATTGATGAGGAAACTTTTTTTTAAAATCCTTTTTAGAATAAAGTTGTAACGTAACAAAATGTGGAAAAAGTCAAGAGGTCTGAATACATTCCGAATGCACTGTAAATGATTACATTGTGCATGTTAATTTATACAGTAATTATTAACATGACCTCACCTGGGATTTGAACTCTGAACCCCAGTTCACGGCATTCAGGTCTTCCTGCTACGCCACCATGTCTGTTAACAGTTAATTTGGCCATTCTGTCATTTATTTGATTTACTTATTAATATATGACTTTTGGAGTAATATAATGAGTTACTATCTTCAAATATTATTCATTACTTTTTCAAATAACCCGTATATTACTTTCAGAAGCATATCTCTACCGCCTTGATATATATTTAAAGCCTTGTCTCATGCTAATGGTTTTCATGCTTTAGGCTAACCCGTTTTCCAATAGGCTATCGTAAAGCCTATGGCAGCTGTGTTACCCACGCTTTTAACCTTTTCCTTGTGGAAATGCTCCCATTATTTTGAGTTAATCGAGGAGAAAGAATTGTAGTCAAATATAAACTCTGAAAAAGCATCTGGAGGTCGTGCTCAAAGGCACAAAACTCTTAGCCAAAGTTCCAGATATGCGTTGTTATCACATTGTGATAATAAACAATATTTCCAAGTGTTCTATTGAAATGTCCATATAAACAATCAAAATGTTGGATAAATGCAATCAAAACGGCAATGACAACCTATTTATAGCGTAGAATGTAAGAGTATGGTGACTCCCCTAGCGGGTCTCAAACCCAGGCCACCAGCACCAATGATGAACACCCTAACCACTGAATCAATAAGGGCCATGTGTTTATTGGGCCAGTATAGTTAGGCCCAGTCCAGAAGCATAAACCCTCCTCCCTAGGCACTTGTGTGGATCTGAAACAACTTGATCAGTGTAAGCAATAGGGTGAGTGCACTTTGAAGTTAATCTCATCTCTGTTGAAAGTACACTTAAGAAAATATCTTATTGATCATAGTGATTCAGGAATATCATAAAAAAAAACAGGTTAACATGCACCAACAGCTATACAGAAAGCCCTTCAATTGCTGAAACAAATAAATAAAATCAATGATGAGAATAGTCCGATTAACTCATACATGACACGACATGGTGGCGTAACAGGAAGATTGAAGTACAGTGAATCAAGTGGTTGTGATTTCAAATCCCAGTTTACTGTATACATGCACAATGTAATCATACACTAAATTACCAAATGTATGTGGACACCTGCTCGTCGAACATCTCATTTCAAAATCATGGGCATTATTATGGAGTTGGTCCCCCCTTTGCTGCTATAACAGCCTCCACTCTTCTGGGAAGGCTTTCCACTAGATGTTGGAACATTGCGGGGACTTTCTTCCATTTAGCCACAAGAACATTACTGATGTCGGGCACTGATGTTGGGCCATTAGGCCTGGCTTGCAGTCGGCGCTCCAGTTCATCCCAAAGATGTCTGATGGGGAATTGTGTCCTAAGTTTTTTTTGAGGTCAGGGCTCTGTGCAGGCCATTCAAGTTCTTCCACACCGATCTCAACCAACCATTTCTTTATGGGCCTTGCTTTGTGCACGGAGTCATTGTCATGCTGAAACAGGAAAGGGACTTCCCAAAATGTTGCCACAAAGTTGAAAGCATAGAATATCATTGTATGCTGTAGCGGTAAAATGTCTCTTCACTGGAACTAAGGAGCGTAGCCCGAACCATGAAAAGCTGCACACTAATGTTACTGCATGATTGTATCAGGTTTTCTAACACGTTAGTTTTATTACTGTAGCTATGTTGATTATGACATTACTTTAGCTAATATGGTGACAACGATGTAAGTTGTGTGTAGCGGTTATGATATGGTTTGGCTTGGAAAGTTTTTTTTTCGCCTGGTCACATGCTGCTGATGTGTTGTGCATTGAAGTCCACAAGCGAAGGGAAAAGGTGAGAGGAGGAGAGTGCATAGATGTGAGAAGGAATACAACGTGGCTGCTATGAAAGTGAACTGTGTTTGCACGTGATCAGGGGTGTATTCATTCTGCCGATTCTGTTGAAAAACATTTCTTAAACAGAAGCAAACGGAACAAAACAGGGATAAACATACCTGAATTTGTCCAAAGTAAACTCTTGTTTGCAAATGTTGGACTACTGATTACTCCCTATATCAGCTAGATGCAGGCAAGAGTGTGCAAGGCGGTATTGCATGTGTCTCTGTCATCTCAAATTTCTCGACTTGTGTGCACCTACATTGTAAACTTTCATTCATAAGCTAGGTTGTAGCAACCTCATGATGGGTATAGGGAAAATGCAAGTATCATGTAGTAGCCTAAACCCATCAATTTTACATTGAACTGGGTGAATGGAATATGAATGCCAGTCATCCAATATGTTGTAAAAATTGTCCTCCCTCATCTTAAAAGGCACTGACCGCAACTGGTTTTGAATGCATGTTTAATTCCCCAAAAAACATTTGGATCAGCAAAGGTCATTTTCTCGACAGTTTACAAGGTCCAGAGAGGCATATTAGCAGGCCTGTCATAGTGAATATTTTGTCAGGATGTATTGGCGTTAACAGATAGGCCTACCATCGAAAACATGGCCTTCTCATGAGCTGTTTGTCGTGGAACATCTTTCTCCCAAGTGTCCTATAATTAACAAAATATATATATTTCACCTTTATTTAACCAGGTAGGCCAGTTGAGAACAAGTTTTCATTTACAACTGCGACCTGGCCAAGATAAAGCAAAGCAGGGCGACAAAAGCAAAGCTGTGCGACAAAAGCAGCATAGAGTTACACATGGAATAAACAAACATACAGTCAAACACAATAGAAACGTCTATATACAGTGTGTGCAAATGAAGTAAGATAAGGGAGGTAAGGCAATAAATAGGCCATAGTGGTGAAATAATTACAATTTCGCAATTAAACACTGGAGTGATAGATGTGCAAGTAGAGTTACTGGGGTGCAAAGGAGCAAAAAAATTCAAAATAACAGTATGGGGATGAGGTAGTTGGATGGGCTATTTACAGATGTGCTATATACAGGTGCAGTGATCTGTGAGCTGCTCTGATCTGTGAGGTGCTTAAAGTTAGTGAGGGAGATATAAGTCTCCAGCTTCAGTGATTTTTGCATTTCGTTCCAGTCATTGGCAGCAGAGAACTGGAAGGAAATGCGGCCAAAGGAGGAATTGGCTTTGGGGATGACCAGTGAAATATACCTGCTGGGGCGCATGCTACGGGTGGGTGCTGCTATGGTGACCAGTGAGCTGAGATAAGGCGGGGCTTTACCTAGCAGAGACTTATAGATGACCTGGAGCCATTGGGTTTGGCAACGAATATGAAGCGAAGTTCAGCCAACGAGATCATACAGGTCACAGTGATGGGTAGTATATGGGGCTTTGGTGACAAAACGGATGGCGCTGTGATAGACTGCATCCAATTTTCTGAGTAGAGTGTTGGAGGCTATTTTGTAAATGACTTCGCCGAAGTCAAGGATGGTAGGATGGTCAGTTTTACGAGGGTATGTTTGGCAGCGTGAGTGAAGGATGCTTTGTTGCGAAATAGGAAGCCGATGTGGCCACCAACATGCTCACACATGCGCAGTTATTCAGGCATGCTTACCACAGTGCGCTCTGCCTTCTCTCTTCTCCAAGCAGCACCTATAATCAAGAACGCTTCAATAGAACGAGCTTTTGATTGATTGTCAATGTTTTATGGTTGGAGGGACCGGGAAGAAAGTGACCTAAATGATAGCTCTAGTTATTGTTCTCCACTCTTTTTGTAGTTAGCGTAGTAGTGTGAACACTGCTGTTCACTTGAATTTGAACGATTTTTTAAATCGCTATATTTAAGTGTTGACGTCCCTTAACGAGTCCTAAATCGTGCAAAAAGTTTCAAAATAAAAGTATTCCCTTTACTTGAGCACAGTATCACAAATCGTAGTATGTTTAGCCTGCTTCAATATGCGTTATTTTTATCTGATCCTACCCTCTCCTTTTGATGCTAGTTTGGGAAGTATTGAGGCTTATTGTTGAGTTCTGGTGGTTATTTGTAAATAGGTACTTTGCCAAGGTGGGTAAATGAAATAAAATATTAAATCAGTACATGTTAATAAGGGGACATCGAAATGTGTATTAAACAATGTTAAATATTAATGTGTTGAAAAGGAATTAATGATATAAAGTTCAATATTCTTCATTAAATAATATCTGAAATAATATTTGAATTCTCATTCCACTAGATGGCAGTGTTCCCCATGTTGTTCCCAGTCAGGAGTCTGAGGATTCAAAAACAAAATAGTTTACGCTCTTTGAAACGCATCCGTGCATTGGTGGATGTGCTGTACATTGTTATAAACAGTTATGTTGCAGTGCTATAGACTTATTACAGTTATTGATTGTTATGGAAACGTAAAAAAATATTAATTATTATTACACTGTTAAAACAACAGACCTACACTGTGAAGTTCTTTAGTTTTCAAATGAATATTTGTGTGGAAGGTTTACTTCAACTGGACAGACAGCACATGTATCTGTTTAATTATTACCTGATTTGTTGACAGAAATGTGGGTTGAAATAAGGGAAGGGTATTGTCTGTATTAACCAGTGATCTACTATAATACAGGGTATTATGTCAAGTTATAATAATACAGGTTATTATTCAAAGGTTCTACAGCTGCACCATCGAGAGCATCCTGACTGGTTGCATCCCTGCCTGGTATGGCAACTGCTCGGCCTCCGACCGCAAGGCACTACAGAGGGTAGTGCGTACGGCCTAGTACATCACTGGGGCCAAGCTTCCTGCCAGCCAGGACCTCTATACCAGGCGGTGTCAGAGGAAAGCCCTAAAAATTGTCTAAAGACTCAAGCCACCCTAGTCATAGACTGTTCTCTCTGCTACCGCACGGCAAGCGGTACCGGAGCGCCAAGACTAGGGCCAAGAGTAATCTAAACAGCTTCTACCCCCAAGCCATAAGATTCCTGAACACCTAATCAAAGGGCTACCCAGACTATTTGCATTGCCCGCCCCCACCCCCTCTTTTACGCTGCTGCAACTCTCTGTTATTATCTAATCAGTCACTTTAATAACTCTACCTACATGTACATATTACCTCGACTAACCGGTGCCCCCGCACGTTGACTCTGTACCGGTACCCCCTGTATATAGTCTCGCTATTGTTATTTTACTGCTGCTCTTTATTTGTTACTTTTATTTCTTATTATTTCTTTTTGTAGGTATTATTGTTTATTTATTTTAACTCCATTGTTGGTTAAGAGCTTGTAAGTAAGCATTTCACGGTAAGGTCTACACCTGTTGTATTCGACGCATGTGACAAATACAATTTGATTTGAATTGACTGACAGTAGGCTATTGGAACAATATGATAGTGACTGTCGTAAAATAAAGAATAAAACAAAAAGAATTGTCAGTGGTGGCTGTAGCTTTCTGCCGAAAAAAATACTATTGACGCAAATATGAATGTTATGACACTGGATCCTGTTAGCAGTGTCTAAGGATTCCAAATCCCCCCCCCCCCCCCCCCCCCCCATATTTGAGTCAACTTCTATAGAATTAGCAGTACATTGGCAAAAGCCTTTATATTACTATAATGAAAAAAATTATAATTGTAACAGTTGACAGTAGGTTTTTATCCAAAAAGATTGAATTACACAAATCTTCATGGCATGACACCAGATCCTATTAGTATAGTGTTTGAGGATTCCAAATCATCTGTTCCAAATGTCCGTACTGAATTTGGTAAAAGGGCTTTTATGTACTCTGCGCCATCGTCTTGGAATGCCTTACAAAATACTTTTAAACTGGATGAACTTGTCCCGATTGGTATTTTTAAATCACAGATGAATGATCTGGAGACTGATTCCCTGACATGTCAATGTTTTTAATTTGCTGTTTTTGATTTTGTTATATTCTTTGTTAATTCTATGGTTTTTACTAGATTACTTGTAGTTTTTCATGTTGTTTGTCTGTAATTTTTGTAATGACTTGGCGCTGCCTATCTTGGCCAGGACGCTCTTGAAAAAGAGATTTTAAATCTCAATGAGCCCTTCCTGGTTAAATAAAGGTTAAATAAATAAATAAAATAAATCTTCTTTATTGGAGACAACTTCTATAGAATTAACAGTACAGTAGAACATATCTGTATAGTGCCATAATAAAAAGAGGGTTTTAGTAACAGTTGACAGTAGGTTTTCCGCAAAAAGAATATTGAATGACACAAAACTCCCTGGGATGACACCAGATCCTATTAGAACAGTCTTTGAAAACGTGTATAGTTCCAACAGTACAGGAACAAATAGCTGTATAGTGATGTCAGAGGCTTTCAGTGAAAATCAGTTTTTGTCAGTGGTGGAAGTAGCTTTCTGCTGGAAGAAATACCATAATGACGCAAACCTTGATGCTATGACACTGGATCCTATTAGTAGAGTGTCTGAGTATTCCAAATCACCCCCTCTTTATTGGAGACAATTTGTGTAGTTCCAACAGCACAGTAACACATATCTGTATAATGCTGTAATGAAAAGACGGTTTTGGTAACAGTAGGTTTTCCTTCAAAGAACTATAGAATGACGCAGATCTTCCTGGTTTGACACCAGATTCTATTTGTAGTCTGAGGTTGCCCTGAAAAAAGTTACCCTTGATCGTGGAAAATGTGAAAATGTTTTCTTCAAAACATGTTCTGTTAAGAGTTGACAGTAGTTTAAAAACATTAATACTTCCAGCAACAGTGTTGGTATTGTTGCATCATTATAATTTATAGTTAAAAAAAAGTTATATTAGACAGTAAATCGATCATTAATAATTGATTCCAATAATACATTGTTCGTTTTTTCAATAAATGTATATTTAAGTCACTTCAAACTTTAATATTTGTGATTTTAAAATCAGAAAAAAGTCAAGTAAAACAATTACAGTGGGACTTTTATTTAGAAATGATGCCGTACGATCACGTGACCGTAATGTCACTAGGTTCACAATGCCCAGCAAATCTGAGCTCGCGACCTCTCCACAGGGAAACATTTCGCCTGAAAATAGGAAGAAAATAAACCAGGGGAGCAGCTAGCCGAGCTGGTTATCAAAACACAACCGAAGAAGTCGTTGATGCTTCAATGATTCTGCGAGAGGCGCTTTGTCCGTTTACTATGTGTCAACGGGGAGTGAATTTCGCTGAACATTTATATTCTGGACCGTTTTAACCCAAGCTAAACAGCTAGGCGAGAGGATTTCTAGCTCGCTAGCTAATTTACTACTATAGCCAGCGAAGAAGCATTGGTGGTAGACTTTGCAAAGAGCAACTGCTAGCTACAGTCGTAGCTAGCCAGCTACCTCCACTTTTGCGATTTTCCGTCAAATGGGTGCATGTTATAATGTGCAATTGCTGTTTTTGCAATTTGCACAATAACGTCAATGATTACAAAAAACAAACTAGCGAGTTTGTTAATCGCTTAGCTAACGTTACTCGTTCGGCTTTGTGAATTAAGGGCAGGCCATGGACTGAATAACGCACAAGAATGGTGTCTCGCTATCTTGATGACTAGCAGTCATATATTGGATCATATAAATTGGGTACAACTAAACAATAGAAACCTTGCATTTGGTTTGTGTGTGTAAAACTCAAGACCACTAACGTTAGTTAACCTATTTAGTTATTTGGATCATCATGCATTGGATTGCTGGGCCCTTGTTCCAAATTGGATGAAAGAAACGCAGAGAACGGATTATCCAGTCGTCAATTTTGAATTAATTTGCATTTACGGTGAACGGAGGCGATATACAATGTCTACAGCGAAAGAGAACCCTTGCAGAAAATTCCAGGCGAACATTTTTAATAAAAGTAAATGTCAGAACTGCTTCAAACCTCGGGAGTTGCATCTCTTGACCGATCAAGATCTGAATCAGGTAAATAATTGTGATGTGGCCACATTGCAGTTCACATGTTACAAACACCTATGCGACAATGTGACCATTTGGGCGTCTCGAGTTTGCTGTTACTGTCAAGTTGTGTAACAGTCCAATTCTGGCAATATTTTAGCCAGCTACCTAGTCACACTTCCACTTAGTGTTCTAAAGCTTTTAGAAACTGACAGTCACTTCATGCTGTCTGCTTTGCCATCCTCAAGTCTGTTAATTGGAAGTGTCTGTGGTTATAGCTCAGCATGTGTGTGTCATTCTGGTTGTGTCCTCATTCAGTGACCATTTGTTGAAGACCGACTCCTTTAGAGATGAACCAATGGTGTGTGTGTGTGTGTGCATGCATGTATCTATGTGTATGTATAATCTCCTGCTTCAGTCTGACAAACTAAGGCGTGGTCTGCTAGGAAGAAAAGTGTTTCTCACGATCAGCCACTGGTTCAATATGAGGAATCAGCTGTAATAATAGGACCCTGGTTTAAAGCCACAAATTAACATTAGATTTGGATAGATTCATTGGATAAAGGGAGGTTTGACCAGCTTCAGGTTAGGAATAACATTTATTACTGGCAAATAACACTATCCTCCCAAAATGAGGAATCAGCTGACCCATCATGGATCCTGTCCAATTTTTGGGAGACATTGTCCTGAAACATCCATATGACTGGCAGGCAGGGTCACCAGCTGACTTAAGGGACTGTGCTGCCACACTCTGATAACTGTGGCTGCAAACAAGAAGATTGTGCCCTCCTGAATGTGACCCCAAATTCAACTTAAGTGTAGGCCTACACAAAGTCCTCACGTCAATCAAATGTATTTATAAAGCCAAAGTGCTGTACAGAAACCCAGCCTAAACCCCAAACAGCAAGCAATGCAGGTGTAGAAGCACGGTAGCTAGGAAAAACTCCCTAGAAACACCGGAACCTAGGAAGAAACCTAGAGAGGAACCAGGCTGAGGGGTGTCCAGTCCTCTTCTGGCTGTGCCAGGTGGAGATAACAGAACATGGCCAAGATGTTCATAGATGACCAGCAGGGTCAAATAATAAATCAGTGGTTGTCAAGGGTGCAACAGGTCAGCACCTCAGGTGTAAATGTCAGTTGGCTTTTCATAGCCGATCATTTAGAGTATCTCTACCGTTCCCACTGTAGCTCAGTTGGTAGAGCATGGCGCTTGCAAGGCCAGGGTTGTGGGTTCGATTCCCACGGGGGGCCAGTATGACAAAATGTAATAAAAATCTATGCACTCTACTGTAAGTCGCTCTGGATAAGAGCGTCTGCTAAATGACTAAAATGTCAAATGTAAAAAAAAAAAAATTGTCCTGCTGTCTTTAGAGAGTTGAAAACAGCAGGTCTGGGACAAGGTAGCACATCCGGTGAAATACTGTATGTGTACTCAAGTCGCATTATAAGTCCCCCTGGTTTCCTTCACCCAGTGAAGTAGTGAATGAGAGGATTTCTATCTCTGAGATCATTAGCTAGTTTCTGTTGTATCCTATAATTGATCCCATGCGATGAGGTCCAGATGGGCCCTTGAACATGGCTTAAGAACAGCAACGCCAGCAAGCATCCTCTCCTCTACAAAATGTGTATGTGTTTCTCTGCTTGTGTATTAGTGAGAATGTGTTTCTCTGCTTGTGTAGTGTATGAGTGAGAAAGTGTGTTTGTGTTTCTCTGCTTGTGTGTATGACAGCCTGCTTGTGATTACTGCAGGGTTAACCCCTTCAGACCTGGACTCCTGACTCAGGACTAGAATCTTAAAGCGATTACATCACTTCTTTAATCCTCCTGAGACCCAGCCTTGCTCTCTCCCAGGGCCTTTGACGTCACCAGTGGAACCAGAGATGCTTCTATCCGCTGCTCTATCCATATAGGGCTAGTAATGAGTTGTCTCATACCAGGGGAGTCTGAGAGTTTAAACAATACGCTACAGCTAGCTGGTTCTAATCTCAAAACAAAACAACCCTTTTTAAAATAAGTTTAGGCCAAATCTATCAAAGGAACTAGTCATGACACTGACTGCCATTTTGGACAGGAAAATGTAAACACTGAAGAATGTAGCCTATCTGCGCTCTCGTATTCTGTAATGACGTCCTTTGCGATGAGTGGACGAAATGAAAACAGTAAAGTGGAATTCATAAGTGAAACAGAGGGTGGTTCCACTTCCATGAGCTGGGCCTCTGGTTAGTACATGCACCCTGGCTGGGTTAAGTGTATCTTAATGCAGTTTGAATACTATGCATGGCTCCAAGACAGGCGCTCATTAGTCTAACTGAATTTGAGCCCTAAATTTAAAGCGAGTTATTCTGAATTTGGAAGTGGAAGTTGTTTAACTCAAACTTTCACACTCTCCAGTCATTTGGTCACACCTCCCTCATGAATACATAATTGAAAGAGATGCCTAGCCCACATGGAAAAGTTATCTGAAAGGAAATGAATGTGGAGGAAGAGTGTTTAAATTGCAATCTTTGTTTTACACACCAAGGGATCGGGGGTGTCAGCAAATTCTTTATTACAATTTGTTTAGCCTGAAAAATAATTTCCTGAAAGTGTAGACCTAAATGTCTGTAAATTTAGTGATGCTGGTATATTTAGTTGGTCACGTGATGGTGCAGTGTTTCCCCTAGCATTTTTCCAGCAGCGGTGGAGTCCGGCAAGGTTTTTCTAGATCAAAACAGAGTGTAGGTGGTAGCCCAACCACGCCCCTGACAAGGCCGTTGGCTTGGCATAAATCGTTCTGGAATTGGTGGCGTAGAGAGATGTGGCGTTTTTCAGCTCATTTCCTGTAATTCTCAAAATTTTTCCATGGAGCTGAGATTTTTCTGCAGAGTGAAAGCTAATTTCCTACAATCCACACTCATTTTGCCATGGCTAATTCTGTTTTCTTATCCTCAAACATAATAAAACCAATTGGGCCCCCTGGAAATGTGCCCTATCAGTAGTCCAGCCATGCAAAAAAATACTCATTAGTTTTTAGAATGGTCTATTATCCCTGACTTTCATTTTAGTAATTTCTAGTTCTCAAAGATCATATTATTTAAAAAGTTTTTACAGGTATTTTTTCTGGATGGAGGCTATTGCTGAGCCACGCTGCTCTGTAGTTCCCGAGGCATCGGTGAGATAAAGAACCCACTCAGGATAGAAGGTGGGAGGCAGGGAGGAGGGAGAGTGGGAGGCAAGGAAATGGTAGAAATACAGACTGAGGGATGAGAGAGGGTAGTGGGTGAGAGAGAACAGTTTGGGAGCGATAGTGGGGGATGATGGGAGTATAGAGGGAAGGAGAGCGAAGAAAACCCAGGGAGAGAGAGGAGGCACGGGGGTATGGAATGATTTGAGGGAGGAGAGGAAGAGCTTGTGAAAGAAAGTGCGGGGTTGGAATTGAAACTGGAACAGAGTTTCTCACAGGTTACTCACCAGTGGAGCCCAGAGTTCTCAAATTAACATACATAGATCTCAATTCCACATGGTCCAAAATGATGTTAGACCTATAAGTTCCAGTTCTATCTATATTGAACAAAAATAAACATGCAACAATTTCAAATATTTTACTGAGTTACAGTTCATGTAAGGAAATCAGTCAATTGAAATAAATTCATTAGGCCCTAACCTATGGATTCCAAATGACTGGGAATACAGATGTGCATCTGTTGGTCACAGATGCCCTAATTAAAAAAAAAAAAGTAGGGGTATGGATCAGAAAACCAGTCAGTATCTGGTGTGACTACTATTTGCCTCATGCAGAGCCACACGTCTTCTTCGTAGAGTGTTTGTCAGGCTGTTGATTGTGGCCTGTGGAATGTTGTCCCATTCTTCTTCAATGGCTGTGCGAAGTTGCTGGATATTGACGGGAACTGGAATCCGCTGTCATATACGTCGATCCAGATCATCCCAAACATGTTCAATGAGTGACATGTCTGGTGAGTATGCAGGCCATGGAAGAATTGGGACATTTTCAGCTTCCGGGAATTGGGTACAGATCCTTGCGTTATGGGGCCGTGCATTATCATCTTGGAAACAGGTGATGGAGGCAGATGAATGGCACAGCAATGGGCCTCAGGATCTTGTCATGGTATCTCTGTGCATTCAAATTGCCATCGATAAAATGCAGTTGTGCTCGTTGTCTGTAGCTTATGCCTGCCTATACCATACCCCCACCATGGGGTACTCTCTTTGCAATGACATCAGCAAACCGCTCTCCTACACGACCCCATACACGTGGTCTGCAGTTATGAGGCCAGTTGGACGTACTGCCAAATTCTCCAAAAACAATGTCGGCGGAGGCTTATGGTAGAGAAATTACCATTCAGTTATCTGGCAACAGCTCTGGTGGACATTGCTGCAAGTCAGCGTGCCAACCGCATGCTCCCTCAACTTGAGACATTGTGGTGTTGTGTGACAAAACTGCACATTTTAAAGTGGCCTTTTATTGTCCCCAGCACAAGGTGCACCTGTGTAATTATCATGCCGTTTAATCAGTTTCTTGATATGCCACACCTGTCAGGTGGATGGATTATCTTGGCAAAGGAAAAATGCTCACTAGCAGGGATGTCAACAAATTTGTGCAAAACATTTGAGAGATACGCTTTGTGTGAATGGAACATTTCAGGGATCTTTTATTTCAGCTCATGTAACAATGGACCAACACTACATGTTGCGTTTATATTTTTGTTCAGTGTATAATCACCAAGGCTCTGCATTGGTTTTACTTGGCTAGGAGGAGTAAGGTGAACTTTCAGATGGGTCTACCTTACGTTTGAATGGACCTTTTGGCATGAGTCCTAAATGAGTGGAGGAGAGAGCAGCGTCCAGGCCTCCCTGGATTGTACTGGGGAGGCAGAGGTTAACGCGTGATAGAGGACGCAACTTTATCTGTTCGATTATGGCATCTGAGAGTATGAGCATCTCCATTTTGAAGTAGTCAATTTTCTTCTACTACTACGAGTTGGTAAACAAACTGAAAGGGTGCATACTGCCACTTGGAGTGTGTTGTTTGAACAGGTATGAAGCCAAGGTTGATGATTTACTGCCACCTGCAGTTATGGAATGTTTTCTCACAAGTATAATTCATTGGTTAATCCCTCCTGATGACCTGGATGGAATGATGTGATCCTCCCTTAACCCATAGGAAGTCCCACCCAGTTTTCTACTGCAACATTGTAAAAGTCCCCAATAGCGCTGCCCATGCTAAAACAGACTTTTGGGCACTAGAGTCCTCTATCTCACTGCTGGTGGGGTTGGAGGCGGGCTGGAATGGAGGGGGAAGGTAGGTCTGTGGGAGAGAGCTGAGGGGGGAGGGCGAGGTCACAGGAGGACCACTATAAAGGAAGTGAGGCTTGTGTGTGTGGAGGGAGGAAAGGTGTGTCCCTCTCCAGGTCTCCTGGTTCCTCAGCCCACCAACATTGCTACAGGCCACAGCTGCTCGCTTACACTGCCTTTCCTTGTGCCTCGCTCATTCTTTCCTGTCCAGCTCTTTCTCTCTGCCTCGCTCTCTCTTTGGATGTTTTGTAAGAGAAGAATGGATGTTTTGTAAGAGAAGAATGGAGAAATCAGTTATGCATTATAGCAAGACCTGTGTGATATTTGCTACTTTATTGATAACATTGCCCATCTGAGGACAGGAAACATCCATTTTGGATTGTAGCCTAGGCGTAGACTTCAGTGCTGCAGATAATCAGCTAATCATCAATAAATAAAACCATTAGTCATAATTGCTGCCTAAATGGTAGACTTATCAGATTTCTTAGGACTAGGTCATGGCACGTTTATCTCCTCAGTCACCCCATCACCTGTTAAAAGTAACCAACTAAATGTCTCTATAGGCAGTCAGTCTATGCAAGTGGAAACAAGGCACATATAGATTTGACAGACATGCAGGGACACAGGCTAGCTAGTGACAGCCAGGGCCAATACCCACAAAGTCTTAATCGTACACTCCTCTACAGCGTGTAAGACGCTAGTCTGGATTTTGAGGTAAAGAAGGTAGGAGGGATGTTTTATTTTGCAAGACAAGCCTGACAGCTGCTTCTTGGTAATGTTTAACAGTAAAAGTTAGACCAAGACAAACAAGTTTTAGAGTGCAAAGAGCAGCCATTTTTAACAGCCACCCCCTCACCGTGGGAGCTCTGCTCCATGTTTATACATTTCCACATCTTTTGAACTTCTGTGTTTTCATTGGAAACATGCAGGTTTTTGGCTCAAACAACTTCCATGAGGTGAATGTAGGTTGATAAATGGGCTGTTCTCATTCACAAATCTTCATTTAAACGCAAGGCAATGGTGTCTATCAAACGATGCTAATTAGGCCGACAGGCTTGCTAACTGGTTTTGTGGTTTGAAAACCGAACATCTGGACCCCAAAATGGGTCCTCTCCTTGCTGACTGCTTCCCCCCCTCCCCCCAATTTTAATGATTGTCTAAATCGCTCTGTTTTACAGGCCAAACCTATTTACGGCGGATGGCTGTGCTTGGCCCCCGAGGGAACAGACTTTGACAACCCCATGCAGAGATCCCGGGTAAGAGCAACCATGAGGCGTATATTTGTGCATGCGCTCACATGGAATGGGGGATGGGTTAGTATGTTTGTTCCCTGTTCTTCCATAGCACTGTAGTCGAATGATAAACATTAGACAAACACCATTCCCGGGCAGCAGAACCTCATAGTGAGAGGGGGATGGGTGAACATTGACCATCCGGATGTTTTCATGCACTTGGGAAGTATGCTTTGAGGCGTAATGGAAGCGCTTGAAACACAGCCCTAGCATATAGTCGAATGGTCACAGAAATGGGCTCTAGATCTGCAGACGTATTGTCCTTTTAATGGCAATTCGCCTGGTGCTATACGTCACGATGATTAGAGCGCACATACGGGTACACAGTGTCGTGAAGGAGCCGAGCACTCGCTCATGTCCGGATCATGGAATCTATTCAACAAACTGCTCTAAGCCAGATGGGCCATGGCGCCGAAGAACCTGCGCTATCTTGGGGGCAAGTCCACTGGGGCTGCATCTGCATAACAATGGCTAACTGTGAACATGGGTTTACACCTTTGATGGTTAACACCTCACAACAACTGTTTTGATTATGCAGAGGTTGTTGATTCTGCTCTTCAGAAGTTCTCACTGTCAGCCCTAGCAATGTGATAAGGCAGGTTGCCTATTTTGAATGCACTGGGTGAGGTAGGTGACGCAGTGATCCCGGGTTAGAGGATAAGGAGAGAGACTTGAGGTTCTGTTTTAGGGAGTCGGTGCTCCGGTTTTATTTCCTCCAAATCAAACTTCATCTCCATTGACTTGTGCTGACAGTAAACAAAAATATTTCAGCATATTTGATCATAAACAATTACTTGTCACAATCTGAGCCAGTAGTCAAATGATAAATATAATAATTTCTCCAAAGCAGTAAAATAAATATTCATTTAAGGTTCAAATTAGATCCTTTCGATATGCAAATATTTCTAACAACATCCTACCGCTAATAAACAACAGTGCATCTTTTAATGCAGATCAATTGAAGAATGTAAATAATATTGCGGGTTACTTACGTTTGGGTATTGGACTCACACATAACAGAAATTAAAGGATACATGTTGGAGAGGTTTTGTACTAGTGCTTAGATCGTTTGGCACTGAACTAAAAGACAAAGGAACTCAGGTATTTAAGAAGTGAAATTGGTTGCAGGTGTGCTCAGAGCATAGAGATGTACAAAGGGTCTCTAGTGCCAAAAAGCGTGTTTAACATGGGCAGCGCCATTGAGGACTGATACATTGCGATCTCTATACATCTCTATGGCTCAGAAGTGTCTGCTGTTAAAGGGACAGTTAACAAAAAAACGCAATTTAAAGGCAGTGTGAACTAAAAAGTCTAAGATCAATAAGAGCCTTTGCTACACTATGGAAACACAATTTCCTATAACATCAGGTTGTATACACTATTATAAACTGGGTGGTTCGAGCCCTGAATGCTGATTGGCTGACAGCTATGGTATATCAGATCGAATATCACGGATATGCCAAAATATTTATTTTTACTGCTCTAATTATGTTGGTAACCAGTTTATAATAGCAATAAGGCACCTTGGGGGTTTATGGTATATGGCCAATATACCAAAGCTAAGGGTTGTATCCAGGCACTGCGCGTTGCGTCGTGCTTAAGAACAGCCCATAGTGGTGGTATATTGGTCATATACCAGATCCCCTCGTGCCTTATTGCTTAAGTATAACACTGGTGTTACAGTTGAAAAGCAGCAATAGAGAGTACTAGTGTTGTCACGATACCAGAATTTTCACTTCGATACCAGGTTTAGTATCACAATACTCGATACCAAAACAATAACAAAATGATACCACTGCAAAAAAGAAGCCATATTACCAGGTCACAGAATGGCACTTGATCCAGACAGATAAACTCAGCTACTGCTCTGTTCAGTCATTGGGCATCTTTTGAGTTCAATATCATTACGTTATCAAAAAATGTACGTCCATATTTTTCAGAGACCACCATGTATACATTAATGAATCAATTATACAATCAATTTGACTTTGGTATGTTTTTACCATTCTAACTTCATTTTTTTAATTTCTTTTTTTACCTTTACTAGGCAAGACAGTTAAGAACAAATTCTTATTTTCAATGATGGCCTAGGAACAGTAACTGCCTTGTTCAGGGGCAGAACGACAGATTTGTACCTTGTCAGCTCGGGGATTCGAACTTGCAACCTTTCGGTTACTACTCCAACGCTCTAAACACTAGGCTACCCTGCCGCCCCGGTAATAATTTATTGTGTATGTAAACTTCTGACCCACTGGGAATGAGATGAAAGAAATAAAAGCTGAAATAAATCACTCTCTACTATTATTCTGATTTTTCACATTCTTAAAATAAAGTGGTGATCCTAACTGACCTAAAACAGGGAATTTTTACTTGGATTAAATGTCAGGAATTGTGAAACACTGAGTTTAAATGTATTTGGCTAAGGTGTATGTAAACTTCTGACTTCAACTGTATCTACCTCAATTACCTCATACCCCTGTACCTTGACTCAGTACTGGTACCCAGTGTATGTCACCTGGGACCTCGTTCATAAATTTTGTGGGTCAGTTAAGAACAAATTCTTATTTACCATGACGGCCTACACCTGCCAAACCCGGACGATTCTGGGCCAATTGTGCGCCGCCCTATGGACTCCCAATCACGACCGGTTGTGTTACAGCCTGGATTTGAACCAGGGTGTCTGTAGTGATGCCTCTAGCACTGAGATGCAGTGCCTTAGACCGCTGCCCCACTCTGGTTGCCGTCTCTATTCAGCTATTTCATTCCACTCCTTGTTCTCCATGTCATTTGCCAAAGACATGAGAAATTACCCGGAATGACTGGAGTGTCAAGGAGTGTTAGCTAAAACATCTGGTATCCAGACTACAGGCGGTGGGTTCTCGGATTTATGTTATTGTATCTTTAAGCATCTCTTAGCTATATGTTCACTACACCCTATTAGTCCCAGGACATAATGGAGCTTAAGTGTTGGTTTGGTTTCAGCCCAATAACAATGCTCCTCTTTCCCTGCAGAAATCGTATACAGTATAGGCCGTTTCTTAATAGTTTATAAGGAGATCTTCAGATTAAGTGTTAACGATTTTCCTCTTTCTCCCAACAGAAATGGCAGCGGCGGTTCTTTGTGCTGTACGAACATGGCTGCCTGCGTTTTGCCCTGGATGAATCGGTAAGGAGCTGTCATATCAGCCATGCTACTTCCACCTCCTCCCTAACAACCTAACAGCACTCCTTAGCTGTGTCTATAATCAGGTTATAGCACTGCCTCTCGTGCCTCATGGCTTCATGCAGAGGCAAGGTGACTGGGAAGAGTAGTATTTGATATGGTCCGTGAAGGACGGGAAGGCATGTTGAATGACCTGACTGGTACCTGCATGGGAAAGAGATGACTGGGAAGCCTTATCTCTGTTAGCTAGCCTTGTGCTGTGAGATGTTAAAACTGCCCCACCCTACCGCAGAGTAAACCTCACACTGAATAACCATGAAAATGTATATGGAGGTGGACGGAGAGAGAATATAGTATGAAGCAGAGGAACAGGGGAGGATGGAGGTAGAATAATACAGATTGGGAAAGAAACTGAGGAACAGAGACTAGAGAGAGTCCCTTACAGTTTATGACATCCCCTTTGTGTGTGTGTGTGTGTGTGTGAGTGACTGGGGAATGTGACACGGGTGACCAACCCCACAGGCCGATCAGGCTGGAGATTAGGCTGCTTGTGTGTATACAGAGGCCCACTTCACACTCTGCTCTGCCTGACTGTCAAAGCTGCCATAGCTTCAGTCCCTGGCCTCTAGCTTCTAACCTTGACCCTAGCTTTGGGCCTGCTTTATATGTATCAAACCCCAGTTATCAGTTCTCTACAAAACAAAATTGATGAAGAGGAGAGGATACTGCTTTTGACTGCTGAGATGAAGGCCTACTCACTCCGTGGCTGTGTGTTTGTGTCCAGGTGGTTGCTTTGTGCAGATGAGATCGCTGAAATCATAATCATTGTCTTCATGTTGTCATGGATCCCCACGTGATGACAAAGGGAGGAAACATCCTGGTTTCGCTTTGCATGCGTGTGTGTGTGTGCGCGCGTGCTGACTGTGCTTGTGTGCGTCCATTTCTCCAGTGTGCATTGTGTGCGTCCATTTCTCCAGTGTGCATTGTGTGCGTCCATTTCTCCAGTGTGCATTGTGTGCGTCCATTTCTCCAGTGTGCATTGTGTGCGTCCATTTCTCCAGTGTGCATTGTGTGCGTCCATTTCTCCAGTGTGCATTGTGTGCGTCCATTTCTCCAGTGTGCATTGTGTGCGTCCATTTCTCCAGTGTGCATTGTGTGCGTCCATTTCTCCAGTGTGCATTGTGTGCGTCCATTTCTCCAGTGTGCATTGTGTGCGTCCATTTCTCCAGTGTGCATTGTGTGCGTCCATTTCTCCAGTGTGCATTGTGTGCGTCCATTTCTCCAGTGTGCATTGTGTGCGTCCATTTCTCCAGTGTGCATTGTGTGCGTCCATTTCTCCAGTGTGCATTGTGTGCGTCCATTTCTCCAGTGTGCATTGTGTGCGTCCATTTCTCCAGTGTGCATTGTGTGCGTCCATTTCTCCAGTGTGCATTGTGTGCGTCCATTTCTCCAGTGTGCATTGTGTGCGTCCATTTCTCCAGTGTGCATTGTGTGCGTCCATTTCTCCAGTGTGCATTGTGTGCGTCCATTTCTCCAGTGTGCATTGTGTGCGTCCATTTCTCCAGTGTGCATTGTGTGCGTCCATTTCTCCAGTGTGCATTGTGTGCGTCCATTTCTCCAGTGTGCATTGTGTGCGTCCATTTCTCCAGTGTGCATTGTGTGCGTCCATTTCTCCAGTGTGCATTGTGTGCGTCCATTTCTCCAGTGTGCATTGTGTGCGTCCATTTCTCCAGTGTGCATTGTGTGCGTCCATTTCTCCAGTGTGCATTGTGTGCGTCCATTTCTCCAGTGTGCATTGTGTGCGTCCAGTGTGCATTGTGTGCGTCCATTCTCCAGTGTGCATTGTGTGCGTCCATTTCTCCAGTGTGCATTGTGTGCGTCCATTTCTCCAGTGTGCATTGTGTGCGTCCATTTCTCCAGTGTGCATTGTGTGCGTCCATTTCTCCAGTGTGCATTGTGTGCGTCCATTTCTCCAGTGTGCATTGTGTGCGTCCATTTCTCCAGTGTGCATTGTGTGCGTCCATTTCTCCAGTGTGCATTGTGTGCGTCCATTTCTCCAGTGTGCATTGTGTGCGTCCATTTCTCCAGTGTGCATTGTGTGCGTCCATTTCTCCAGTGTGCATTGTGTGCGTCCATTTCTCCAGTGTGCATTGTGTGCGTCCATTTCTCCAGTGTGCATTGTGTGCGTCCATTTCTCCAGTGTGCATTGTGTGCGTCCATTTCTCCAGTGTGCATTGTGTGCGTCCATTTCTCCAGTGTGCATTGTGTGCGTCCATTTCTCCAGTGTGCATTGTGTGCGTCCATTTCTCCAGTGTGCATTGTGTGCGTCCATTTCTCCAGTGTGCATTGTGTGCGAATGACACCCGTTAGTTCGGTGTAGCACTTTTTTCCTGTCATTGTGAAGCTGGTCGTGCTATTTAGACGTGGAGGGCCTCATTGTCTTCGTGCCTTTTCATCTGCAGCTCAGGGAACACCCCGGAACGCCACCGGGAAACTGGGTCAGGAAAATGGCCACTTTGTTGCCGTCACTGTGCGCCTCAGTCCCCCACAATAGAAACGTTTCCAAAATGTAGCCTATACAACATTATGGGAGTTCAGCGTTGATCTCAGTGCACATTATCGTTTACTTAGTTTAAACTCTAGGCGGAGGAGTGGAAATGAAATTAGATATGATTTGTTTTTTTTATTCATCATCAATGTATACATCCTCAGCCTGACCGGACACCAACCCTGTAAGTTAACCTCTATGGGCTAGGTGGGACGCTTGCGTCGCTTGAGTCCCACCTACTCAACAGCCAGTGTAATCCCGTGGCGCGTTATTCAAATACCTTAGAAATGCTATTACTTCAATTTCTCAAACATATGACTATTTTACACCATTTTAAAGACAAGACTCTCGTTAATCTAACCACACTGTCCGATTTCAAAAAGGCTTTACAACGAAAGCAAAACATTAGATTATGTCAGCAGAGTACCCAGCCAGCAATAATCAGACACCCATTTTTCAAGCTAGCATATAATGTCACATAAACCCAAACCACAGCTAAATGCAGCACTAACCTTTGATGATCTTCATCAGATGACACACCTAGGACATTATGTTATACAATACATGCATGTTTTGTTCAATCAAGTTCATATTTGTATCAAAAAACAGCTTTTTACATTAGCATGTGACTAGCATTCCCACCGAACACTTCCGGTGAATTTACTAAATTACTCACGATAAACGTTCACAAAAAACATAACAATTATTTTAAGAATTATAGATACAGAACTCCTATATGCACTCGCTATGTCCGATTTTAAAATAGCTTTTCGGTGAAAGCACATTTTGCAATATTCTAAGTAGATAGCCCGGCATCACTATTTAGACACCCACCAAATTTTGCCCTCACCAAAGTCAGATTTACTATAAGAAAATTTTTATTACCTTTGCTGTTCTTCGTCAGAATGCACTCCCAGGACTTCTACTTCAATAACAAATGTTGGTTTGGTCCCAAATAATCCATAGTTATATCCAAATAGCGGCGTTTTGTTCGTGCGTTGAAGACACTATCCGAAGGGTAAATAAGGGTGACGCGCCCGACGCGTTTCGTGACAAAAAATGTCAAAATTTTCCATTACCGTACTTCGAAGCATGTCAACCGCTGTTTAAAATCAATTTTTATGCCATTTTTCTCGTAAAAAAGCGATAATATTCCGACCGGGAGTGGTTGTTTTCGTTCAAAGAGAGAGAAAGTAAACATGGTGTCAGCTCGGGCACGCGTGCCCCAGTCTCATTGTCCTCTGATAAACTTTAGCACCTTTGGTAAGTGGTCTTTCAGCCAGGGGCTGGAATTACATCATTCAGCTTTTTCCCGGGTTCTGAGAGCCTATGGGAGCCGTAGGAAGTGTCATGTCATGCCAGAGATCCCCTGTTTTGGTTAGAGATGATCAAGAAGGCCATGAAATGGTCAGAGAGAGCGCTTCCTGTTTGGAATCTTCTCAGGTTTTGGCCTGCCAAATGAGTTCTGTTATACTCACAGACACCATTCAAACAGTTTTAGAAACTTTAGGGTGTTTTCTATCCAAATCAAACAGTTATATGCATATTCTAGTTACTGGGCAGGAGTAGTAACCAGATTAAATCGGGTACGTTTTTTATCCGGCCGTTCAAATACTGCCCCCTATCCCCAACAGGTTAATTAACATGAGTCTTCAATATTCCCAGGTAAGAAGTTTTAGGTTGTAGTTATTATAGGAATTATAGGACTATTTCTCTCTATACGATTTGTATTTCATATGCCTTTGACTATTGGATGTTCTTATAGGCACTTTAGTATTGCCAGTGTAACAGTATAGCTTCCGCCCCTCTACTCGCTCCTACCTGGGCTCGAACCAGGAACACATCGATAACAGCCACCCTCGAAGCAGCGTTACCCATGTAGAGCAAGGGGAACAACTACTCCAGGTCTCAGAGCGAGTGACGTTTGAAAAGCTATTAGCGCGCACCCGCTAACTAGCTAGCCATTTCACATCGGTTACACCAGCCTAATCTTGGGAGTTGATAGGCTTGAAGTCATAAACAGCGCAATGCTTGAAGAATTGCTAAGAGCTGCTGGCAAAACGCACGAAGGTGCTGTTTGAATGAATGCTTACGAGCCTGCTGCTGCCTACCATCGCTCAGTCAGACTGCTCTATCAAATATCAAATCATAGACTTAATTATAACATAATAACACACAGAAATACGAGCCTTTGGTCATTAATATGGCCGAATCCGGAAACTATCATTTCGAAAACGAAACGTTTATAATTTCAGTGAAATACGGAACCGTTCCATATTTTATCTAACGGTGGCATCCCTAAGTCTAAAAATTCCTGTTACATTGCACAACCTTCAATGTTATGTCATCATTATGTACAATTCTGGCAAATTAATTACGGCCTTTGTTAGGAATAAATGGACTTCACACGGTCCGCAATGAGCCAGGCGGCCCAAACTGCTGTATATACCCTGACTGCTTGCACGGAACGCTAGAGAAGTGACACAAATTCATGTTAGCAGGCAATATTAACTAAATATGCAGGTTTAAAAATATATACTTGTGTATTGATTTTAAAGAAAGGCATTGATGTTTATGGTTAGGTACATTGGTGCAACGACAGTGCTTTTTTCGCAAATGCACTTGTTAAATCATCACCCGTTTGTCGAAGTAGGCTGTGATTCGATGAGAAATTAACAGGCACCGCATCGATTATATGCAACGCAGGACACGTTAGATAAACTAGTAATATCATCAACCATGTGTAGTTAACTAGTGATTATGTTAAGATTGATCGTTTTTTATAAGATAAGTTTAATGCTAGCTAGCAACTTACCTTGGCTTCTTGCTGCCCTCGCGTAACAGGTAGTCAGCCTGCCATGCAGGCTCCTCGTGGAGTGCAATGTAAGGCAGGTGGTTAGAGCATTGTACTAGTAACCGGAAGGTTGCAAAAACGTATTCCCCCTGAACAAGGCAGTTAACCCCCGTTCCTAGGCCGTCATTGAAAATAAGAATGTGTTCTTAATCTGACTTGCCTAGTTAAATAAAGGTGTGTTAAAAAATAAAAATAATTTATCTGCAAATCGGTGGCCAAAAATACCGATTTCCGATTGTTTGTTAAGAAAACTTGAAATCGGCCCTAATTAATCGGCCATTCCGATTAATCGGTCGACCTCTAGTATGCTTACACAATGCAGATACCAGTTTAGATACGGTAAAGGAGCGTTCCATTGACCAGATTGGCCCACATTCAACAATCTGATCTAACAAAGTGGATATTTGTCAAATCCGTCATGATTTATGGATTGTAACAGGCCCACAATGTGGTTACTTAAGTCAGATTTGGATATATTTGTTTTTTGCTACATAACATGTAGAAGTTGTCCCTGTTCAAGTTTAGAAGTGACTGCTAAATGCTAACTCCCATTTGAATAAGATGGTTAGCATAGTTAGCGTACAGTAATCAATGGTGGTAGTCAGCTGTTTTTTAACTGTAATGCATTTGATTGGTAAAGATGACATGAACATGTGTTGGGGTTGACATCCATACTGACATTTTACTTGGATTTTTACCTCAACATAGTGTGAAATACACATAAACAATAGCCTAAATGTTAAGCTGATTTTGCTGGCGGGCAATGAGGAGACTCGGAATCTTTCCCCCACGCGTTTCCATGGCAATTCCATTGTTTTGGTCGAGTTCAATTTACCTTTACCACATCTATAGCCTATATCTGGGCCGTATACAGCATATCATAAATACTTCTTTTACCTCTCTTTTTTGATGAAGGGATGTTCTCTTCTTTTTTTGTGTGTGCAATTGCTGTAAAAACAACAGGAAATCAGCTCCAAGTGATTTTTATTTAAGAAATCTGTTCCGAAGTATTTATATGCATAATAGAGACACGTGATCGTATACAAATGTAAGCAAGGTTTGAAATGATTATGTTTTAGTCAAACATATCTGTTTGGGCTTCTTGCGGTCAATTTGCAGTCTACAAATTATTTGTAATTATGTTCCGGCCCCCGACCATCCGTACCAAAAAAGAATCGGCCCGTGGCTAAATCTAGTTGATCATGCCTGGTCTATATGTTCATTTGCATAATTTTGTGGAATTAAATTGCTGCGTGTGTATATTCGTTAATCCTCCTGTAGCCTATCTTATTTATCACATGTGCACAGCATAGAGTGCCTATTTTGAGCAGGATTTCTCCTGAAGCTCCTCAGCTGGTTGCTGCTGGAGTGAAACATTATTTTATAAGCCCATTCATTGCGAAACAACTCAAAATGCAGTTGCTTGTTAAAAACAGATTTGGTACATGATTAATGAAAACAACTTTTTGTTTCTCAACTGGTAATTGAAGCGTGCCTCCCATTCACCATAGGCTACAAGTGTAGGCAACAGGCTATCGGCGTGTTACACACCACATTACAATGTGAGCTGGATTTTTTTATTTAACCTGTATTTAACTAGGCAAGAACATTATTTACAATGACGGCCTACCGAGGAACTGTGGGTTAACTGCCTTGTTCAGGGGCAGAACAACAGATGTTTTACCTTGTCAGCTCAGGGATTCAATCCAGCAACCTTTCGGTTACTGGCCCAATGCTCTAACCACTAGGCTACCTGCCGCCCCAAAGCTGGAGGTAATATGCATTTTGAAAACGCAAATTGTTTGAAACCCGAATGTTTTATTTCATATTATGAGACATCTCATATCTTGCTTTAAGGTAGCCTATAGTCAAAATCCGACAATGGAAACATGGAGTCAATTTTATAAAGACTGTGTCAGCGTGCACACGCCCGGCCCGCACACTCCACAGGAGTGATGGGACAAGGACATCCCTGCCGGCCAAACCCTCCCCTAACCCGGACAACGCTGCACCAATTGTGTGCCGCCCCATGGGTCTCCCGGTCGCGGCCGGCTGCGACAGAGCCTGGACTTGAACCCAGAATATCTAGTGGCACAGCTAGCACTGCGCCACTCGGGAGGCCATAAAGACTTTATAGGCGCGTGAGTTTCAAGTTGGGGAAGCTTACAATTTATCCTTCCATTTCTGTCAATCTGCATGCCAGTTATGATTTTCGTGTGCACATTTTCGTGGAACAGTTTCTTTTCAATAATAACGTTTTAGTTTCTCAATCATTGTCACGTGGTTAATCGTAAAAATCTGAAAATTATACAAATCAAAAAGTAAAAATTCAACTTATGCTAGCACCAGCCTCTGCCATATGGACACATTGATACACCTTGATCCATTGCCGGTTTAAGAAAAGAGCGCATGGAACTCATAGCTTATAGGCCAATGTAGCAGTAGGCTCCATTGTCAACTAAGTAAAGATAGGCTACATAAAGCTGACAAATTAAAAACAGTCGAAAATATGATGAAAATATAGGTTATTTCAATCGCATTCATCTCTCTACTCAGCCTGTCTGCTCTGATGGGGATTATATCAAAATAGACAATCAAACGGCCAAAAATTCACACAATGAATGCTCAAGAATTGGAGAGAGACTCGCTTGCCTATATCTTCGCCACTCACCCGTCCCCTTCTTCTTGTCTCAACATTTTAAATTATACTCGGCATACATATACTTATCTTCACACATATTTTAGATGCTTTTCACAGACAAGCACAACTCATTAATCAGCTTGGCCTATTCTGGGGGGAAAGTAGAATTAATTTCTTCCCGGTACTGGACCTCCTATATGTGCAGGTGCTTGCACCAACATTCTTTATTGGCCTAATCATAGAACTACATATAAAATCCCTATTCATTCAATAGTATTACTGTGGGCCTAGTCTAAAGATTTGTCATTTAACTTTCAAAATGTATAACCTTTTATTATGGCATAAACCCAACCATTCATGATGTTTTCATCTGATTGTGCAGCAATCCCTTCAAAGGGCTACTTTACTAGGCGACCTGCGCAGGTTCATCCACTCGCAACATATCTCCAGCCTCTAAACAGTGGTGAATGGAAAGAGACACCTGTTACACAAAACACTAAAAAGTGTAACGATATTTGGCGATTGTCATTAGGCCAGAATTTATGCGTCCACTGCTATCTTTGGAGGTCTGGGTGTCGGCCAATCATCTATGCCTTGGCCAAATTTCAGTGTTTTCGTCTTAACCATTTTCAAGCCCACTCACTCATTTTTCATGCCTCTGACATGCGGTAATGATAAATAGTGGTCTAATAGCATACAGTTTTCTTTACATTTTGTTTTAAATATTGTGATAGGCTCACGTTTTACTGGTACGGGGTACCCCCACTATGTATTTTGCCGGGATGCAGTGCCAGACTGTATCACCTTACTTTCACCCCTGAGCCTATTGCTACTACCACAAATTGCAGGCTTCCCAAGTAGGCAAAGGCCTACGAGCTTGTGATTTGAAACAATCCACAGCTATTTTTAAAAAGAAGCTAATGATGCTCGATTCCTCTGCGTCTAAGTTATGCTTTCTGATGAAGTATTTTGAATGATTAAATGTATTTCTGTATTTCTCCTTCCGTGGCCTCCAACTGCTCTTAAATGCAAGTAAAACTAAATGCATGCTCTTCAACCGATCGCTGCCCGCACCTGCCTGCCCGTCCAGCATCACTACTCTGGACAGTTCTGACTTAGAATATGTGGACAACTACAAATACCTAGGTGTCTGGTTAGACTGTGAACTCTACTACCAGACTCACATTAAACATCTCCAATCCAAAATTAAATCTAGATTCCTATTTTGCAACAAAGCCTCCTTCACTTATGCTGCCAAGCATAACCTCATAAAACTGACCATCCTACCGATCCTCGACTTCGACGATGTCATTTACAAAATAGCCTCCAACACTCTACTCAATAAATTGGATGCAGTCTATCACAGTGCCATCCGTTTTGTCACCAAAGCCCCATATACTACCCACCGCTGCGACCTGTACGCTCTCGTTGGCTGGCCTTCGCTTCATACTCGTTGCCAAACCCACTGGCTCCAGGTCATCTACAAGTCTTTGCTAGGTAAAACCCCGCCTTATCTCAGCTCACTGGTCACCATAGCAGCACCCACCTGTAGCACGCGCTCCAGCAGGTATATCTCACTGGTCACCCAAAAGCCAATTCCTCGTTTGGCCGCATTTCCTTCCAGTTCTCTGCTGCCAATGACTGAAACGAACTGCAAAAATCACTGAAGCTGGAGACTCATATCTCCCTCACTAGCTTTAAGCACCAGCTGACAGAGCAGCTCACAGATCACTGCACCTGTACATAGCCCATCTGTAAATAGCCCATCCAACTACCTCATCCCCATACTGTATTTATTTATTTATTTATTTTGCTCCTTTGCACCTTAGTATCTCTACTTGCACATTCATCTTTTGCACATCTATCACGCCAGTGTTTAATTGGTATTTTGTAATTACTTCGCCACCATGGCCTATTTATTGCCTTATCTCCCTTATCTTACCTCATTTGCACACACTGTATATAGACTTTTTCTACTGTATTATTGACTATGTTTGTTAATTCCATGTGAAACTGTATCTTGGCCAGGTCGCAGTTGTAAATGAGAACTTGTTCTCAACTAGCCTACCTGGTTAAATAAAGGTGAAATACATTTGAAAAAAATAGACAGGAGTAATTATATAATTTTGGCAAATTTATTTCAATTTACTTCCCTATAGAACCCACCGGTATGCCATTTCTCTCTTGTTCTATTGGTTTTCATATCAACTTTCACAATCCTGGTCATATTAGCAACCCATCCTAGTTGTTGCATCTTAAGATACCCCTCTTTCTAAGTTTCTAAAGGACATTTTCATCTCTGTCACATATGGAACTGTTCTAATCAGGTGTGCTGTTTTGATTGGTGTTTTCCCGTGAATTGCATTTTGGCAAATGTTTGAAAATTACTTTTTTATTGGCTTCATCATTATGAGTTGCTTGTTCTGTTACCATAATCTAAATGTGATTTATGTCATTCTGAGCACCATGGGTGGACACCCTAATACATATTGGTCCAGTAAATGTTTCTAATGGCCGTTACATTAAAATCTTCCTGGTCACGTGCCACATTTTCGGAATCCGGAATCCCTGGATGGTGTGTATTTTAGACACTTTGAGGAAGTTGTTGACTGACATTAGGCTATTAGCTAGCTAGGCACATTTTAGGTTTGTTGGAATGTGCCAGAAAATGTGCCAGAGAGAATATGAAGCTCAGCCCTGATTCTCCCCTGGGCTGATGGACTGTCTACTGCTCTACCCCATAAAATACCCAATATGGACTGCTGTGGCCCTTCTCTTGCTCAGAGTGGTTGTTACTATTAGTAATTCCTGTGCTCTTGGCCAGCTGAAGAGGCCAGAGTTAGGCAACCCAGCCAAACCCACAGGGGTAGAATGGCTGGAAGTCACACCGGTGGAAACATCTACAATGACCAGAGCAACCTGATGAATCTTTGTAAATATGAAGCTATCTCACATGATACTAGATACATTGATCTTAATGATCTACCGATGTCATGATTCATTGAGCAGGTTGTTTGTTGCTATGGAGCCATGACGTGCATAGTACGTCAATTGGAGGGCCAAATTTCCCCAGAATATGTATTTTTGTTTTGCGTCTGACACATGATATAAGCAAAATAATTACAAAAAGGATGAAAAATAAGAGCTTTTGTGTGACTCGCATAAAGCCGAGGCAACTTTCAGGGAAGTATTAAGGGAAGATTTCACTCAAGATGTTTAATGCGAGTGGGCAGTGGCTTCTTAGAACTGAACTATTTTAGCCCATGATGAGACGGACTGAGAAGGAGATGCTCAGAGGTCTAGGCTCTACACAGCATTCCTCTGATATGCCCATATTTGGGGAAGTGCAGCGGGCTCCCAGTAACTAACGGGCTAGAGAAACAGAGAAAGCAGTAGACCCCAAAACCACATGAAAATGCCAGATATGCCCCAGACCCAAACATTCCACGTACACACAGCCTGCCACTACAAGCACCCATATCTAATGTAGCATAATGTAATTTTACTACATCAGACAGGATTGGACGTGTTGTACATTTGATCATCTGAGAAGGAGAGTAGGAGAGAGAGAAGGTGAGAGACTGAGAAGGAGGCAAGAGAGACAGAACCTGAGAAAGACAGAAACCTGAAGGTTTGAGTGTTTCTCAAACACTGAGTCGTGGACCGACACCGGTCCCTGAGATGTTGCCGCTGACCAGTCCCTTGGGTAGTTGACTGACACCAGTTGGGCAGTTCTCAAATGCTAGTTTTAATCTAAGCGGACCTCCCAAGAAGGAGGACTACAGCTCCTCAGTCTCTGATGAGAACCTGAGCCGGAGGGTCAATGACTGAGAGGATAGAGACAGGAAACGGGACCATTCAGTTCTCTCCACAGCCCACACTTTGACTGATATAATGCTACAACAGAGAACAGATTAGATACTATCTTGAAGCTTCCCTATGGCCTGGGACCAGTGTCTAGGAACTGTGTTGAATTCACAATGTAATTTTATTGCCCTGACTGAGGTATTTAACCATAGTATTCATCCCATGGGAGTCAAAGCTATAGTGACAGTGTCTGCCTGCCTGTGGAAAGAGGGGTAGGAGTAGTGTGTGTGTTCTGTTTTGATGCAGCACGAAGGGCAGCGGCATGTCGAGGCACATATGCCGTATAAAACAGCAGCTTGCTGCTTCCCTTTCACCCCTGAGCAGAGCAGGTGCTGGTTTCTTACGCTACTTGCCACCGGCCCGGGCAATAAAACTCCCCAGAAAAATGTATCAATTATGGAGCGGGTGTACTCTACCTAATTCTAAAGCCGGCTCTGCGAGTCTGTCTGACACCATTTCGGAATGATATGATGAAGCCCATTCATCAAATCATTTTGGCTGGCACTGGCAGTTGGAGAAAGAAGTTGTACTTCATCAGCATTGAACTAGTGGGAATGCCCAATTTTCCACCAAAATCTCAATACTTTACTTGACAGTTTGTTCATTGTGAGGATAAAGACCTGCTCGTTTAAAAACGTTATTTTGGTGCGTTTGCTAGCTTTATTAGCAGTGTTTAATTGCCTCTTTGTGTGTCCCGTTCGTAGAAACTGTGAACAGAGTCAGAGAGACAGTCTGTGAGAAAGTTGTTAGCGATAATAATACCCCCGTGCAGCTAAACATAGCCGGCCCCATAGGAGGACAATAGGAGGATATGGGATTGGATCTGGAGTGGAGAAATCAAACCCACCCTATTCCCTATATAGCACACTGCTTTTTATCCATAGTGTTCTGGTCAAAAGTAATGCACTATATAGGGAATAGGGTGGCATTTGGGACTCAGCCAGAGAGGATGAATGGCAGGGTTGGCAGATGGAGGAGTCTTTGTGTTGATGCCAGTATCAGATCAGACGACGTATACATACTCAAAGAACACACAGCCACTGGACTGGACTGGCCCTCTCTCTCTCTCGATGTGGGTTGGACTTGCCCTGGCCTTAACCTGATCCTAGATCTGTAGCTATCTTCCCCCAGTCCTAACCACAACCATTTGAGGGGAACAAGGGAAAAGTGTGTAATGCCTTCATGCTTCCTCCTTCACAGAGATAGAAAGGTGCATCTTTTATGAGACATTCCCCTCCTACCTACCTCACTCACTCACTCACTCACTCACTCACTCACTCACTCACTCACTCACTCACTCAGCGCAAAATTCCCCCTCGCCGTAGAGTAAAGAGACTAGCTTGCTGCAGTCTGTACTCTAAGTTTCTCTGAGTGTGACCCAGTGTAATTGCCATATTTGGAAGCCCTCATGGTTTACTGGCAGCTTGCATTAAAGCAGGATCCATGTGAATGGCCTTAAAAGGAGTTAAGGAGAGAAACAGCACCTGTTTTACATCTGCAGGCAGAGCACAGTTCAGTCTGGGCCTGATAACAACACTACAGGAATCTCACTGAACTAGAGAGACCATGCTGGGGTTCAGGGGGAATTCTAGGTGGTAGCAGGGCAATATGGAGTTTGGGAGAAACAGGGCTAAATTGTGCCTCTCCAAAGGCAAACATGCACTTATATGCAGAACCACGTGCGTTAGCAGTACCACACGCGCACACACAAACGTATTTAGTCCAGCCTCCCAGGGCTGTCACCTCCTCCATTTACTCCACTGGAACTGAATGGATTTCCCCCGTTGTCCCGGCAACCTATCGATAACTGATACGTGACCTTTATAGTAGGGGCTGTATACGTCCTCTGTCTGTGGGAAGGAGTGAAGGAGGGAGTGAAGGAAGGAAGGAGGGAGGGGGGGGGGGGGGGGGAGGGAGGGAAGGAGGGAGGGAGGAGGAAAAACAGACGTTGTGATATCTATCCACCTGTTATATAGCAGCTCTGGGTAGAAGTTTCCCTTAGGCTCAGACGGAGATCTAAGACCCCATGCCCCTTCAGCACCTATTAAAAGCTGTAGTTTCAACTGTGGCTGTTGAAAGAGACTAATCAGACTGTAGACTGTTCTTCCCAGTTTGCTACAAGGCAATCACCTCATCATTCTACTGATTGTTGTCCTGTTCTACTGGTATTTACCCTGGTATACTGTCTGTCATGTCAGGTTTGGCCATTACTTGTGACTGAATGTTGTTTCTCTGTTATTCCCCGTCTAGCCGAGCACGCTGCCCCAGGGCACGGTAAATATGAACCTGTGTGCTGACGTCATTGACGCAGAGCCCAAGACGGGCCAGAAGAACGCTCTCTGTATCATCACTCCTGAACAGGAGTACTTTATACGAGGGGAGAACAAAGAGATCATCAATGGGTAAACGCATGCGTGTGTGTAATGTATGTATGTATGTATGTATGTATGTATGTATGTATGTATGTATGTATGTATGTATGTATGTATGTATGTATGTATGTATGTGTGCTTACGTTTGTGTGTGTTCTCTATGCCTTCACTATCATTTTGTTCTTCTCTCTCTTTCCCAGGTGGACTGAACAGCTGGTGGTTTATCCCAGGACCAACAAGCAGAACCAGAAGAAGAAACGCAAGGTGGAGCCCACCACTTCTCAGGAGCCAGGACCAGCAAAGGTGGCTGTGACGGGCTCAGGTATCCCCGAGGCAGGGTCAGAGAAGGTTCAAGACTCCAGCTCCATCATCTGGCAGGAGGAGCTCAGCCAGAGAGAGGCTGAGGGGGCGGCCGTGTGGCCTTCTGCTGACCTGCCCTTGCTGGGCTCACCACCACCCTCTACAGGTATGGAGGAACCACAGCACATCTAGCCACATAGTCCTCATCTTTAGTGTAGTATATGGGTCTTTCTATAAACTAGGATACTGGTGAGAATGGCCTACTCTGGACAACTTGTTAGAACTGTTAAGTCATTGATGATAATCTGCCACATTATTTCATGTCATTACATTAAGATATAAGGGGGACATAGCTACAGTGCCCTCTGTAATTATTGGGACAGTGAAGCATTTTTTCTTATTTTGTTTGTATTTGAAATGAAACAATGACTATGATGTTAAAGTGCAGAATGTCAGCTTTAATTTGAGGGTATTTTCATCCATATCGGGTGAACTGTTTAAAAATTACAGCATTTTTTGTAAATAGGTGACCAAAATAGGTCACCTTTTTTTAGGTGACCAAAAGTATTGGGATAAATTCACTTAAATGCATATTCAACTAGTAAACTTTTATATGATATAACGACAACTTACACTGCCATAAATGCAAGGACAGAAAAGTAATGTTTTAGGTCACACGATTTTGGACAAATCTATCAAGACACCAACCATGGGAATGGGTTAAGCATAGGTTTTAAATCAACTAGTGAATTGTATTGAGTGCCCTCTGTAATTATTGGGGGAAATTTGTTGGATGCATTTGCTGTTTGTTTTGTTTGTTTTTCCAGATTATTTTGTGCCCAATAGAAATTAATGGTAAATAAGGTATTGTTTCATTTTGGAGTCACTTTTATTGTAGATTACAATATATGTTTCTAAACACTTCTACATGAATGTGGATGCTACCAAAAAATAAAAACTTTTACCACTTTTAGGTGATATCCAATTGGTAGTTAGTCTTGTCCCATCGCTGTAATTCCAGTATGGACTTGGGAGAGGCGAAGGTCGAGAGCCATGTGTCCTCCGAAACACAACCCTGCCAAGCTGCACTGCTTCTTGAAACACTCCTCGCTTAACCCGGAAGCTAGCTGCACCAATGTGTCGGAGAAAACACCGTCCAGCCACTAGTGACGCCACAAGGAGTCACTAGAGCGTGATGGGACAAGGAAATCCCAGCCGGCCAAACCCTCCCCAAACCCAGACTACTCTTGGCCAATTGTGCGCCGCCTAATGGATCTCCTGGTCATGGCCGGCAGTGACACAGCCTGGGATCGAACCCGGGTCTGTAGTGACGCCTCAAGCACTGCGATGAAGTGCCTTAGACCGCTGCGCCACTCGGGAGGCGACTATGGATAATCCTAAATGAATCGTGAATAATGATAAGTGAGAAAGTTACAGATGCACAAATATCATACCCCCTCCAAAATGCTAACCTCCCCTGTTGTTGTAATGGTGAGAGGTTAGCATGTCTTGGGGGTATGATATTTGTGCATCTAACTGTCTCACTCTTCATTATTCACGATTCATTCAGGATTATCTGTAGTCGTGGTAACATCCACATTAATGTAGACGTGTTTAGAAACATTCTATTCTTATTTACAATAAATGTGTCTCCAAAATGAAACAATACATTATTTACCATTCATTTCTATTGGACACAAAATAATCTGAAAACCAACCAAAACGAACAGCAAATGCATCCAACAAATTTCCCCCAATAATTACGGAGGGCACTCAATACCATTATCATCGTTGGTGTCTTGATGAATTTGTCCAAAATCATGTGACATAAAACATGACTTTTCTGTCCGTTATTTATGGCAGTGTAAGTTGTTGTTGTATCATCCATTAAGCATTAATCAGTTAAATTAGACATTGAACTTGAATCCTGGATCTATCGGTCAAACTGTTTTTTGTATAGCGATCTCAGAAATGTAGTGTAACTACGGAACATTTAGTTTTTCCTTATGTTACGAGGTGAAAACAGTTTATGGGCACACAAATCCCCCAAAATGTATGCGATTGCAAAATCGAATGCTTTTAACCGAAAGAGTCACCTTACCTTGATGCTTACAACCTAAATCGATACTGTCATTAACGTGGTTCTTTTAATAATTATACATAATACTTGTTGGATGCGCATTTGGTATCGAGCTGTATAATTACGGCAAGATATTTTCATACATCATCATCTGCTCTAGGAAGGAATTTTCTGAATGACAGTCAAGTGACGAACAGCTGTTGCTGGAAAAAGGTATTGGCGAGGAATGTCCAGAATATTTTGGTGTCTCATTTCTTACGTCGGTGAAGGCCGTTGTGCCTGGATCCATGTTGGGTCTAAAATCCCTAGCGAATTTATGTTGATCATCTGTTATCTGCTTGATTTACAGCAGGGTGTCGTTAGATTTAACAGAATGCATCAAGGTAATGAGTTCATGTTTTCATATGTTTTTGTGCCTCAGATTGGACACTGTCTACTGTGCACAATTGTGTAGGATAGACTATTGCGCAACACCCAACACTATTCTGATGAATTATTCTGGATATAATGACAACAAATTACATAGCCTAGTGGGCTACTTCACACTATGATCTGATAATGAAATAACATGACATATTTGTTTTGTGCGTGCAGCAAACTGTGAGTAGCATTTTTTAGTTACTTGTATACTTCTATAGTTTAGGTCAGAAACTGTACAAATTGTTCGCAATGCACTCGTTAGCATCTAGTTAGTATTCTCTATGGGATTCTACACATACCTGTTAGCATTGCTAATCTTTGGATTACCGAGTATCAGTGGGGTTTGAAAACAGCGCCCCTTGTGTTCAGTGCCGGTATTACCTAATTTCGAGGTAAGGCACAAGGTCAGTATGAAGGTATGACAATCTGGATACCGCTCAAGCCTAGTTGCACTACTCTTTTGCGGTAAAACCATGTGCGGTTATTATGAGGACAATAACATCTAATGCTGGCTTCAGCTTGGCTTTCCATACCAATCCTTCCATTACAAAAAGGAACCTGGTTTTTGGATACTTTCTCATTATAAAAACAGTGATGGTTGAGATTAGTGGTACTGCTATTCCTGGCTTTATTATGTGTGCCTGCGTCGGACACATAGGTTACAGAAAAATCGGCATGCATCCAATTTATTTCACATTATACTCACATTTTAGAATGTAATAATAATTCGAATATCAAGGCATTATTCTTGAAGTGGTGATGGCCTACTTTAAAAAAATATATACTTTTTGAATGCTTTTTAGTGGTTGGGTTCTATATTAAGCCCTATATGTCCAATTATATAAATGATACAGTTTAACATTGAGGTCCTTAAATGTTAATTGAGCGCTATAAAATGTAAGCTTTCTGCCCATATCAGATATGTCTATGTCCTGGGAAATTATTTTGTTACTTACAACCTCATGGTAATCGCATTAGCCTACGTTAGCTCAACCGTCCCGCGGGGGGACACCGATTCCATAGAGGTGAAAAAGTACCTTAGAGTCCTTGAATTTGACTTGCCAATGTCTGTATGAACCCTGCTTAAAGGATGTATAGGTGGATTTAGGGGCCTGTTTGCATATATTCCTCTAAGTACACATGTGGAACTGCATAAAAAAAATCTTTTTATTTTTGTTTCAAACCATTTTGAAGTTATCCCAATGTCACACATTGGCCCCATTATGTATAGAAAGACCCATATATGGCAATCTGATAGGATTGTAATTGTGTTAGCAAGCTACACAGCTGTAAAATATTATAACATTAGAATTTAGAGATGGTAAGAGAGTCTCTTTCTACTGTTGTTCTCATCTATCCTTCACCATCTTTGACCCTCCACCCCCTCCCTCTTCCAGGTGACTGTGGTTCCGTGGGTCGGGGCTCGGACGCCGGCTCAGTCAACGGTGACGAGGTGGACCGTAGCGGCCTCCCTCTCCACGGCTCAGTCCCGCTCCCCCACCATGACCTCCTGTCTCCCACGGGCTCCTGCTCCAGCCTGGGCGGGGTGCCCCGCTGCCTCTCCCCGGTCCCCAGCGACCCTTTCCCCTCCGGCAGCTCCCTGCTGTCCAACGGCTCCCACATCAGTGGCTCTGTTAGCTCGCTGGACTCTGACGCCAGCGGCAGCACGGTGACCAGCACAGAGAGCCACCCGGCGGGGCGGTTAGGGCTAGGCCACAGCGGGCACAATGATACGCCACGGTCCAGGAGGCTGGAGGCCGAGGCCAGGAAGGCAGAGAAGAGGAGTCGAGTGAGGAGTCCTGGTGAGGAGAAAGAGGCCGTGTTCAGTCCCGAAAGGAGGCAAGTCTGTCTTTGTCTGTCCATCTGTTTGCATGTCTGTTCTGTCTTAGTTCAGAGAGACAAAAAAGAAAGGCCCATGTTCAGACCTAAGAGGTCAGTCTAATGAGAATAAAAGAAGGTTCCAGACTTTAGTCACCGTTTCTTACCTGGGATATATTTATCAAAGTAAAGCCTTAGCTGTTAATCAGGTACTTGTATAGTCTGGTAAACCAGGTTAGTGAACTCTGCTGTCTGACTGCCAGGTTACAGACCAGCAGGCGCTGTGTCCTGGAAGGACATCAGTGGAGATTCCAATGATGCAACGACACACACAGTCACTGCTTCTAAACACACTTGCACAGATACACACACACACATACACAGCCTTGTGATGCACACACACCCCCAACGAAGCTGCGTCAAAACACACACACTCAGACCAAAAGGAAAAGGCTGTGATTGGTGAAATCGCTGAATCTCTGCGTTCCACAGTTCCGTTATACTTCTCACGAGTTATGTATGTACAGTTGATGTCGAAAATGTACATACATCTTAGCCAAATATATTTCAACTCAGTTTTTCACAGTTCCTGACATTTAATCCAAGTAAAATTTCCCTGTCTTAGGTCAGTTAGGATCACCACATTATTTTAAGAATGTGAAATGTCAGAATAATATTAGAGAATGATTTATTTCAGCTTTTATTTCTTTCATCACATTCCCAGTAGATCAGAAGTTTACACACACTCAATTAGTATTTGGTAGCATTGCCTTTAAATTGTTTAACTTGGATCAAACGTTTTAGGTAGCCTTCCACAAGCTTCCCACAATAAGTTGGGTGAATTTTGGCCCATTTCTCCTGACAGAGCCGGTGTAACTGAGTCAGGTTGGTAGTCCTCCTTGCTCGCACAAGCTTTTTCAGTTCAGCCCACAAATGTTCAATAGGATTGAGGTCAGGGCTTTGTGATGGCCACTCCAATACCTTGACTTTGTTGTCCTTAAGCCATTTTGCATGCTTGAGGTCATTGTCCATTTGGAAGACACATTTGCGACCAAGCTTTAACTTCCTGACTGATATCTTGAGATGTTGCTTCAATATATCCACATAATTTTCCTACCTCATGATGCCATCTATTTTGTGAAGTGCACCAGTCCCTCCTGCAGCAAAGCACCCCCACAACATGATGCTGCCACCCCTGTGCTTCACGGTTGGGATGGTGTTCTTCGGCTTGCAAGCCTCCCCCTTTTTCCTCCAAACATAACGATGGTCATTATGGCTAATCAGTTCTATTTTTGTTTCATCAGTCCAGAGGACATTTGTCCAAAAGTACAATCTTTGTCCCCATGTGCAGTTGCAAACCATAGTCTGGCTTTTTTATGGCAGTTTTGGAGCAAAAGCTTCTTCCTTGCTGAGCAGCATTTCAGGTTATGTTGGTATAGGACTTGTTTTACTGTGGATATAGATACTTTTGTACCTGTTTCCTCCAGCATCTCCACAAGGTCCTTTGCTGCCGCTCTGTGATTGATTTGCACTTTTCGCACCAAAGTACATTCATCTCTAGGAGACAGAACGCGTCTCCTTCCTGAGTGGTATGACGGCTGTGTGGTCCCTTGGTGTTTATACTTACTATTGTTTGTACCGATGAACGTGGTACCTTCAGACGTTTGAGAAATTGCTGCCAAGGATGAACCAGACTTGTGGTCGTCTACAATTTTTTTTCTGAAGTCTTGGCTGATTTCTTTTGATTTTCTCATGATGTCAAGCAAAGAGGCACTGAGTTTGAAGGTATGCCTTGAAATACATCCACAGGTACACCCCCAATTGACTCAAATGATGTCAATTAGCCTATCAGAAACTTCTAAAGCCATGACATAATTTTCTGGAATTTCCAAGCTGTTTAAAGGCACAGTCAACTTAGTGTATGGAAACTTCTGACCCACTGGAATTGTGATACAGTGAATTATAAGTGAAATAATCGGTCTGCAAGCAATTGTTAGAAAAATTACTTGTCATGCACAAAGTAGATGTCTTAACCGACTTGCCAAAACTAGTTTGTTAACAAGAAATGTGTGGAGTAGTTGAAAAACGAGTTTTAATGACTCCAACCTTAGTGTATATAAACTTCCGACTTCAACTGTAATAATTACCTTTCCCTGTGGTTTTATCAGGGCTGAGGTTCAGCATAAACACACTGAATAAACAGGCTTTGTACTTTCCATTCACCCATCATCCGCTCCTGGCTCTGTTCTAGGAAAGGGTCAAGAGGTTAAGCGGACACACCCACACCACACCCACCCACCTCATCCAAAACCAGGCCTGAGAGGAAGAGCTTAACGAGAGAGCAAGGAAGAGATCAGGAATGTCCAGTAGACTGATAAAAATTGGTCCATTTGGTTTCATTTTGGAACACTGCCATTCTGCACCCCAGCAGCCAACTAGCATTCTATTCCAGAATTATTGCACACAAATACAAACACACACACACACACTGCCACTCGGCTTCTTCACTGGCTGGTGGGGTGCAAACAGTCATGTGACTGAAAATACCTCTCGTCCTCTCTCTCCATTTCTTCCTTTCTCTCTCCCTCACTCGTTGCCTTGTAAGGAAGCCAGCTACCGCCGAGGATTCCCCTAATAAGGGCACAGTAAAAAAAAAAGTTAATATTTCCAAGCGACTCTCGCTCCTCATAAACCAAGAGTAGAACGAAAGACGTGAGGGGGGGAATACGTCAAAGCTGCCAGTGTGTCTATCGTTTCACTGCATGTCTGTGCTGTGTGTTTACAGAAGTTGGAATGGAAAGGTTGGGGTGACAGTCACAGGAGTATGAGCCTAAACTGTCCTTCTCTATGTCATCATGTCTGTTACTCAAGTTTCATGTAGCAGTGTATTGTAATGTTCACTTATAAACGTGAATTATGCAACGTTTACCCCCCAGCACACACCCATACATGTGTACACACACACACACACACACACACACACACACACACACACACACACACACACACACACACACAGGAAAAACTATAGTATCCAACAAAGTTAATCTATTCCCTCCACCTGAGAAGGAAGTCTATTTTTTTGCCATACCCAAAACCATTGTACCATTTTTTTAATCCACAAAACAAAAATTCAACTAAAGGCCTCTGACCTCTAGTCTTCACCGCTGACCTTTAACCTCGTTCCATATGTGTTCTAGTCGATCTGGGGTGATAGAGAAGCTGGAGGCATTGGAGCTGGAGAATGCAGAGAGGATGGAGGTGGAGGAGGCTGGGAGGACTGGAGCCAGACAGGGCCGCAGCGAACACAGACGCTTCCACAGAGAGGTACAACTACAGCACTGTGTGTATGTGTGGTACAGAGATTGTACCCCCTTTAAAACCCATTCAGTTGAACTTGATCTTAGAGAGGTCTTAGGGTATGAGTACAGGCTTAGCCTTTTGCGGGGGCAGCACCTGATTGTCCTAGCTGACTCAGGACAGTGCTAACATTGTCTAGTAGTTCAGGGTTTCCCAAACTCTATAAAAGTACAGAATCAGAGCTTCAAAATGGCATATAATGCACTGTAGTTGGAGGAAACATGGGGAAGTAATCCTGATTTTAAAAATGTATACACTAATAATCCCATTTAGGAGAAAAAAGCATTCAAACATTTTGCTGTGATTTTTCACGCTTGCTCTACGTCAGTGGTTCCCAAACTTTTTATAGTCCCGTACCCCTTCAAACATTCGACCTCCAGCTGCATACCCCCTCTAGCACCAGGATCGGCGCACTCTCAAATGTTGTTTTTTGCCATCATTGTAAGTCTGACACACACACTATATGCCACATTTATTAAACATAAGAATTAGTGTGAGTTTTTGTCACAACCCGGCTCGTGGGAATAGGTCCAGGGCACTAATAATAATAATAGTAATAATAATAATATAATAATAATCAATAATTTTGCTCTTTATTTAACAATCTTACATATAAAATCTTATTTGTTCATCGAAAATTGTGAATAACTCACCACAGGTTAATGAGAAGGATGTGCTTGAAAGGAGGCACGTAACTCTGCAGTGTTGGTTTGTATCGGAGAGTCTGTCTTAAATAATTTTCCACACAGTCTGTGCCTGTATTTAGTTTTCATTCTAGTGAGGGCCGAGAATCCACACTCATGTAGTTACATCAGTGTCTTAACATCTCGATTTGCCATGGCAGGATACTCTGAGCACAGCTCAATCCAGAAATCTGGCAGTGGCTTCTGATTAAATTACATTTTCACAGAACCGCTTGTTGCAATTTCGATGATGCTCTCTTGTTCAGATATCGGTAAGTGGACTGGAGGCAGGGAAGGAAAGGTATAACGAATCCAGTTGTTTGTGTCGTCCGGTTCGGGAAAGGACCTGCGTAATTGCACATGCAACTCACTCAGGTGTTTCACTATATCACATTTGACATTGTCTGTAAGCTTGAGTTCATTTGCACACAAAACTCATACCATGATAGAAAGACCTGTGTGTTGTCCTTGTTAATGCAGACAGAGAAGAGCTCCAACTTCTTAATCATAGCCTCAATTTTGTCCCGCACATTGAATATAGTTGCGGAGAGTCCCTGTAATCCTAGATTCAGATCATTCAGGCGAGAAAAAACATATCCCAGATAGGCCAGTAGTGTGAGAAACTCGTCATCAGACAAGTGCAAATTATGGTCAGTAAAGAAAACTTTAAGCTTGTCTCTCAATTAAAAAAAAAAAAACGTGTCAATACTTTGCCCCTTGATATCCAGCAGTATGTTGTAAAAGCGTTACATGGTCACTGCCCATATCATTGCATAGTGCAGAAAATACACGAGAGTTCAGGGGCCTTGCTATAACAAAGTTAACTATTTTCACTGTACTGTCCAAGACGTCTTTCAAGCTGTCGGGCATTCCCTTGGCAGCAAGAGCCTCTCGGTGGATGCTGCAGTGTACCCAAGTGACGTCGGGAGCAACTGCTTGCACGCGCGTTACCACTCCACTATGTCTCCCTGTCATGGCTTTTGCACCATCAGTACAGATACCAACACATCTTGACCACCAAAGTCCATTTGATGTCACAAAGCTGTCCAGTACTTAAAAAAGATCCTCTCCTGTTGTCCTGGTTTGCAGAAGAGGATGTCTTCCTTAATTGACCCCCCCATAAACATAACGGACATACACTAGGATCTGTGCCAGGTCCGCCACGTCTGTTCACTCATCCAGCTGTAACGCATAGAATTCACTGGCTTGTATGCGAAGCAGTAATTGTTTTAAAACATCTCCTGCCATGTCACTGATGCGTCGTGAAACAGTGTTGTTTGATGAAGTCATTGTCTGTATAGTTTTTTGGGCCTTTTCCCCCAGCATTGTCCCAGCCATATCCACGGCAGCAGGAAGAATTAAGTCCTCCACAATAGTATGGGTCTTGCCTGTCCTAGCCACGCTCACCATATAAGGCGCCCCTAGCCCCTTCTTATTAATGGTATCTGTTGCTTTTATACGTCTTACTACTCGAAAGTCGTCTTAATTCTCGCTCAATAAACTCCTGTGGCTTATTTTTCAAATGGGCATGTTTTGTTTCTAAATGTCTGCGCAAGAGTTTCATCGAGTTGTGAGATTGTACTTTTGCACATATAACACACTGTGGCTGAGGAAAGGCACTACTCCCAATATAAATGAACCCCAAATCAATGTGGTTCTCATCATATTTGCGCCTCTTTGATGGTCCAACGTCCCTGTCTGTTCGGTGCCTCCCGGGTAAGGGGGCAGTAACTCTTCGGCTCCATCAGATTCACAACTGTCAGTGTCCATGCTAGCTGGGCTAACAACAATTGTAGAATTACTGATGCTAGCATTGGATGAGCTTGTGGAAGCAGAACAACTTGTGTCGTCGACAGGTGCAGGTGTAGTACTGCTGGTAGTAGCAGTACTACCAGTAGAGCTGGTATGTGTCTCTATGGATGCAGGCCTTACTTTTTTTTTAACCATTCATCCATTTTTCGAGCAAACAGAATGAGCAGCAGCTACGTTTGGCTACATACGGACCGTTAGTGGAATTCCCGCGAGAGAGTAACTGTTAAAGTGATTGGATGTTATTTGACTAGGCTACCTGTATTTGACATTGTGTTGTTATTTCGCTGAACACTAAATGTGAATCCCATTTTTATTTGGCGTACCCCCAACAGCATTGCACGTACCCCACAGTTTGGGAACACCTGCTCTACATTAATCCTTCGGAAACAAATATTTAGAAAGGGAATACTTTGACCAAATTTCCAAAATTTATTTTCTGAACATTGTCACCAAGTTAACCCATTAGGCAAACTATTTACCGTATTAAATTGCCCATTTTTGTATAATAAAGATAACCTTTCACGTTGAACAGCGCTGTTCTTTGTTTACACTCATTTGGCATCGTTAAAGATATCACATTGGAACACATGCAACTGTGGCCATGTGCTAAAGCAGCAAGGAAGTTCTTAAAAAACAAATGAAAAGATTACAACAATAAAATACTTTATTAACTTCAAGTGCTAAAGATAGTAGCCTACAATTAGGAAAAACTTAAAACACAAAGGCTTAGGTAAAATCAATATCTTGACCTAGGCCTAGATCATAAGATCCTTTCAGTAACTCTGAGAGCATATTTCTGTCCTGCCCTTTGGAGCAGGACATGTAATGTCCATGCCCTTTTCATTGCAAAAGTCCTGATCTTCTCAAACATACAGGTTCTGTCCAGTCTGGGGGATGCTTTCACATGTCTGGGAGGAAGGATGTCAACATTTCACAGCAGCTGAAAACTGGTTCCATCTGAGTGAAAGATTCTTGGCCACAACAACACCAGGCTTCAGATAATTAAAGCTGTAAAGGAGGAAAGCAGACAAGACATCAACCTTGCATACTTGCAATAATATTAATTGACTCCCAAGTTCAAGCCATAAACTCAAAGTACAAAAACAAAATACCTTAAGGGTTGCTTGTTCACCCTCGATAATCTCCTTGTACTGGTGGCAGAGAGAAGGTTTATGCTGAAAGACAAATTCCCGAGAAAAATAAGTTAAAACATGAGTTAACTAATGTCCTGTTGACTGCTATAGCTGTACTAAAATGCCTTGTACACACTTAACCTGCTTCCAGCCCAACAATGGCAATGCAGACAAAAGCTGACTAGCTAGCTATACGTAGCAAACATTTAGCTTCAGAATTACCATTTACCATTACCAAAAAACAACCTTGAAATCTATAATCCACTGATGTATTTAGCTATAATTTTATCGTGGCTAGCAAGCTAGCTAGCCAACTTAGCATGTGTCCCTATAACGTAACGGGTTTGATTAGCATTTGCCCCACAGTGGTTATTTTCGGTAGCGAGCTAGTTAAACATGACTAACTGGCAAACATGAAAAAGATCATCGTCAAGCATGCCTTAGCACATCAGCAATCAACATTAACAGCAGAATGCAACTGGCCAGCTCCGGTAGCTGGCTTGCGTTGCGTCATCTCGCAACGAGCCATTTGTAAACAATGGCTTGTTGCGGGACGACGCAAGCTATAACTGTACCTGTATGCAACTGTCAAGCTAGCTATATAGCTTACAAAAGCTAGCAATGAAAACTGCTATATTGTTGAGATAATGTATGTACGGTGCATTCGGGAAGTATTCAGACCCCTTCATTTTTCCCACATTTTGTTACGTTACAGCCTTATTCTAAAATTGATGAGGAAAAACTTATTTTAATCTGTCTACACACAATACCCCATAATGACATAGCAAAAACAGGTTTTTAGGAATTTTTGCTAATTTATTAAAAATAAAAAACAGATACCTTATTCACATAAGTATTCAGACCTTTTGCTATGAGACTCGAAATTGAGCTCAGGTGCATCCTGTTTCCATTGATTATCCTTGAGATGTTTCTACAACTTGATTGGAGTCCACCTGTGGTAAATTCAATTGATTGGACATGATTTGGAAAGGCACACACCTGTCTATATAAGGTCCCACAGTTTACGGTGCATGTCAGAGCAAAAACCAAGCCATGAGGTCGAAGGAATTGTTCGTAGAGCTCCGAGACATGATCTGTGGAAGGGTACCAAAACATTTCTGCAGCATTGAAGGTCCCTCAAGAACACAGTGGCCTCCATCATTCTTAAATGGAAGAAGTTTGGAGCCACCAAGGCTCTTCCTAGAGCTGTCCGCCTTCCAAACGGAGCAATCGGGGGAGAAGGGCCTTGGTCAGGGAGGTGACCAAGAACCCGATGGTCACTCTGACAGAGTTCCTCTGTGGAGATGGGAAACCTTCCAGAAGGACAACCATCTCTGCAGCACTCCACCAATCAGGCCTTTATGGTAGAGTGGCAAGGCGGAAGCTACTCTTCAGTAAAAGGCACATGACAGCCCGCTTGGCATTTGCCAAAAGGTACCTAAAGGACTTTCAGTCATGAAACAAGATTTTCTGGTCTGATGAAACCAAGATTGAATGGCAAGCGTCATGTCTGGAGGAAACCTGGCACCATCTCTATGGTGAAGCAGTGGCAGCATCATGCTGTGGGGATGTTTTTCAGCGGCAGGGACTGGGAGACTAGTCAGGATTGAGGGAAAGATGAATGGAGCGAAGTACAGCCATCCTTTATGAAAACCTGCTCCAGAGCACTCAGCCCCAGTCTGAGGTCTTAAGGTTCACCATTCAACAGGACAACGACCCTAAGCACACAGCCAAGACAACGCAGGAGTGGCTTCGGGACAGGTCTCTGAATGTCCTTTAGTTAACCATACCTGCCCTACTGGCTGCTGGCCAAATTAGCTAAAGTTCTTGATTCAAGTTACTAAGATAAATAAAACGTCTTAAGTTAGCACTTTTGCGTTAATGTCTTTTGAGGTATTTTCTGAACAGCTTCTCACTTTTTTGTTAATCCAGTTTTCAGTTCAACCACACACCGTTTACAAACTAATTTGTGGTGCCCAAATGAAAAATGACAGTTGGAACTCTTTTATTTCTTGTTTCTAGGCTACCAGTTACAATGCTTTTAGCTTGCGGTTTGCGCCGTGCCTTTATGCAGATGGTATACAAAAAGTTTAGCTAGTGTCTGAAAGAATTATATAGATGTAATATTTGTCAAATTATTGAAAACAAGTTGTACTTACTTAACATACAGTGAGGGAAAAAAGTATTTGATCCCCTGCTGATTTTGTACGTTTGCCCACTGACAAAGAAATGATCAGTCTATAATTTAAATGGTAGGTTTATTTGAACAGTGAGAGACAGAATAACAACAAAAAATCCAGAAAAACGCATGTCAAAAATGTTATAAATTGATTTGCATTTTAATGAGGGAAATAAGTATTTGACCGCCTCTCAATTAGAAAGTTTTCTGGCTCCCAGTTGTCTTTTATACAGGTAACAAACTGAGATTAGGAGCACACTCTTAACTTCTATGGGCTAGGTGGAACGTGACCATCCCATCTTCGGGACACACTATTCAACAGCCAGTGAAATAGCATGGCGCGAAATACAAAACAGCAAAAATCTCATAATTTCATTTTCTCAAACAATCAACTATTTTACACCATTTTAGAGATAAACTTCTCGTTAATCTATCCACATTGTCCGATTTCAAAAAGGCTTTACGGCGAAAGCATAAAATTTGATTATGTTAGGACAAAAACTTCACAAGAAAAACCACACAGCCATTTTCCAAGCAAGGACATGCATCACAAAAACCGAATACAGCTAAAATATTCACTAACCTTTGATCTTCATCAGATGGCACTCATAGGACTTCATGTTACACAATACATGTATGTTTTGCTCGATAAAGTTCATATTTATATCCAACAACCCCGTTTTACATTGGCGCGTGATGTGATGTTCAGAAAATATTTTGCCTCCAAAACTGCCAGTGGATCAGCACAACAATTTACAAAAATACTCATCATAAACGTTGATAAAATATTAAACTGTTATTCAAAGAATTATAGATAACCATCTCCTTTATGCAACCGCTGTGACAGATTTCAAAAAAGCTTCACGAGGAAAGCACACTTTGCAATAATCTGAGTACGGCGCTCAGAAACATACACCAGGCATTACAGATACCCGCTATTTTGGAGTCATCTAAAATCATAAATAGCATTATACATTTTCACTTACCTTTGATGATCTTCATCAGAAGGCACTTCCAGGTTTCCCAGGTCCACAATAAATGTTGTTTTGTTCGATAAAGTCCATAATTTATGTCCAAATACCTCCTTGTTGTTTGCGCGTTCAGTAAGCTACTCCAAGGAAGCGTGCCGAAAATTTCACGACAAAAAGTCCAAAAAAAGTTCTACTTACGTTCGTAGAAACATGTCAAACGTTGTATAGCATCAATCTTTAGGGCCTTTTTAACATAACTTCAATAATATTCCAACCGGACGATTCCAATGTCTTGAAAAATGTTATGGAACACAGCTACCTCATTACGTGAATGCGCGCCAATGAACTCATTGTCATGTCATTTTCTGAGTCACCAACTTCGCGGTTTTGTCTCTCCAAGGGTGATGGTCAGATTCGCGTTTATCATCGAAGGAATGATCATTACACCGAGGCCTGTACTCTGGAGCTGGATCGATTTGGAGGTGGAGGGTCCGTCATGGTCTGGGGCGGTGTGTCACAGCATCATCAGACCGAGCTTGTTGTCATTGCAGGCAATCTCAATGCTGTGTGTTACAGGGAAGACATCCTCCTTCCTCATGTGGTAGCCTTCCTCAGGCTCATCCTGACATGACCCTCCAGCATGACAATGCCACCAGCCGTACTGCTTTTTCTGTGCGTGATTTCCTGCAAGACAGGAATGTCAGTGTTCTGCCATGGCCAGCGAAAAGCCCGGATCTCAATCCCATTGAGCACGTCTGGGACCGGTTGGATCGGAGGGTGAGGGCTAGGGCCATTCCCCCCAGAAATGTCCAGGAACTTGCCAAGGTGACTTGGTGGAAGTGTGGGGTAACATCTCACAGCAAGAACTGGCAAATCTGGTGCAGTCCATGAGGAGGAGATACACTGCAATATTTAATGCAGCTGGTGACCACACCAGATACTGACTGTTACTTTTGATTTTGACCCCCCCTTTGTTCAGGGACACATTATTCCATTTCTGTTAGTCACATGTCTGTGGAACTTGTTCAGTTTATGTCTCAGTTGATGAATCTTGTTATGTTCATACACATATTTACACGTTAAGATAAACGCAGTTGACAGTGAGAGGGCGTTTCTTTTTTTGCTGAGTTTATATACTGTATTGTATTCTATACTACACCACTGACTGTTAAACAGTCATCCAGCATATCAGAGGCGGCTGCCTATAGACATAGATTAGGAATCACTGGCCACTTTAAGGAAATGAAACACTAGCCACTTTAATAATGTCTCCGTATCTTTCATTACTCATCTAATATGTGTTTATACTGTTTTCTATTCTATGCCACTGTATCTTAGTCCAATGCCGCTCTGATAGATATATATATATATATATATTCTTAATCCATTCCTTACTTAGATGTACATGTATTTTGGGTATATGTTGTGAAGCTGTTAGATATTACTGCACTGTCGGAGCTAGAAGCACAAGCATTTCGCTAAACCATCTGCTAAACACATTTATGTGACCAATTAAAATTGATTTGATACTGTCAGTATTTGTCATCATATAGAGAAAATAAGATGTCGACATAGGCCTGTCTCAGGATATCTAATGAGTCAATATCCGGCCACACCATGTATGATATATAGAAAAATATGGATTTCATATTCTAAAACTTATTGAGCATGTGCTGAAAACTTAGAAATGCATCAGAAAACGTCCTTATTTTCAGCATATCAAGACCCGGATATGGACCTCAGCCAACAGAAAGAAGCATATCTGGAGTCAATATACCTTATTATCTTGAATGTGCTGAGAAAACACAGATATGCGATGTATACAGTCAGTATTTGTCAACATGAAGAGAGAAAATAGGATGTCACATATCTCAGGATATTGAACGAGTACATATCCGGCCATAGGATATGTCCATGTGTGATATTCTGAGTAATTCCATTATCATACAGTACGTCTAAATGCCACATCTGGATTCAGAATTTGTCGGGATATGGTGCAAATCCACAAAACTCAAAGTATGCATTGGGAATGGTCTGTATTCTCTAGAATATATATAAAAAAACCGTGTAATGTAAAGATATCCCCTGATATGGACCCTTTCCTCCCAGTGAAACCTCCCTGGTCTTTGTAGTTGAACCTGTGCTTGAAATTCACCTCTCGAGTGATGGACCTTACACGTAATAGTATGTGTGGGGTTATTCAAAAACACCTATTATTGAACAATGAATGAGTCCATGCAACTTATTATGCGATTTGTTGAGAACATTTTTGACTCCTGAACTTTGCATGATTTAAGTTTGCCATAACATCGGGGTTGCATGGCATTTCAGCTTTTAATTTCTAAAATGTTCTACTAACAAAATTCCACTTTGACATTATGGGGTATTGTGTGTAGACACAAAATCTCAATTTAATCCGTTTTAAATTCAGGTTGTAACGTAACAAAGTGTAAAGAGTTGTGAATACTTTCTGAAGGCACTGTATATTGTCCATACTGTCTATTTGTATCCTGGATATTTCTTAATCTCTTGTATCTTCTTTTTTTTGTTCTTTTTTAAATGATTTGTGTATTAGTGTTGTACTGTTAGACATTTATTGCACTGCTAGGGCTAGAAACATGCATTTCTCTGCTGCTGCTTTAACATATGCTAATCTGTTTACGTGACAAATAAACTTTGATTTGAAATGACACAGCACTGGATTTCTGAAATAGGAGCTTTGTTAGATTCTGTGAGCTGTTGCACATGAAGCAGATTTTTTCTGTCTCGTATGTGTGTGTGTGTGTTTGTGTGTGTGTATATATATATATATATATATATATATATATATATTCTCTGTGTCTGTCTGTGTGCGTGTGTCCTTGTTTCGGTTAGAGGTCAAAGGATCTGGAGAGTGTGCTGTATTCATTTCCAGTTTCCATTATGTGGCTGCATTCCCATGATGATACGAACTTCCCTTTCCCACTCTGCCCTTGCCAGGACAAAACGCCTCTGTTGTAGGACCAACAACAGAAAGACCTCAAAGAGAGAGACTGTACCCAAAATGTTCCTCCAAAAAAGTGTCCCGGGCCAAAGTGCCCCCAGAAGAGAGCTGTTTTTATGACCAGTTTGTCCTGTCTGTGTTGTCAAGCATAAGGTCACTTGTAGTAAACATCATCCCACCTGCACTTACATACTCTCTCTCAATTCAAGGGCTTTATTGGCATGGGAAACGTCTATGTTAACATTGCCAAAGCAAGTGAAGTAGATAATAAACAAAAGTAAAATAAACAATAAAAATGAACAGTAAACATTACACTCACAGAAGTTTCAAAAGAATAAAGACATTTCAAATGTCATTATGTATATATACAGTATTGTAACGATGTGCAAATAGTGAATGTACAAAAGGTAAAATTAATAAGCATAAATATGGGTTGTATTTACAATGGTGTTTGTTCTTCACTGGTTGCCCTTTTCTTGTGGCAACAGGTCACAAACCTTGCTGCTGTGATGGCACACTGGTATTTCACCTAGTAGTTATGGGAGTTTATCAAAATTGGGTTTGTTTTCGAATTCTTTGTGGATCTGTGTAATCTGAGGGAAATATGTGTCTCTAATATTGTCATACATTTGGCAGGAGGTTAAGAAGTGCAACTCAGTTTCCACCTCATTTTGTGGGCAGTGTGCACATAGCCTGTCTTCTCTTGAGAGCCAGGTCTGCCTACTGCGGCCTTTCTCAATAGCAAGGCTATGCTCACAGAGTCTGTACATAGTCAAAGCTTTCCTTAAGTTTGGGTCAGTCACAGTGGTCAGGTATTCTGCCACTGTGTACTCTCTGTTTAGGGTCAAGTAGCATTCTAGTTTACTGTTTTTTTTGTTAATTCTTTCCAATGTGTTAAGTAATTATCTTTTTGTTTTCTCATGATTTGGTTGGGTCTAATTGTGTTGCTGTCCAGGAGCTCTGTGGGGTGTGTTTGTCTCTCTCTCTCCTCTCCTTTTCTATCTCTACTGTTCTCTCTCTCTCTCTCCACCTCTCTCTCGTTCTTTCTGAGACATACTGCTCCTGGATGGGGCTTGTTTTCTTCTGCATCAGAGCATTGTCTTTGTTTCCATTCTCTGGTTCAGTGAAAGGCTGTTGGGTTCAGTTCCATGTTAGGATATGTGTGATTCTGTTAAAAAATAACTTGTTCTTGTGACAGTGCAGAGAGATGTTAGCACATGTTAAACTGTTCACACGGGAGGATTGTTCTTCTCATAAAAACATAAATCGCATACCACAGAAATGAAGGCTATAATATGTTTGGTAGGTAGACTGTTCTGTAAAAGTGTGAGGGATAATTGGGAGAAACGGAATTGGGCTGATGACACGTTGATATGACTCCTTTCAGATGTAGACACTCAGATACGAGCCATTTTGACACACGTGGCTGCTGTAGTGTTGACGTCATGTTGTGTGTTTCAGGAGCAGAGACATGACCTGGGCCAGAGCCTGGACTTCCCCTCCACTCTGCCCCCTCTGAGACGAGCCAAGTCCCTGGACCGCAGGACCACCGAGTCTGTCATGACTGTTAGTACCATTTTACTCTCCTCTCTTCTGTCGTTCCGTCTTACTACGTTACCTCTCGGGGTGTGCCTACTCAAACACACACCAGGGAAAGTTTGAAACTGAGAACATTGTAATCAATGAGCGTTGTTTACCTAAGGCGTGTGTGCGTGTTCTTGTATGTGTGGGCTAAGCTGAAGGAGCTTTCTCTCCAGGGCCAGACAACACCACAATAGTTCTGCTGTTCTAAAGCTGCGGTGTTAGAGGTCATCAGCAATGCCAGGACTTTAGCCCGGCTGAGTTGAGGGGTCGTTGGGTAACATTGTGGGTATAAGGGTTGGGTAACAGGGTTAAGAGTATTTGGGTTGAGAAAGGGCCCAGCAGGCCTTAGCTAGTGTAAATGTTATGATAATGAGCCACTGTGTCCTATTAAAGCACTAAACCTTTTAACCACATGGTACTGGAGTTTTTGGCTAGAAAATCATGTCGTTACAGCAGCTTTGGTTGGGAAATGATACTCCTGGCTTGGCTGTAGTAATGAATGAATGAACCCATATTGGTACACAGAGTGCCTTTGTTGGTTCAATAAAATAGGCCGTCAAGGGATTGTTATAGTTTCATAAAGTTGATTATCTATTAATCTGCACCTCATGAACTTTGACAAAGTCATTAGGTATTTTGGGGGGTCTTTTAGTTCCTACTCTTTTGGGCTGTATTCATGACCAGGGTTTTTATGACTGGGATGTTAGATGATTATACTGTAAACTAACGGACAGTCAAGGGCACTGTGATGGGTGATGTGGTTAGGACATACTGTTTCAGAGCTGGTTGGTTGGTGTCCTGGATGTCCTAATGCAGTCCTCCATGCTACAGGGGGCAGCACAGTCTCCTCTCCTGTCCAGGTTATCTTCTTGCTACTCGTGTTCGGCCATGGCCCTCAGGCCTCTGTGTGTCGGCACCCATTCTGCTGTGTGTGTGTCTCGTGTATGTTTGAGGAGTGTGTGTTTGTGAGAGAAAGAGTGTGTGTGTGTGTGCCACAAACCAGCACTGCTTCCCCAGGGCACTTTGTGTGTTTTCTTCCACTGTGTGAACCCACAACAGACATTAAATGTTTTACTGGACTTGTACAGAAGGCTCTGTGATGTTGAATGGAGTAGGTACATATTTCCCCTAACCACTGGTCCAGGGTCAGTTACTATTGTATCCTCCTAATGCTAATGGTGGTAAGGTCATCTGATCCTAGATATGTGATCAGGGGAAACTTCTACCTCGCGCAGAGCCAGCATGTGGAGGGTGTTTTCCTGCTCTTTCTCAGACATCAAGTTTTGTTTTGAAGGTTGACCAAAGTTAACTGATGAAGGGTCTTTTTGAACCTTACAAATGTTCGAGATAGTCGTTACAAATTTTCTAAATTGTCTAAATACGTTACCATCTAAATAACAAAGTGCAGAAAATGTAGCATGTTGGATTTAAAATGCTTCTGTCAGCTATGCACTCTAGTTGCTTAGTTGGGTTAATTCATACTTTTCTTTCAGCTCTGGGTGCCTGTAAGTATGACCTGTTAAAATGATGGAGTCCTAAGTGGAACCGAGATAGGCTATGTGGTTTTTAAAAGGCTGCAAGTTTAGTATCTGTGTGTTTTAGCATCTCTTGGTTCATCTTGCATGATCTTACTGTGTGGGTTCACTGGACTGCCACTAGAACACAGGTTGATTTAATTGGCATTTTTAAAGAGTACATTTTATGCTATGCTTTTAGGGATGGTGTGTAATAATGCTGAGCATATTTGTTTCTCATTCCAGCCCGACTTGCTGAACTTCAAGAAAGGTTGGATGGTGAAGCTGGATGAGCAAGGACATGTAAGCAATAAATTAAACCTACCAACATCACCAGAACAACTGATGTTGCTTTTCTAATGCTTCAGGGAAATGTAAGCACTTGAAAAAATAACATTTATTGATGCCATGAGATTTGAAAATGGTACTTTTCTTTTTGGTGAGTTTATCAAAGTGGGCAGTCGGTCGAAGTTCAAACGGTTATCTGAACGTTCACCTAAAACATTCTAGAATGTCTGTAGTATTCTATGGCCTTTTAGTGCCACGCGTCAGTCAGTCTTTGATGGCACAGCTTCAATGGGTGACAGTTGAAAGGGCAATGTGGTGCTTCTCTTTTTACAGCAGGTCTATGCTCTTTTACAGCTATGTTTATTGTGAAGACTGATGCTCCAACGCTATATTACACAGTCTAAATGAACATTAAGCTTTCATAGAAATCGTTACTTTTCAGAGGGCTACCAACATCACTTCAATCTCCTCCGCTGTCATAGGGGTTTGTTCTTGTCTTTCTCTTTGCTGTGTGTATTGCACACTGAAGCCAAGCTTCTAATGTCATTACTCCATTATTTCTTAGTTTCTCATAACTCTCACTGGCACTAAATGGATGTTTTATTCTCAGTCTACAGCAGTAACAGAACAGTTTCTGTATTCCCAGTGAACTCTGTGACCTGTATTCCCTCTCTCCTTTTCTGAACAGTGGAAAAAGTATTGGTTCGTACTGACAGACCACAGCCTCGGATACTACAAGGACTCCATTGCTGAAGAGGTGACTTATTTTTCAATCCATCTAGACTGGTCATTCGTCCTAGTTTAACTGTGACCAACAGTAGCAATGGCAATAGTTATCTTTAAAGAAATGGAATACATGTTTGCCAGTACAGTTTTGGTTTCCTATTGATATCTCTGTAAGTACCCAGTTAAAAAATGTATAATCTCAACTCCTCCAGTGCTGATAATAGTCTATTCTGTTTTCCTGATTTTGTTTTCATCATCTGTAATGTTGCTGTATTGCAGGCTTCAGATCTGGATGGGGAAATAGACCTGTCTACGTGTTATAATGTCACTGAATACCAGGCTCAACGCAACTACGGCTTCCAGATACATGTAAGCCCCAATCACTCGCATACAATCTCAGATTATCTATGTAATAACAATGATTTGCATTTATGTATTCACTTTTTTTTATTATTATTAAAAAGCTCTTCAATGTATGGATGTAACACACCCCTTCACTATCACCCAATAGTGCAGCAGTTAATGTACAGTTTGAATCTAACGCCCTAACTGTCCTCCTCAGACCCAGGAGGGCGTGCACACCCTGTCGGCCATGACTGCAGGCATAAGGAGGAACTGGATCCAGGCTGTCATGAAAAACGTCAGACCCTCCACTGCTCCGGATGTGGCAAGCAACCACGGCTCCTTCTCCCCACCGGAGGGACTGGTTCGGCCGGACGTGACCCAGGACTCCCTTTCCTCCGAAGCCTCGTCCATGGAGCGAGAGCCAGGGCCAGGCCCCAAGAAAAGTCGGGCACGCGAGCGCCGGCGAGAGGGCCGTTCCAAGACCTTCGACTGGGCCGAGTTCCGACCCATCGCCCAGGCTCTAGCCCAGCAGCGGGCCCGGGAGGCCGAGCCCCTGCAGACTGACCTAGGAGACCCCGATCGAAGCCAGAGGCGGGAAGAACGAAGGAGGAGGTATGAGTCTGTGACTAGTTCCTCCGTGGACCAACCAGCAGGCTCCGAGGTTGGGAGAATGGACTATGAGAGTGGGGGAGGGAGTGAAGGCAGCCCTGGGGGTGAGTGTGGGGGTCCCCCCTCCCTGGAGAGGCAGCAGAAGGTGGAGGAGGAGATCGAGCAGCACTGGCAGCAGGTGGAGCAGACACCCATCAGGGATGAAAGGAGGGTACCTCTGCCCTCGACACTGCAGACCAGGGAGACGGCCGAGCTGGAGAAACTGCTGGAGAGCTACAAGAAAGGGGTGAGTATGGGTTTTGTGTGTATGTGAGTGCGCATGTGGTTCACCTGAACCGAGATCAATGTAATGTAGAAGGTTGGGTTCTTGATAGGTCAGTGCTCTCCTGTGTTTCCTCATTTTCACCTTGTCCGTTCTGTGGTGCCTCTCCCAGGTAGAAGAACTGAAGGTGCAGTTGGAGAGCTGTCACCAGCAACTGGTGGACTCCAACCAGCACAAACACAATCTGGAGGTCCAGCTGAAGACGGCTCTGGAGAGAGAGCAGCACGTCCGCACCGGATACATCTCCCCGGTAAGCACCACAGCTCAAGCTTCTTCTCCTCCACCTCCTCATCCTCAGAGCTGTTTTATTCTCTAGAGGCAGTCGTATTGAGTTCATACCTGAGCTAAGATTTCATCAACTCAAAGTACAGATTGAGCTGTGTTCTTCTTCCATTTCGTAACCTCCTTTGCATGTTGTATTTTATATTGTGAGAAAACAAAACTGACTGACATCAAAGCTACAAACCAGCTCCAGAATGTGCCTTTGCATGAGTCCGTTCATTGCATGTGAGGAGAAACATGAAGATCTTGTTTTTATGACTCCTTCTTACAGCTTATTCTGGTTCATCCCCTCTTGCTGTTGTTTTTTAGAAGTAGGACAGATGTCATGAACTCATGCTAGTGTATTGAACATGATGCATTCAATTAATGATTAACATTAGATGGATACGTTTCCTTATCAGTGTTCCTGTAATGCTGTAGATGGCATGAATGCATTAGGCCACTTGACTTCAACAGTAGAGCCATAGTTGTTGAAATGATGACGTTTGGCTCAGAACTGTATAAAAACATTTTCGCCTTGTCTCATTATGAATTTTTATGCATGTATTTCATATTTTTTCATATTTTATTAACCACTGTTCCGACCATCCATTTTTCTTTTAACCGATGTGTGAGCCATACCATTATGCAGGTGTTAGTTGTCTATTGGGTTTTGTGTGTGTGTGTGTGTGTGAGGGGAAAAAGAGAGCGCGAGAGAGGTGATAATCTGTCCGTACGGTGGGTGAATTGATGCTTTTTGAATTCCTCACCACATATTGTGTAAATCTGCTGAGGTTATCAAAGACATTTTTTTTTTTTTTTTTGATAGTTTGTGTAACAATCAAAATTAGATTCAGTTAAAAGGGGACTCTGGAGAAATGTTTGAGTTGATGGCTATGATGTTTAGAGAGGGAGAGAGGGAATGTAAGCAATTTATGCTGACCTTTGTGTTTTTGCTAAAGCCTTCAAAACAGGTCATTGACATCCTCATAAGAAAGGAAAATAATACATTTCCTGTTCAAGCTGTGGTTTTTACTGGAACCATACATTTTTACCTGCATTGTTACATTTGCAATTACGCAATGTGATGCAATTTGATGAGTGCCTTTTGAGAAATGTTTCTGCTTTTGTGAAAGACACGAAGAGTTCAGAAAAAGGAGATTTCAAGAACGTTGTTTATTCCTAGGACCTGGTATGCCACTCATCTCTAAATAAACCACCTAGCTAGCACTCATTTTGCATTACTTACCCCATGAAATAACTCTTAACCATTTAATGTGCATGTTCTTTTGTGATTTACTAACCATGGCCATTAAATCTCTTTCCATTGCTCTAATTCTAATAATTTAGCCTAATGATAGAAGCTGGATTCTACCTCTGTAATGTTTTTAATCATTATGTTTAGTTACATCATTTTCTAGTCAAAATTATAATTGTTATTATTTCATAATGTTTCATTTTTATGAATCCAGAGGGAAATAATTGATGGATTACCTAAAACAATTTAGGTAGCCTTTTTCACCCCGCTGTGTGTGTTAACCAACTGTCTGGTCCCCTTTTCCAAGCTGGAGCTCCCTTTGGTTCTGGAGGCTGATATCGAGCCCCAGACGAAGAGGCCAGAACTGGTTCAGTCTCAAGCTCAGAGCTTAGCAAGGAAGTACCAGGAGACCAAAGAGCTCCTGCAGCTACAAGAACTGAAAAAGCGCAATATGCAGGCACAGCTTGGACTCTCGCTTTCTCACCTCTCCATCAAGGAACCTTACCTTTCCGACCCCCAAACATCAGCCCCTCTGCACAGCCTGCCTCCGTCAGAGCCACCCATCGAAAAGACCGTTAGCTTTTTGATCAAAGATAGTGCAGACATTATTCAAGAGTTAGAGAACTTGATCTCAGGAAAGCTCCTGACTCTAAAGGGACTGGATAGATTGCTACGATCTCACAGTGAATTCAGTCTGGAGGGTAGTCAGGATATAGGAGAAAAAGGTAGCTGTGAGAGGCTCTTGCAGAGCTGGAAGTATCAGCAAGAGGTAGAGAACGAGACTATGATGAAGAGCTTGGCCAGGGCGGGCGAAAGCATCCGCAATTACGAATCACGACTCCTGACCATGGAAGACATGCTGGGAAGGGTTCAGAAGCAGAAGGTGGAGAGCCTGAAGAGCTCTTATGGACCGCTGTGTCAAAATGAAGAGCACTCTGAAAGCCACGAGATCACAATCAGGACTTTGTCCCAGAGGGTCGAACTTCTAACGAGCGAAAATGGAGCGCTGAACCAGCGCTATCAGGAGATATTGAACCAACTAACTGAGGCAGATAGGGAGATAGACAGGCTTAAAGCTGAGCTCATCAACCTGCAAGGCGGGAAACAGCACCTACTGGTCCTAGACGAGCTGAACGGAGTTAGGGCCAGACTAGCGGAGAGCGAAGCCCACGCTATCGACAGGGAGTTTTATGAGCGCGAGCTGAATGAGAAATCTGTGAAGCTTCAAGAGGCACTGGTCACCTTGGAGGTGCTAGGAAACAGCCTGAAGGACACGGAGCGAAGACTGCAGCTGAAAGAGGCCACTCTCAAAGGTCTGGGATTCCAAATGGCCAAGGAAGGTGACGATGAGCCCCCTAAGGAGAAACTCAAAGAGCAGCTGGAGGCCACAGAGGCCAAGCTCTTAGAAAAGGAAGCGCTCCTTCAGTCCACACAGCATCTCTGTAGAGAACTTCAAGCTCAGACGGTTGAACTTAAAACTAGAAACCAGGAATCTGAGAGACTCCAGAGTCAGAAACTTGTAGAGGCAGAGAATGAGATTAGGATGTTGCAAGCAAAGTTAGAGGTAGAGGCAAAGTCAGCTCGGGGGGAACAAGAAGTGAATGTTAGTGAAGAGTTGATGCAGACAAGTGAGAGGCAGGTAGTAGACGAAAGTGTTATAAAGCAATTAGTAGGTGGGGTAAAAATGAAGTCTGAGGCCCTTAGTCAGGTGTTAGAGGTGTTAGCGAAGGTAGATATTAGTGTGGACAAAACGCTAATTGATATGAAAAGTACTTTACATATAACAGACTGCCTTGGGTCCTTTGAAGAGGAGCCGAATGAAGTAAGTCAAAGAGTAATGAAAAGGTTGGTATTCGAGGCAGAGTTCTGTAGTCGTCTGTTAAGTGCTGTAGAAGTTAACCCAGGCGAGACGGAAGGTGAAAGTGCATGTAGTTTTGAAAGGTGTGTGGCAGAGCGTATGGTAGCTGAGAAGAGCATGTTGCTGTTGATGAACAGGATTTGTCCTCCACCAAAGATGGAAGTTGATAATGAGATGACTGTGGCTGCACAGCCCATGGAAGCAGACCTTTTGAATTGGTCCAGCTGGCTTGATAACGACACCAACACTCTCATTTTGAAAGATTTAACAGAGGCATTGCAAGATAAAGTGTTTTTGTTGAACCTAATTGCCTCCACCATTGAGACGTCCACTAATGACAGGCTCCTGTCCTTGGTCCTAGCTAGCTTTGATTCCAGCAAACTAAAGAAACAATGGTCTGAGCACCTTGAAGACGCAGCCACAGAAGCCCACATGTCCTATCTCATCAGCAGGCTGAAGTTCCAACACGAGAAAGAGCTGAAAGAAACAATGCTTGAAAAATGTCCGATTGGCAACTCCGACTGTGCCAACTGCTCTCTACTAAGAGAACTGAACCAAGATCTACAATCCAAAATGGCGGATATACAGAATTATCTGTCAAGCCTTGAAAGCCCTATGAGTGGAGATACTAGACCAATAACACACATTCAGATCGAAGGAGAGCCCATTGACTCCCTGGACAAGGCCATTCAGCTACAGGACATGGTGGCCAAGCACAAGCTGGAGCTGCGGGAGATCAAGGACGTCTACGCACAGGAAACAGAAAAGCTGAGACAGGAGGTGGCAAAGGTGGCCGAGATATTGCGTCTAGAACGTGAAGAGAACGTGAAGGAGATCGACTCTCTGACTGTCTGCATGGAGAACCTGAAGAAGAAACACGAGATGGAGAGGAGTGTTCTGCTGGAGAAGTTCCACCACCAGATGGATGTCACCCCAGGAGGAAGCTATCTCACTGGGGCAGAAGATGGGACGATGTCCCCTGAGACCTCCACAACCTCCGCCCTCAAGGAGCGAATCCAGGATCTGGTGGCCCAGGTCTCAACCATGACGGAAGAGATTAAGCAGAGGGAGGGCCAGGGCGACGCAGCAACCCTTCGGCTGAAATACGACAAAGATCTGGAGAATCTGAAGGTGGAAGCCATTCCTTGTACTTGCTGTTCCTCCGTCCGTGATGCCTTCTGTCTCCTTGTGGCACCCCAAACCCTCTCCGACCCCCTCCTACCTGCCCTTACCCCCCTTTCCCCTCTAACCCTGCTCTGTTCACTCTGCTTTCCTTTTCTTTGTAAAACAGTATCCTCCAATGTTGCATGGTTGACTAATTCACTGTTCAGTGCATGTAGTTGTTGACACTAGTTGTGTGCTGAGGAACCCATTTTGTTTCACAGGAAAAGGTTAGGTAACTAGAACTTCCAGACCTAGGGCAACTGGAACATTGTTAATGTGGGAGGCAACCCATCTGCCTAGAGAGACTAACCAGAACCTGTCCTACAGTCACATGAAAGTCAGGCTGACAGAATTTATTTTTAAGTCATGTTATATAGTGTCTATCAGCATATTTTCACATCCAATGCTAAATTGCCCCTTATCATACCATGAAGTATAGTTGCTGATGAAATGAGTTCCTCAGAAGGCACAGTTTGATGTGCTTGATTACAGATTTCTTTCTTCAATTGGCGTTGTATATTAGAAGTGTCAAAGACAAATGGTTGAACCCCTTTTAAAGCTGTCTAACTATTGAAACAGACACATGATTTAGGTAATGAGGTGGATATATTGCTTTTTTTCTTGAGGATGAAATCAGCTGCATTTGAAGATGCATGGGGCATACCTTTTTGTCTTTGATGTTGTGATGTTGCTTTAACTGGCTAAACGTTCAACTTTTCCCCTCGTGACTTGCTGATTAACAATTCATGATAATTGACAGGCATTCAAAACATTGCAGAATACTTGAAGCTTAGACGTATTACTTTTTTGGAAAAGTAATGCTTAAAAGGACGAAATGTAAAGCAAGATCTAATCGCAACTGAAAAGTTTACTAACCACAAGTCATTCCCTGATGATCATCTACCCAGAATCTTGGGTACTGTATGTAAATGTATAGTTACCCAGATGTTTGTATATGTCATAGATCCTATGATTGTATATATTTTGACTACAGAGTATTTCCAGGTAAAAATATTTTTCTCCATTGTCATGGTCTCTCTACATTACATTATGTTGTAGATGTGTATTAGAATTACACACGTAATTTATGATCAGGCTCCAGCTGTACAGTCGTGGCCAAAAGTTTTGAGAATTACACAAATATTAATTTCCACAAAGTCTGCTGCTTCAGTGTCTTTAGATATTTTTGTCAGATGTTACTATGGAATACTGAAGTATAATTAGAAGCATTTCATAAGAGTCAATATTTGCAGTGTTGACCCTTCTTTTTCAAGACCTCTGCAATCCGCCCTGGCATGCTGTCAATTAACTTCTGGGCCACATCCTGACTGATGGCAGCACATTCTTGCATAATCAATGCTTGGAGTTTGTCAGAATTTGTGGGTTTTTGTTTGTCTACCTGCCTCTTAAGGATTGATCACAAGTTCTCAATGGGATTAAGGTCTGGGGAGTTTCCTGGCCATGGACCCAAATATCGATGTTTTGTTCCCCGAGCCACTTAGTTATCACTTTTGCCTTATGGCAAGGTGCTCCATCATGCTGGAAAAGGCATTGTTTGTCACCAAACTGTTCCTGGATGGTTGGTAGAAGTTGCTCTCGGAGGATGTGTTGGTACCATTCTTTATTCATGGCTCTGTTCTTAGGCAAAATTGTGAGTGAGCCCACTCCCTTGGCTGAGAAACAACCCCACACATGAATGGTCTCAGGATGCTTTACTGTTGGCATGACACAGGACTGATGGTAGCGCTCACCTTGTCTTCTCCGGACAAGCTTTTTTCCGGATGCCCCAAACAATCGGAAAGGGGATTCATCAGAGAAAATGACTTTACCCCAGTCCTCAGCAGTCCAATCCCTGTACCTTTTGCAGAATATCAGTTTGTCCCTGATGTTTTTCCTGGAGAGAAGTGGCTTCTTTGCTGCCCTTCTTGACACCAGGCCATCCTCCAAAAGTCTTCGCCTCACTGTGCGTGCAGATGCACTCGCACCTGCCTGCTGCCATTCCTGAGCAAGCTCTGTACTGGTGGTGCCCCGATCCCGCAGCTGAATCAACTTTAGGAGACGGTCCTGGCGCTTGCTGGACTTTCTTGGGCGCCCTGAAGCCTTCTTCACAACAATTGAACCGCTCTCCTTGAAGTTCTTGATGATCCGATAAAGGGTTGATTTAGGTGCAGTCTTATTGGCAGCAATATCCTTGCCTGTCAAGCCCTTTTTGTGCAAAGCAATGATGACGGCACGTGTTTCCTTGCAGGTAACCATGGTTGACAGGAAGAATAATGATTCCAAGCACCACCCTCCTTTTGAAGCTTCCAGTCTGTTATTCGAACTCAATCAGCATGACAGAGTGATCTCCAGCCTTGTCCTCGTCAACACTCACACCTGTGTTAACGAGAGAATCACTGACATGATGTCAGCTGGTCCTTTTGTGGCAGGGCTGAAATGCAGTGGAAATGTTTTGGGGGGATTCAGTTCATTTGAATGGCAAAGAGGGACTTTGCAATTAATTGCAATTCATCTGATCACTCTTCATAACATTCTGGAGTATATGCACATTGCCATCATGCAAACTGAGGCAGCAGACTGAAAATTAATATTTGTGTCATTCTCAAAACTTTAGGCCACGACTGTATATGAATAGTTTTAAGAGCTGTTGTTTTCTCTTTCTAAGCAGATGGCATGGGTTGTAAACCTCAGGAAAGAAACATGCATGTAACTTCCAAAATAAAGGAAACACTTAAGTAAATTAGAGAGACAATGTATTTTGAAAGCAGGTGCTTCCACACAGGTGTGGTTCCTGAGTTAATTAAGCATTTAACATCCGATCATGCTTCGGGGTCATGTATAAAATGCCCAGTTGCCCATTATTTTGGCTACCATGACTGTAAGAAGAGATCTCTGTGACTTTGAAAGAGGCTTCTCAGTAACCAGATCTCAACCCAATTTAATCTTAAGGGAGATTCTGGAGTGGCGTCTAAGACGGCGTTTTTCACCACCATCAACAAAACTACAAATTATGGAATTTCTCATGAAAGAATGGTATCGCATTCCTCCAATAGAGTTCCAGACGCTTGTAGAATCTATGTCAATGCGCACTGAAGCTGTTCTGTCAGCTCGTGGTGGCCCAACACCCTATTAAGACACTTGTTGAGAATATGTTGGTGTTTCCTTTATTTTGGCAGTTACCTGTAGATCTTCTAGTTAGGTTTACGACACAGTTGGATGCACAGCTGACATGAAATGCAAGACATATGCTATTCCATGTCTTTTGTTGCTGCTGGTGATATAATCTTTGTATTGTTGTTGTGTATAGCGATAGACAGGTGGTATCCAGGTATTTGTGCAGTAGCAGTGCTCTTGGTCGTAGATGGCTGCTCTGAGTGCAGGACAGGTTTCATCCCTTGAACAGCACATTCCCCCAGTTAGACCCACACTTTGTTTGCAAATTTCTCAATAGTGTAGTTGTATACTACACACCAGCCACCCCACTAAACAGGAAATGAGCCACACACACACTAAACAAAGGGCACGTGTTGCTTGTTGTGATGTCACAACAGGAAGTGTCCCCATACAGTTAATGTCGGAAGTTTACATACACCTTAGCCAAATACATTTAAACACAGTTTTTCACAATTCCTGACATTTAATCCAAATAAAAATTCCCTGTTTTAGGTTAGTTAGGATCACCACTTTATTTTAAGAATGTGAAATGTCAGAACAATAGTAGAGAGAATGATTTATTTCAGCTTTTATTTCTTTCATCACTTTCCCAGTAGATCAGAAGTTTACACACACTCAATTAGTATTTGGTAGCATTGCCTTTAAATTGTTTAACGTGGGTCAAACGTTTTGGGTAGCCTTCCACAAGCTTCCCACAATAAATTGGGTGAATTTTGGCCCATTCCTCCTGACAGAGCTGGTGTAACTGAGTCAGGTTTGTAGGCCTCCTTGCTCGCACACGCTTTTTCAGTTCTGCCCACAAATTTTCTATAGGATTGAGGTCAGGGCTTTGTGATGGCCACTCCAATACCTTGACTTTGTTGTCCTTTTGCCACAACTTTGGAAGCATGCTTGGGGTCATTGTCCATTTGGAAGACCCATTTGCGACCAAGCTTTAGCTTCCTGACTGATGTCTTGAGATGTTACTTCAATATATCCACATAATTTTCCTGCCTAATGATGCCATCAATTTTGTGAAGTGCACCAGTCCCTCCTGCCACCCCCGTGCTTCACGGTTGGGATGATGTTCTTCGGCATGCAAACTTCCCCCTTTTTCCTCCAAAACATAACGATGGTCATTATGGCCAAACAGTTCTATTTTTGTTTCATCAGACCAGAGAACATTTGTCCAAAAAGTACGATCTTTGTCCCCATGTGCAGTTGCAAACCGTAGTCTGGCTTTTTTATGGCGGTTTTAGAGAAGTGGTTTCTTCCTTGCTGAGCGGCCTTTCAGGTTATGTCGATATAGGACCCGTTTTACTGTGGATATAGATACTTTTGTACCTGTTTCCTCCAGCATCTTCACAAGGTCCTTTGCTGTTGTTCTGGGATTGATTTGAACTTTTCGCACCAAAGTATGTTCATCTCATCTCTAGGAGACAGAACGCGTCTCCTTCCTGAGCGGTATGATGGCTGCGTGGTCCCATGGTGTTTATACTTGCGTACTATTGTTTGTACCGATGAATGTGGTACCTTCTGGCATTTGGAAATTGCTCCCAAGGATGAACCAGACTTGTGGAGGTCTACAATTTTTTTTCTGAGGTCTGGCTGATTCCTTTTGATTTCCCATGATGTCAATCAAAGAGGCACTGAGTTTGAAGGTAGGCCTTGAAATACATCCACAGGTACACCTCCAATTGACTCAAATTATGTCGATTAGCCTATCAGAAGCTTCCAAAGCCATGACATAATTTTCTGGAATTTTCCAAGCTGTTTAAAGGCACAGTCAACTTAGTGTATGTAAACTTTTGACCCACTGGAATTGTGAATTACAAGTGAAATAATCTGTCTGTAAACAATTGTTGGAAAAATTACTTGTGTCATGCACAAAGTAGATGTCCAGCCGACATGCCAAAACTATAGTTTGTTAACAAGAAATTTGTGTAGTGGTTGAAAAACGAGTTTTAATGACTCCAACCTAAGTGTATGTAAACTTCCGACTTCAACTGTATATCCAGCCAGGAAGTTGGCTCACTCTGTCTCAAAGTTCATTCCCATCTGGGCCAGTTTCCCGAGCACTGGGGACTTATCCCTGTGAAAACAGACTTTGGCTAGAGAGGGAGCATAGGACAGCACCGTTGACTGAGTACTCGGATTAGCAGCGCTGAATAGAGGACGGAAGTAGGTTTTGGGTCGAGCTGGTCGGAAGGCTATTCAAATCCCCTCTTGTGGAAACATGCACTGTAATTATAATAGCATTGTGAATGGCTCTTTCTAAAGCCGTGTTGATCAGGATTACCCCCTCCTCTCCCCAGCCTCCTTTCTCTATATCAAGGTTTTCCAAACTCAGTCCTGGGACCTCCCCTGGGTGCACGTTTCGGCTTTTGCCCTAGCACTACACAACTGATTCAAATACTCAACTCATCACCAAGCTTTGATTATTTGAATCCGCTGTGTATTGCTAGGGAAAAAAACAAAATATGCACCCAGGTAGGGCTGAGCGATATGGTCTAAAACTCATCTACGTTTTCTCAAACTTATGGCCGATTCACGATATACAGTACCAGTCAAAAGTTCGGACACACCTACTCTTTTCAGAGTTTTTCTTTATTTTTTACTATTTTCTACTTTGTAGAATAGTAGTGAAAACATCGAAACTATGAAATAACACATGGAATCATGTAGTAACCAAAAAAGTGTTTAACAAATCTAAATATATTTTATATTTGAGATTCTTCAAAATAGCCACCCTTTGTCTTGATGACAGCTTTGCACACTATTGGCATTCTCTCAACCAGCTTAATGATGTAGTCACCTGGAATGCATTTCAGTTAACAGGTGTGCCTTGTTAAAAGTTCATTTGTGGAATTTCTTTCCTTAATGCGTTTGAGCCAATCAGTTGTGTTGTGACAAGGTACTGTAGGGGTGGTATACAGAAGATAGCCCTGTTTGGTAAAAGACCAAGTCCATATTATCCAGAACCTAGGCTGAATACATGCCTTCCACAACCATAAGATACACTTGTAATTGAATTATTTTATCAAAATAGTTATACCTGTTTTTTGTAACTTTAAATTGAACCAGAACAATGCATAATGCGCATTCACTAATGTAGCAGGCATTATAGAAAATTAACACAATCTCAAAAACAATCTCTCAAGCACAAGCCCAAGCACTTGGATCAAACTATAATTTCACAAGCTCTAAATTTAAGGCCAAAAAGTTTAATTGTTATTAACACAACCTCCTGTCTGTCGCCAACTGTTTGAACAGCATGCTAGCCTGTCCACTTTGTTCAGATGCTGAAATCAAGTGGCCTACCATATTTCTCAGAATGAGAACAAGTTGCCAGTTCCTTATATAATTGTTTTATGCTTATTGCACATTTATAAAGCACAGATTAAATAGCTAGTATAACAATCTTTATTTTATTTCAAGGCTGCTAGCGATATGTGGTACTGCGCATTACATTTCCAGAATTAATGTTCATTGGTACATCCGTTTTAGTAGTGTGCTCTGCTCGAAATTTGAGGAGTTGAAACAACCTTTCGAACCATACCTTGTTTATCATCTCTATTACAGTAAAATAATGTCTCCGCGTAACGAGTTGAAACCGTTTGTCAGAGAGGAAGAAGTGACCTCTCACCTTTGTTGTTGTGAGTGGTAAGGGGAGGGGCTTGGGACAAAGAAGCAAACCAAGAGGTTTCACTCTCGACAGAATCTGTCCAAAATATACCCTATGCTCTTATTTTGAACCTAAGTTTGTCGAAGGCTTCCCGCCTTTGGGACAACGACTCCCATTGTTAGGGCGGAGACATCGAGAAATACAAAAAAAACTTGATTCTGCGATACAGGCATTTGGAATATCGCACAAAAGCATACATTATCGCCCAGCCGTACACCCGGTGGGCCCCCGGGACCGAGTTTGGGACAGAGTTTATGGAAACTCTGGTCTATACCACTGAAAGGCAATCCACAGACAGGCTGGCCCTGCCACCTCACGATGAAGACACATCAGATTCCACTGTCTGTCCTCACAGAATCAGCCTATTATCCATTGTTTTGTTTGGTCTCATCTTAACCTCCTACATTCTACCAAAGATTTGTTCAATGGTAACAGATTATATGTTTTTCAAATGATAGACTTTTACATTTTAGTAATTTAGCAGACAGGAGCAATTAGAGTTAAGTGCTTTACTCAAGGGCACAGCAGCAGATTTTTTATTTTGTCGGCTCGGGGTTTCAAAACGGCAACCTTTTGGTTACTGGCCCAACGGTCTTAACCGCAAGGTTACCTGCCGCCCTAGACAGCAAACAATATTACACTAGACATGAACTAAATTTGTAATAGGTGTTTTATTTGCAAGCGGCCCAGAGTTCACTTAGCTAAAAAACCTGCCAGTGGTTGAATACCAGAACACAGCCTTCTCAATCACATTACGTTCTCGCTGCCTACGCATTCCTTTAATATATTATGTATTCTGTTATTTTCTTAACACTTTGTACCATATGCTTATGTTGCTCATGGCTAAATGTGCAGTAGCTAGCTCGGTGTTTGTCATCAGTGTCAATGAATGGATGGTCAGCAGTGGTTGATGCTAGGGCCAGGAGTTTTTCCTGAACTGGACAAGATCTGGATCAGAGTTGATTGGCATTAACTAGATTCAGAGTTTGACTTGTCCAGGAAAACATTTTAGGGTCCTCTATACACTATAACTAGGGTCAAGAGTTTTTCATAGTCATGGCACATGGTCTGGCAGGATAAACTCTTGGCCCTAGCTTATGGTTGCATGTGGACTCACTTTTCCCACATTACCTTCCATTAATAGGCCACCTGCGAGAGGGGCTTTACTGCCATGGAGGATTCCCACCAGAAGGTGATCGACGAGCTGCAGAGGAAACACCAGAGAGAGCTGGAAAACCTACACGAGGAAAAGGAGAGGCTGCTAGCCGAGGAGACTGCCGCTACCATAGCCGGTCAGTAGTAATTACGATAGCTATCAGCATTCGCACCTTAGTAATCATATAGGCCGAGTGTCCCTTGCTAGCAGTAGCATCAGGCTAACATTAAGTATTTTGTTCACTTGTGTTCGCAAACCCATAATTGTGAGTTACCATGGTCTTTGGGCTCTGCTTTAAAATAGTGGATTTTTCTTTAAAAAACACGGTTACCACTTTTTTGGGGGGCATAGACTGTTCTCTCTGCTACCGCACGGCAAGCAGTACCGGAGCGCCAAGTCTAGGTCCAAAAGGCTCCAGCTGGCCACCCAGACTATTTACATTGACACCCCCCCTTTGTTTTTACACTACTGCTACTCGCTGTTTATTATCTATGCATAGTCCCTTTACCCCTACCTACATGTACAAATTAGCTCGACTAACCTGTACCCCCACACATTGACTCGGTACCGGTACCCCCTGTATATACAGTGGCTTGCGGAAGTATTCACCCCCTTGGCATTTTTCCTATTTTATTGCCATACAACCTGGAATTAAAATAGTTTTGGGGGGGGTTTGGATCATTTGATTTACACAACATGCCTACCACTTTGAAGATGGAAAATATTTTTTCTTGTGAAACAAATAAGACAAAAAATTCTGAACTTTAGCGTGTGTAACTATTCACCCCCCCAAAGTCAATACTTTGCAGAGCCACCTAATGCAGCAATTATAGCTGCAAGTCTCTTGGGGTATGTTTCTATAAGCTTGGCACATCTAGCCACTGGGATTTTTGCCTTGAAGGCAAAACTTCTCCAGCTCCTTCAAGTTGGATGGGTTCCGCTGGTGTACTGCAATCTTTAAGTCATACCACAGATTCTCAATTGGATTGAGGTCTGGGCTTTGACTAGGCCATTCCAAGACATTTAAATGTTTCCCCTTAAACCACTCGAGTGTTGCTTTAGCAATAGACTTAGGGTCATTTTCCTGCTGGAAGGTGAAACCCCGTCCCAGTCTCAAATCTCTGAAAGACAAACAGGCTTCATTCAAGAATGTCCCTGTATTTAGTGCCATCCATCATTCCTTTAATTCTGACAAGTTTCCCAGTCCCTGCCAATGGAATACCATCCCCACAGCATGATGCTGCCACCACCATGCTTAACTGTGAGGATGGTATTCTAGGGGTGATGAGAGGGGTTGGGTTTGCACCAAACATAATGTTTTCCTTGATGGCCAAAAAGCTCAATTTTAGTCTCATCTGACCAGAGTACCTTCTTCCAAATGTTTGGGGAGTCTCCCACATGCCTTTTGGCAAACACCAAACGTGTTTTCTTATTTGTTTCTTTAAGCAATGGCTTTTTTCTGGCCACTCTTCCGTAAAGCCCAGCTCTGTGGATTGTACAGCTTAAGGTGGTCCTATGGACAGATACTCCAATCTCCACTGTGGAGCTTTGCAGCTCCTTCAGGGTTGTCTTTGGTCTCTTTGTTGCCTCTCTGATTAATGCCCTCCTTGCCTGGTCTGTGAGTTTTGGTGGGCGGCCCTCTCTTGGCAGGTTTGTTGTGGTGCCATATTCTTTACATTTTTTAATAATGGATTTAATGGTGCTCCGTGGGAAGTTCAAAGTTTCTGTGATTTTTTTTTATTTTTATAACCCAGCCCTGATCTGTACTTTTACACAACTTTGTCCCTGGCCTGTTTGGAGAGCTCCTTGGTCTTCATGGTGCCACTTGCTTAGTATTGTTGCAGACTCTGGGGCCTTTCAGAACAGGTGTATATATACTGAGATCATGTGACAGATCATGTGACACTTAGATTGCACACAGGTGGACTTTATTGAACTAATTATGTGACTTCTGAAGGTAATTGGTTGCACCAGATCTTATTTAGGAGCTTCGTATATATATGCACGCACCACTTTTCAGTTTTACATTTTTTAGAATTTTTGGGAAAAAATTATTTTTTTCACTTCATCAATTTTGACTATTTTGTGTATGTCCATTACATGAAATCCAAATAAAAATCCATTTAAATTACAGGTTGTAATGCAACAAAATAGGAAAAACGCCAAGGGGAATGAATACTTTTGCAAGGCACTGTAGCATTGTTATAGTTATTTATTGTTACTTTTAATTACATTTTTTACTTTTGTTTATTTAGTTAATATTTTCTTAACTCTTTTTCTTGAAATGCGTTGTTGGTTAAGGGCGTGTATAAGCATTTCACGGTAAGGTCTACACCTGTTGTGTTGGGCGCATGTGACAAATACAATTTGATTTTATTTAGTTTTTTTAGTTAGCAGATGGTCCGGGTATGCCAGAGCTCTCCCCCAATAACAATGTTCTTTGTTTTGGTTGCCCCAGCGATCGAGGCGATGAAGAACGCCCATCGGTCGGAGCTGGAGAAGGAGCTGGACAAGGCCCGCAAGTCCAACAGCAACACGGAGAACGCAGACATAGAGGAGATATGCAGGCAGCACGAGTAAGTTAAGATATCATGTAGGGCTGGAAATTGACAGGGACCTCACAATACTATGTTATCGCGATACTTTAGTGCCGAAATGATATGTATTGATTCTCACAATTCTTTGTGTTGTGATTCGATTATGTGATTTTTATTGCGATTCGATGTAAAAATGCTGAAAACGTATTTTCCGCCCTATTTTAAAAGAAGACGGAGAACAAGCTATGAAGAAAAAATACTGCCGTTTTGGTGCAGGTACAGCCAACTAGCGCTAAAATAATATTGCGATATTGTCAAAATGATACAATATTTCGTCAAAAATAATATCCCGAAATGTAACTGTCGATTTTTTTTTCTTATTTTTTTCCCCCATCAATACTGTCATGTCCCCTCAGTACCACAAGTACATTACGATCGCCAAGACCATATTATCTTCAAGTTATCATATCCCCTAAGTACCACAAGCACATTATATACAGTACACGATGCAAAGACACTCTCCAAGATCATACAATCTTGAACTCGCAATAAGCAGGTCAGGTCTCAGGTCTTCATTGAGAGTTAAGACTCAAATTTCCAGTCCAGACTTAAGTCAATGTTTTACAATGTTTACTGTTTTTCTTCAGTCAAAACTACTGACTCAAGTCCGCCTCGCTCCCGAATAACTGCCTTAACCTTTAGCATACAACCAGGTCCAAAATGATTGCCACCCTTGGTAAAGATTAGTAAAAATGACTGTATAAAATAAATAATACAAATACTGAGTTATTATTGTATGCTACATAAAAAATTGGCAAATTATATTATTTTAAACTACCGTAATTTCCAGACTATTAAGCGCACCTGAATATAAACCGCACCCACTGAATTTTAATACAATTATTATTTTGAACATAAATAAGCCGCACATGTCTATAAGCCACAGGTGCCTACCGGTACATTGAAACAAATGAACTTTACACAGGCTTTAACAAAACACGGCTTGTAACAAAAATAAATAGGCTTTAACGAAACATGGCTTGTAACAAAAAATTAAAAATTAGCAGTAAGCTTTAGTTGTCTTTTTACACTGAGTCAATTCCTCACGCTGCTGTTTCCAACGTCTTATCATCGACTCATTAAGACCAAGCTCCCGTGCAGCAGCTCTATTTCCTTTTCCAACAGCCAGATCAATCGCCTTCAACTTGAAAGCTGCATCATATGCATTTCTCCGTGTCTTTGTCATGATGAGGGTGACAACTGACTACCGTAATCAGAATGATGGGAAGTTTGAGAGCGCTCGATTTAATCTGAACAGTAAACAAAAGTTGTTTGACCTTAACCCGTTCGGCAATTTCATTGGTCTAATGAAAGCTTCATGCCGCCAAAAAACTGAGCACGTCACAGAATGTGGTTTTTTGGAGAGAAAAAAATTTAAAGCGGGAAAAATCCATATATTAGCCGCGTCATTGTTTAAGCCGCGAGGTTCAAAGCCTGGGAAAAAAGTTGCGGCTTATAGTCCGGAATTTACGGTAATACAATTTCTCAGAAAATATTTGTATTAACCAGTAATAATTTATTTTCTCAAAAAGATATGGGTCAAAGTTATTGGCACCCGTTTTCAATACCTTTCAATACCTCTCTTTGTGAGGATAACGGCATGAGCCTTTTTCTAAAGTGTTTTATGAGATTCGAGAACACATTGGGAGGGATTTTAGACCATTCCTCCATACAGAATCTTTCCAGATCCTTGATATCCTTCCTCTGCACTTATGGACTGCCCACGTCACTCAGGAGCCCTAACCCAACAATATCAAAGATCAACCTCCCAAGTGGCGCAGCGGTCTAAGGCTGGCGTCACGACAGACCCGGGTTCGATCCCAGGCAGTGTCAAAGCCAGCCGTGACCGGGAGAACCATGAGGCGGCACACAATTGGCCCAGCGTCGTCCGGGTTAGGGGAGGGTTTGGCCGGCCGGGATTTCCTTGTCCCGTCGCGCTTTAGCGACTCCTTGCGACGGGCCTTGCGCCTGCAAGCTGACTTCGGTTGCCAGCTGGACAGTGTTTTCGCTGACACATTGGTGCGGCTTGCTTCCGGGTTAAGGGAGCAGTGTGGCTTGGCAGGGTCGTGTTTCGGAGGACGCATGGCTCTCAACCTTTGCCTCTCCCGAGTCCATAGAGGAGTTGCAGCAACGGGACAAGACTGTAACTACCAATTTGGATATTACGAACATTTGTAAAAGTTATTTTTTTATTCCATCAAATATCCACCACCATATTTTACAGTAACTATGGGGTTCTTTTCTGCTTATGCATCCTTATTTCGGCATCAAACCCTACCACTGGTATGCATGACCAAAGAGCTCTATTTTCATGTCATCTGATCATAGCACCAGTTCTAATCCAAGTGCCAGTGCTGTTTAGCAAACTCCTGGCATTTACATTTATTGGATGACATGAGAATGAAGCTCTTTGGCCACGCACACCAGTGGTGGATTTGGTGTCGAAATAAGGATGCATGAGCATAAAATTAACACATTACAAGGTAATTATTTACAAATGATTTACAAGTATGGTAAGCTAAAAATAGTTAACATACGGTTGTTGATGTGAAGAAATAAAAGCAGTGACAAGGACAGGGTCAAAGTATCTTTTTTTTTTTTTATGTCTCTTGTTCCGACCCCTTCCCAGTGCCAGCAAGCTAAAAATAGTTAACTTACGGTTGTTGATGTGAAGAAATAAAAGCTGTGCATTCTGCTAGAGGAATTAGAACTTTGATCAATGACGTCACTGTCAGGTTACCATGACAAGGACGGGGTCAAAGTATCATTTTTATGTCTCTTGTTCCGACCCCTCCCCAGTGCCGGCTACGCAAGAGATGTAGACTGAACAAAAGTATACGCAACATGTAAAGTGTTGGTCCCATGTTTCATGAGCTGAAATTAAAGATCCCATAAATGTTCCACATGCACAAAAATCTTATTTCTCTCAAATATTGTGCACAAATGTATTTACATCCCTGTTAGTGAGCATTTCTCCTTTGCCAAGATAATCCATCCACCTGACAGGTGTGGCATATCAAGAAGCTGATTAAACAGCATGATCATTACACAGGTGCACTTTGTGCTGGGGACAATAAAAGGCCACTCTAAAATGTGCAGTTTTGTCACATAACACAATGCCACAGATGTCTTTTGAGGGAGTGTGCAATTGGCATGCTGACTAGGAATGTCCACCAGAGCTGTTGCCTGATAATTCAATGTTCATTTCTCTACCATAAGCCACCTCCAACGTCGTTTTAGATAATTTGGCAGTACGTCCAACCGGCCTCACCACCGTAGACCATGTGTATGGCGTTGTGTGGGGTCGAGCGGTTTGCTGATGTCAATATTGTGAACAGAGTGCCCCATGGTGGTGGGGTTATGACATGGGAAGGCATAAGCTACTGACAATGAACACAATTGCATTTTATCGATGGCAACTCTATGCGAAGGAGGTCGGGCTGCATGAGGCAAATGGTGGTCACACCAGATACTGACTGGTTTTCTGATCCATGCCCCTACTTTTAAGGTGTCTTTGACCAACAGATGCATCTCTATTCCCAGTCATGTGAAATCCATAGATTAGGGCCTAATGAATTGATTTCAATTGGCTGATTTACCTATATGAACTGTAACTCAGGAAAATCTTTGAAATTGTTGCATGAAGCATTTATATTTTTGTTGTGTGTGTGTATATATATATATATATGTGTGTGTGTGTGTGTGTGTGTATATAAAGGGGTATACTGGCAAGAAAGTGGTATAAATGGGACGGCAAAAATTACTGCTGATCTCCTCATAAGTTAAATCAGCTGCTCAATCATTTCAGTTGGCCCGAGTCTCTGAGCCTATTAAGATTGACGAGAGTTGTAGCATAGGCAGCGCAACAAGATTACAATTTACATATAATGTTCATAAACTTTCAATTTACATTAGCAAAGGAATGTCATGTGCCGAGAGAGGTTTCGGGGGCTGCAGTTAAAATTTACTGTAAATATCCCACTATAGCCTCTAGCCAGTACGCATGCTTTTGACAAACTATTCAGCTATGCAAGCAAGTTTCTGTCTTAACCATATTACACACTTGAATAATGCAGTCACACCACATTATACTCTTGAATAATGCAACGATTCACAAGCATGTGCAGACAATTAAAGGGTTTATTTTCTCGTCCATACACTCATAACATTTTAGTTTTAAGACAAAAGCACAGTTACTGCTAGCTAGCTAGGTAAAGCTAAACAGCATGCTTCATCAAGTAACGTTAGCCCATTAAAAATGAGCGATTAGCCCTCGAACACGGATGTAAAAGTACAGTAGACCTACCTTACCCCCATTAGAACAAACCAGGCTTCATTTTTATTAATATCATGCAAATCCTTACATGTGGTAAAAGCAAATTCTGACTGAAAACGTGGGTAATTCACTGGGGAGTTTAGATCAGCTGTTTTATATGGCTCTATGCAGCCAGCCAAGCACCATTGACAGTTCTGTTTTTTGTTACTGCAATTTCAGATAAAAACTCAATAAAAACATGTCTCAAATATAAGGAAACAGTCTATACATTTCAGCTGTTTCAAAAACATTGATCTGCTATTACGATTTTTACTGTAGGTGTGTTGGGCTCAACAAGACAATTCTGTTTATACTGCCCTGCTTGGAGGGAGGGAAACTGTTGGGCGAGTGTCGTGCGCTACTTCCAGACGTAGCGGTCGAGACATGAGAAATTGGCAGCTTTACATTACAGTCATAAGTATATTCTCTGGATTTCTTTCGATACCTCTCGACAATCTCCTATTTTCGTCAATGAAAATAGGCTCTGTTCATTATGAAGAGGTCTCTGAGTTTATGCGGGTTGGGCTGATAATTAGTTGTGATGACGTGTGAAGGTATTTCTCCTCACCTGCCCAATCTGCAAAGTGCCTGAGATCATATGACACATAGTTCACCTCAGTCACAGGTGTAACTGCAGATGTCCTATCATTGCATATTATGAAATTTTTTATTTCCTGTCAGTTTGAGCAGCAAAACAGCGTTGGGGGAAAGTTGTTCATCTGTCAAAATGGGGATATTCAAGATAAATAACTTCATTTTGCAATGCCGTCTCTTTCATTGAAGTTCAAACCCAACCCAGGGCCATGGGAATGAAAGGTTGGGCAAAGCCAGTATGTGAATGTGACTGGCTGTGCCTTGCCTGCTGTAACTAGGGCAACCTGGAACTGCGGTGGCGGCTAGTGATCTTGCCAAGGTTGGAATTACAGACACACAGTTCCAGTTCTGTCAGGCCAAGGGCGTTTCATCAGTCTGTCTGGTGTTTTATTAAGGAACTGATTAGGAGCAGTCTGGCTTGGTCTGTCTAGACTCTAGATACATTGAAGCACCACTCCAGTGTCTGGCCAGAACTAAAATATGAAGGAAGGAGTTTCTGTAATGCTCCCCCTTCCGTACTGGAGTCTGGCTCCTTACAAGGCGTTTTCCTACTCACCCTACAAAATGAAGGAGTTTTCTATGCTCTGTGCTACTATTTCCTTTGGTTAGCTATTATGAGGGAAAAGAGAGCTCAGCATGGTCTTTGGTTGAGTTTCCTGAGTGTTACAAATATAAAGGTATGGTATTGATTGGGTGAGTGTTTTGCCCTGTATGGTCTGACTTACCGAGTGTTTTCCTGTGTTCCCTCTCTCTCTCTCTCCCTCTCCCCCCCTCTCTGTGTTGCAGAGAGGAACTGTGTTCATTCCAAAGGGAGATTGAGGTGCTGTCGGAGCAGTATTCTCAGAAGTGCCTGGAGAACGCCCACCTGGCCCAAGCCTTGGAGGCTGAGAGACAGGCCCTCAGACAGTGTCAGAGGGAGAACCAGGAGCTCAACGCACACAACCAGGTGCACACACACACACACCCAGGCACACACGCACACTGAAATAGTCCTCACACTTACAATGACACGTAATGTGCCTTGTGTCTATAGGAGCTGAACAACCGTCTAGCTGCAGAGATCACTAAGATGCGCTCTATGGCGACTGAAGACGGGGGTGGAGACACCTGCAACGTCACACATGGGAAGGAACTGTACGAGCTAGAGGTAAGCTCCTCTCAAGGTGAACCCAAGATTGGACTTGATTTGAAGTTAGCTGAACTCTTCCTGTTTGTCAAAAGGGTACATTGCTCTATGCACAGCTGAAATTTGCCACTGAATCTTACAGTTTTCCTCTTCCTTGCCAGGTGATGTTGAGGGTGAAGGAGTCGGAGGTACAGTATCTGAAACAGGAGATCAACTCTCTGAAGGATGAACTCCAGGTCGCCCAAAGAGTAAGTCCCAAGACCCAAGTTATCTACAACCGCTTTTTATAGTTTTTCAATGTATTTTATACTATTTTCTCATTTTTTAATGCTGAGGTTGTATTCCTCACCCAACCATCCTAAACTATGCATCCTTCATCCCGCCAGGATAAGAAGTATGCAACGGACAAGTACAAGGACATCTACACAGAGCTGAGCATCGTGAAGGCCAAAGCAGAGAGAGACCTGGGGAGGCTCAGAGAGCAGCTGCAGCTGGCCCACGAGGCACTGGGGGAACCCTCACTGGAGGATGTGGAGAGGGCAGGAGGATACGGTAGGAATATAGAAGACATTCTATCCTTCTACTCCATATGTGTGCTATAAATGACACCCTATTCCCTACATATGTGTGCTACAAATGGCACCATATTCCCTAAATAGTGTGCTACTTTTGACCTGAGCCCTATGGGTCCTGGTTAAAAGTAGTGCACTATATAGGGAATCGGGTACCATTTGGGATATATACCGTTGCCCTGAACACTGACCATTTTTCTCCTTACACATAGCACTATAACCTCTGAGCGCTCAACCTTTTGATTGGTTGGTTGTTGTATCAGTCAGGACCAATGTGCCACAATGCCTCAATATTTTAATTTGGTCTCTGAATTTACATAAGAAATGATCTAATGTCAAATATAGTCCAGACTGTCTCCAACCGGCAACACACTGACCCCCTTTCAACAAGCAGCCAGAGAAGACTATTTATTACAGTAGCGTCTATAGTATACAGTTCAGAAGCTGCAACTAGCCTCTTTTTCCAAATGACTTGTCGTTAAAGAAGCTGTCTGTTATCTCATCAGATATCATGAAGTCCAAAAGCAACCCTGATATTCTCAAGATGGCTGCTGCTGCCGCAAAACGCTCAGAGCGCACCATGAGGTCAAAGGTACGTCTTCTAAACACCAGAGTAAGACATCTTAAAGTGATTTACACAGTAGAGGAGAAGTTTCCCACAGCTGAAGGTTGTGTATGTAAACCGTTCAATAGGAACCAAGTGCCATTGGCCTGTGACACACTGCCACCTTCTGGTTAACTACTGCATTACACTGCAACTTTTTACTTCCCCAGCATGTGAATGTACTTTATTGGGTGGGTTATTGGGCCTATGAGGATGCAACAGTTTTGTTATATTACTCTTAAAACCTTGAAACAATCCCTTTGTGCATCTATTTCAGTGTGGGTTAGAATGGTTCTATCAGATGTAGAAAAAAGTGTACCAACACGTGTCAGGAAACCTGGTAAGTGTGGTGAGGTGTGTTTCACCTCTTACTCTCACATGCCGGTGTGTTTCCCCCTTCTGTCCTCAGTCTGTGGCTCGTGACATGCCCTGGGACAGCTAGGGCTGCCTGAGGACCTATAGGCCTACCCTTCTCCTTTAGGTAATTTACCCAACCAGACTACAACGAACAGGATGCCAAAATCACACATCGTTAGTGGGTTTGAATGGGAGCACCTTTTTTTTTATTTGCTGCCATTGGGACCTTACAGAGAAATATCACTTTAACCAGGGAGAGAAATGAGTGCACGTCTCTGTGTGGATCACTGATGATACTCCTCTCTGTTTGCATCAATCTGCTTCCCTTATGATTCAGTCCTGTCCACATTAAAGTCACAATTAAACCTGGCCATGGTCATTAAGTTGTTTTTTTGTCTCTCTGTTTCTCTCTCTGTCTCCAGAGTCTTAAGGAAGGGCTGACTGCCGAGCAGCGACTCCATCTGTTTGACAAAGACACTAAGGAGTTCTGACAGCGTCGCCTGCGTCGAACCGCTCCACCCACCTTGCTGCATGTTTAGAAAGCCCACTATATTTTAGCTCGGGAATTACTTATTTAGAAACACACTGGTCACCACACACATCGTATATTAAAAAAACATGGTATGAAGATTGAATTTTATGTCTAGACTCAACATTCCATGCACTTCAGTTACTGTGACATTTTGTTTGTTTTTGTTTTCAGCGCCATGTCTTACTGTAAATACTCTGTACTGTTTTTAATGAAGCATCTATCATGCATACACTAAAAAAGATGGCTGTGTAAGCTACTGTTTTAACTCCTTAGTCTGTGTGAATAGCCGAAGGAATAAGTGTAATGTTGTAATGGCTAAACACAACTTCATAATGACAGAATAATTACTTACATATTGATGGAATAATTACTTACATAAGCAAACCGTAGGAACAATCTTGCCTTCAGGCCTGCGTATTATGCTAGGTGAGGTCAGTATTCACATGTTAATTCTTCCTTCCACCCCCTTATCATTTCAGCACAGATTGTCTGGCTCAGTAAACAAGCTATGGAAACAAAATGTTTGCCTGCATCATTGTACAAGTAAACTATCTGCTACATTGGATGTTGCTCCTCCATTGTCTTGAGTTGTTGACTTGTATATGATTAATATTAACATCATAGAATATGTTTTCTGAAACATAGGAACATTTTTAAATTACCCCTGGAAGGTGACTGCTGAATAAATACATTATGGATGGGATTTGCTGATTATACTATAAATATATACGTTTATATAATTGTTTTCCTTCTCTGTAATCTTATTGGTCCAGCTGTATGGGAGGATGAGTTGTTGGAGTTGGTTTGTATGTAGTCTTGTTCAGTGGCAATCTCTTTGTATTTATTTAAGTGTTTTTGGATTATTGTCTCACATGCCATTCCCTCTGTACTCTACTATTGTAAATATACAGCCAATGTACACCAACTGACAACAGGTTTATTAGCAATAAATATTTTTGCACCCTGTCTTTTGTTGTTTTCATCTACTACACTGTATTAATCATTTTCTAAACTGATTAAACTAACCAGCATTAAGTATTATTATGTAGTTAAATTACATTGATCATCTAGACTTCTTTGCACAGTTCAGATGTGAGAGGACTGCAGTCATATACTGTAGGTTTCCTATCAATAACTTACGCTATACAGTGCATTCGGAAAGTATTCACACATTGACTTTTTCCACATTTTGTTACGTTACAGCCTTATTCTAAAATGGATTACATGTATTTTTTACCTCAACAATCTATGCACAATACCCCATAATGACAAAGCGAAAACAGTTTTTTAAATGTTTGCAAAATTATAAAAAAAACATACCTTATTCACATAAGTATTCAGACCCTTTGCTATAAGACTCGATATTGAGCTGAGGTGCATCCTGTTTCCATTGATCATCCTTGATGTTTCTACAACTTGATTGGAGTCCACCTGTGGTAAATTCAATTGATTGGACATGATTTGGAAAGGCACACACCTGTCTATATAAGGTCCCATAGGTGACAGTGTATGTCAGAGCAAAAAACCAAGCCATGAGGTCGAAGGAATTGTCCGTAAAGCTCTGGGACAGGATTGCGTCGAGGCACAGATCTGGGGAAGTGTACTAAAAAATTTCTGCAGCATTGAAGGTCCCCAAGAACACAGTGGCCTCCATCATTCTTAAATGGAAGAAGTTTGGAACCACCAAGACTCTTCCTAGGGCTGGGAGAAAGCCGTTGGTCAGGGAGGTGACCAAGAACCTGATGGTCACTCTGACAGAGCTCCAGAGTTCTTCTGTGACGATGGGAGAACCTTCCAGAAGGACAACCATCTCTGCAGCACTCCACCAATCAGGCCTTTATGGTAGAGTGGCCAGACGGAAGCCACTCCTCAGTAAAAGGCACATGACAGCCCGCTTGGAGTTTGCCAAAAGGCACCTAAAGACTCAGACCATGAGAAACAAGATTCTCTGGTCTGATGAAACCAAGATTGAACTCTCTGGGCTGAATGCCAAATGTCATGTCTGGAGGAAACTTGGCACCATCTCTACAGTGAAGCATGGTGGTAGTGGCAGCATCATGCTCTGGGGATGTTTTTCAGAGGCAGGGACTGGGAGACTAGTCAGGATCAAGGGAAAGATGAATGGAGCAAAGTACAGAGATCCTTGATTAAAAACCTGCTCCAGAGCGCTCAGGACCTCAGACTTGGGCGAAGGTTCACCCTCTAACAGGAAAATGGCCCAGCCAGAGCCCGGACTTGAACTCGATCGAACCTCACTGGAGAGACCTGAAAATAGCTGTTCAGTGACGGTCACGATCGAACCTGACAGAGCTTGAGAGGATCTGCAGAGAAGAATGATAGAAACTCACCAAATACAGGTGTGCCGAGCTTCTAGTGTCATACCCAAGAAGACTCGTGGCTATAATCGCTGCCAAAGGTTCTTCAAAAAGTACAGAGTAAAGGGTCTGAATACATGTAAATATGTTATTTCAGTTTTTATTTGTAATATATTTCTAAAGTTGTAGCTTTGTCTTTATGGAGTATTGTGTGTAGATTGATGGGGGGGCAAAACAGGTTAATCAATTTTAGAATAAGGCTGTAACGAAATGTGGAAAAAGTCAAGGGGTCTAAATATTTTCCGAAAGCACTGTATATATGTGGACACCCCTTCAAATTAGTGTATTCGGCTATTTCAGCCACACCCGTCGCCGACAGGTGTATACAATCGAACACACAGCCATGCAATCTCCATAGACAAACGTTGGTAGTAGAATGGCCTTACTGAAGTGCTCAGTTATTACTCCAGTCAAACTCCATACAACATTTATGTCTTGAACGCTGCCCGCTTTCCTACATTCCCATAATGCTTCACTGTGTTCGCCAGCTGACAAATGCTGTTCTTGAAGTGCAGCTCACGCGCGGAGAGTAAGGAAGTAGCTACAGCCAGGGATTTTTTTATTTTTATTTTTTTAATCCCGTTTACAAATGTGGAATTTTTCAAAGATATAGTTTGGCGTTTTATGGTACTAGCAGATGGGGTCTTGAACGAGATGTTGGGTGGGACTCACTGTTGAATTGGACGTTTCTAAAGCCCCCCCACTCCTTCCCGTCTGGGTAAGTTTCGGTCTCCGGCAGCGCAGTATGCTCGCTCTTTTGTTTCATATGAAGGGCCTAGCAAGTTAGCTTAGCAAGTTAGCTAACCACGAATAAGTCAACGAGGGTAGTTAGCTAGCTATATTCGCTAGATGCATCACTCCGCCGTTGTGTGCGGGGAGGTCGATCCCCAAAGCTGTGTCACTATATCCAGCAAATTGTCAAGTATTGTATTATGATAGCCACCAGCCATCCACCCATTGTTTCACAATAAGCTAACGTTGCCATATCAGCTACAAATTAACTTGTCATGTCAGATCCAGCGCAGAGCATTAGCTAGCTGGATAAGTGCAGTTTGTGGTACGCGGCTAACTATCTAACTTTGGCGTAGCACATCGCGAACTGGCTACATTTGATAACCAAAACAGCACTTATCCAGTTTATTAAGTGAATATATGGTTAATGTAATAACTAGCGAAGTAGCTAGATGTTCTTGTAGTGGCACGGATCATCCTTCACATTTGACTGAGTGAAGACACACAAATGTAGGTAATAAAGGACTAATAGCTCGCGCCTGTCATCTGTCATTCCAGTTACGGTGAGTTTAGCTAACTAGCTAGCTAAACATAAATGTACGTTCTATTCGTTTGTAAGACGTCAGAGGGTTTCGAAGCCAGCTGTCAACTTGTTACTTTCTCTTAACCCTATTTTGGTGCATTTCCAGCAAACACTTTTCTGATTTGACCACTTTTTCCAACTCAGCTTGGTCACTACACGCTAGTGCAGTTTGGTTGTTCACTATTTACTAATTCTCATAGCTCGCGCGACACTAACGAATCTTCAACAGTTCGGAAACAGAGAGCTTTGACATCCAACGGAAACTTTAGCTGACCTTTTAGGTCTACTTCTGTATTGTCAGTTTACACAGAGTTTGCACTTCGGAGATTTTACTGAAGATGGGCACATTTAACTTTCTAGTTAGCAAATGATGTAATCTATTTGATTTAGCTAGTTAATTGTTGATAAGTTACTATGTAGCTAACGTAACGTTAGCTAGCTAGAAAGATAAAGACAAAGAGAGCTAAAATCCACTGCTGGCAAATGTGCTTCTGGATGATGGAACCTAGTCTGGAGACCCGACGTTGAATTGCATTGGATTCAACGTCGGGCATAACTGAGGGTTTGGATCAGGAAAGTTTCCTCTCATTAACGTTACCTCTACAAGCTACAACCTTGATTAACATGATGTGTTAACTTACTTTACCGGTTGTCTGTGCGATTGATCCTTTTGGAGGTAGGAATGTGAATCAATATATCCACAAGAAAGTGTAATTACATCAACTTTTCAAGTGCTGGTAGTGCATTCAGATTTATCACCTGAACCATATAAACATGTGCATGAGCTCAGCAAGTATGCATGTGCTTTGAAAAGTTGACGAAATTATACTTTACTGTGGATATTTTGTCCTATTCCTACCTGCAAAAGGACCAACTGCACAGACAAACGGTAAAGTGAGTTAAAATATCACTTTATTTAACATTCTGGCTTGTAGGGGTCGTAAAGAGGAAACTTTCTTGATACACTCATTTATGCCGGACGTAGAATTCAAAGATATTCATTGTCAGGTTTCCAGGTTAGATGGAACCCAATCTTGACCTATATCCAGTCATGTTCCCACTGAGGTCAGCAAAAATGATTTCGAGGTCAACCTTTCTGTATTTCTGCTCAATTTCAGTTGCTATGGAGCAACCACCGGGGGACTCTGATTTACAGCCCCAAGACCTCTCCTCCACCCGTAGCCTCCCTGCTGCCATAGACCTGACCAGAAAAGGTGAGGATTGCCTCGTAAAAGCCAACTCCATGGAGGCCCTACAGGTAGTCAAGCCTCCAAGCTGGTACCCAGGCTCTGGGAGCAGCAAGGGACTCTCCTTCCCAGAAACTGACCCCAACCACAGGCTTCAACCAGGAGACCAGATCCAGCCGAACGATGCCTTCTCCAACACTACAGTCACCCTCTCCTATGTAAGCAGGTCTCATATCTTTTCCACTCATGACTCTCTCTCTCACCATTCCTCTCTCTACGGCGTACCGTCAATCAGCAAGTTCTCAACAATGGATGGCTACCTGCAGCAGATGGACAGGCCTCTGGGCTTAGTGCCTCAGTCTGAAATGTTTGACTCTATGCCTCCAGCCCAGGTGATGGCTGAGAATGTGGCAGGGGTGTGTCTGATGCAGCAGTGTCATGAAATCAACAGCAGTCGAGTTGCCAGTAATGGAAGAGTGGAGAAATACAATCCTCATCAGAGAGCGAGTTCAATCGAACACAGTCTTTCTCAGGACGCAGACAACAATGCAGGACTGCAGAATGGCAGGAGTAGCAGCAGCAGCAGCAGCAGCAGCAGCTGGTCTAATTCTGCAATATGTATCGATTCCTCTCCAGAGCCTCTCATTACAGATATGGAGGAGGAAGGACAGAGGGCTGACTCAGAGGTTCTCTTTCTCATCTCATCTAGAACGGAGGAGCCTGTCCTCGTCCAGGACAGCATGAGTCCCAGGGACCTGTGTTCTCATAGTAGGGAGTATATCAGTCCTCTGGAGGACACGGTCTCTCCCTCTGTTACCTCACTGGATGACGTAGAGAATGTGTTCATTCTGCCTCAGGCCTCCTGCTCACCCAGCTTTGAAAATGATGGTGAGAATGCACCAATGTTAGATACCAGCAAGGACTACCAGCAGCCAGGACATAAAACCAAGGCAGATTCAGAGCCTATTGTTGACTTGACAAAAGACAAGAGCACTTTGCCAGAGGTTTTAGAAAAGAAACCAAAGGAGACGACTACTTCTCACTTGAATGGTAATGCAAAGGCAGAGCAGAGGACTTTTGAGAGGAAAAAACTTCCCCCTCGCTCTGGCAGGGGAACTAGATTAGAGGCCATAGTGATGAACATAAACCCTAACTGGTATAAAGTATCCACTAAGAAACCCAAGGCCTCAAAGACCCAGCCTCCGACAAATCCCCAGACTCAGAGCAGTCCATCTAAAGCCGATGTTAACAAACAGACCTCATCTGTAGGGAAGAAGAATGTCCAGAATAAAGCAGCATCTAGCTCAGAGGGAGAGACTAAAGTAAAGGCAGCTGCAACGAAAGGCCGTATGGATAGCATTAACAGGAACACAGACAGTTGTAAAGAGTCTACGTCAGATTCTGAACACACCCGTTTTTCCAAATATCCACACAACCACAGCACATCTCCAAAAACCTCCAGCCCACCCTTTGCTCTAGTCAAATATTCAGAGAAGAAGTCGGCACACAGAGAGTCAGATCCCGAGCCCTCCGAGGTGCATGTACTGACTGTATCACCGCCACTTAAAACATCTCCAAAAAGCCCTGGGAAGCATAAAGTGAAGACTGCATGCAGGGAAGCATCGACTCCCACAGCCAAAACAGCGAAGGTGACCCCTGCTCCCAAGAAGAAACGGAAGAAACCCATACTGGGCAAGTTTTCCTCTATGTTCTCCCCTCAGGAGCCTGAGATAAAACTGAAATATGTCAACTACAAGGAGGAGAAGAGGGATATGAGGAGGGACACATTCTCTCCTTTCATCCACATGGACCTTAAACCATCCTCCACCACTCCTGCCACCTGTACTGTCATCAACTACCCTGAGGAGGAGAATCCCAGGCAGAAGAAGGGTCAAGGTCAACAGCAGGCTGGAGGCTCAGGGTCTGGGGGTTTCATCCCTGGGGCTGTACCCTCCACCTCCTGCCTCCAGCTGGGCCGCATCTCCACCCATAGCCAATACCACAGCTCCCTGGTCTGCTGCCTCTGTAGAGGCTCTGCTAACGCTATGGACCTGGGGGACCTCCACGGGCCCTACTACCCTGAGGGATACAGACCCAGTGCTAAACCCCCTGCTAGGATCCCAGGCCTCAAAGAAGATGAGGATTTCAGTGACTCTGACTCGTCCTGCAGCATGAGAGGCCGGGGCAGAAAGTGTGCTCGGCCCCCGGGGGTCCCCTGGCCCCACAAACCAGGTCCACGGCTGAACCAGGATGGCCTGCTGGGGAGGTGGACTAGCGACAGCGACCCTTCAGGCAGCCCTGCAACAAAGAGGGCCAGGATTGAGAATGGGGCTGGGGTTAGATCTGAGGCTGCAGTAGAGGACTGGTACAGCCCCCCTGTGGTGCCTCTAGACCAGTGTGAGTACTGGCTCCACGAGGACTGTAGCATCTGGTCTGCAGGTGTATTCCTGGTGAAGGGGAGGGTCTACGGTCTGGAAGAGGCGGTCAAGGTGGGTCAGGAGACGGTAAGTTTAAATCCTGCAGCCCAGGAATAGAGGTGCCTCTGTTTAATTGATTTATGATTGGGGTGTATACGTTGTATTCGGAAAGTATTCAGACCCCTAGACTCTTCCCACATTTTGTTACATTACAGCCTTATTCTAAAATGGATTACATAGATTTTTTCCCCCTCATTAATCTACACACAATACCAAATGACACAGCAAAAACAGGTTTTTAGACATTTTATTAAAAATGGAAATATCACTATACATAAGTATTCAGACCCTTTACTCAGTACTTTGTTGAAGCACCTTTGGCAGCGATTACAGCCTCGAGTCTTCTTGGGTATGACGCTACAAGCTTGGCACACGGGTATTTCTGGCGTTTCACCCATTCTACTCTGCAGATCATTTCAAGCTCTGTCAGGTTGGATGGGGCGTGTCGCTGCACAGCTATTTTCAGGTCTCTAGAGATGTTCAATCGGGTTTATGTTCAGGCTTTGGCTGGGCTACTCAAGGACATTGAGACTTGTTCCGAAGCCACTCCTGCGTTGTCTTGGCAGGTTTTCATAAAGGATCTCTCTGTACTTTGCTCCATTAATCTTTCCCTGACTAGTCTCCCTGTCCCTGCTGCTGAAAAACATCCCCACAGCATGATGCTGCCACCACCATGCTTCACCGTAGGCATGGTGCCAGGTTTCTTCCAGATATGACGCTTGGTATTCAGGCCAAAGAGTTCAATCTTGGTTTCATCAGACCAGAGAGTCTGGTTTCTCATGGTCAGTCCTTTAGGTGCCTTATGGCAATTTCCAAGTAGGCTGTCGTGCCTTTTACTGAAGAGTGGCCACTCTACCATTTAAAAAAAATAAAAAATGGAGTTACCTTTTTATTTAACTAGGCAAGTCAGTTAAGAACAAATTCTTATTTACAATGACGGCCTACCGGGGAACAGCGGGTTAACTGCCTTGTTCGGGGGCAGAACGACAGATTTTTATCTTGTCAGCTCAGGGATTTGATCCAGCAACTTTTCGGTTACTGGCCCAACGCTCTAACCGCTAGGCTACCTGCTGCCCCAGATTAGTGGCGTGCTGCAGAGATGGTTGTCTTTCTGGAAGGTTCTCCCATCTCCACAGATGAACTCTGGAGCTCTATCACAGTGGCCATCAGGTTCTTGGTTACCTCCCTGACCAAGGCCCTTCTCTTATTGCTCAGTTTGGCTGGGCGGTCAGCTCTAGGAAGAGTCTTGGTGGATCCGAACTTCTTCCATTTTAAGAATGATGAAGTCCATTGTTTTCTTGGGGCCTTTTGTTAGCCTTCCCCAGATCTGTGCCTCGACACAATCCTGTCTCTTAGATCTATGGACAATTCCGTCGACCTCATGGCTTGGTTTTTGCTCTGACATGCACTGTAAACTGTGGGACCTTATTATAGGCAGGTGTGTGCCTTTCCAAATCATGTCTAATCAATTGAATTCACCACAGGTGGACTCCAATGAGGTTGTAGAAACATCTCAAGGACGATCAATGGAAACAGGATGCCCCTGATCTCAATTTTCTCATTATGGGGTATTGTGTGTAGATTGATGGGGAAAATGTATTTAATCCATTTTAGAATAAGGCTGTAATGTAACAAAATGTAGAAAAAGTCAAGGGGTCTGAATACTTTGACTGCACTGTATGTAGTGTTCTTTATCTCCCATAGGGAATATGTGGCACTTGATTTGCTGTGTTTTACCCATATTTTTACAATTTTTTTTAATCATGTTTAGCAATGTAAAATATTATAGCAGCTTGTCTTTTGGTCTTGGCCTTTTAACACAACCAATTAATTATATTTTGTGTTTTCAGACATGTTCTCGCTGCCATAACCCGGGTGCCACGTTGGGCTGCTTTTTCAAAGGATGCCTCAACAAGTATCACTACAGGTGTTCTCTACAGTCAGGTGAGTCTCCCCTCTGCCTTGTCCCCATCCCTAGCTTGGGACCCTTCTATCTCTACTTAGTAATGGGCCCAGTTCCAATACTTGTGCCAAAGAAGGGAGGAGGGACGGATAGCATTTGGAAGCATCTCAGCCAGGCATCCAGGACTAGGGAGTATACTGGGTCCTCACATAAGTCTGCCATGATTCTAATGCAGGATTGTGTGTGTATAGTCACTTCCTGCTGTGTTGACACCTATTAGTTTTCCAGCCTGTCACTCGCTGCTACAACATCTGACTGATTGCGCCGAGTCCTCATAGTAAACATGACCCAGCCTGATCTAGCAGCCGAGACAAGGGTATATTCATAGGGAAGCAAACGGGCTGAAATGGGGAGGGACCTGAATTTGTCCAATAAGAAACGCTTGTTTTCGTCTTTCCGTTGCGAAATGTTTTGCTACGGTGTGCACTGTAGCAAATAAACCCCAAAGAGCGTTAGACTTCAGAGGACCCGCAGTCTGCTGCGTGCTAAGGCATTCAAATGGGACTTGGTTGCAGTCAGCCCAAAAGTTTGAGCCACCTCAGTGACTGATAATATTCGTAGTCTTTTCTGAGACGTGATTTATCATACTGTTGCTTTATATCTGTATCTTATTCAAACAGACATCCAGCCTTGTTCCCTGATTGTCTATTTTGTGTGCCGAATGCCATGTTGTGCCACAGTCTGGTAGAGTGGGGTTTCAGTTGAAGGTTAGGCCTAGTACTGTGGTTCAATAACAGTAAGTGCACCCCAGTTCCATGGACGTGCCCTGTATGTTCTGTAAATGGCTGTTCACAGCGGGGGTGTGTTGCAAGCTCTCTCTGTTACAACCAATCCCTATCTGTAGCCTTTTGGTGTGTGTGGAAGCTGGTTCAGCTGCTGTTTGCTATTGAGCCATCTGATGAATCACTGTCTTTATTGATCCAAGCATTCTTCTCCCCACAGACTGTGTCCTCAATGAAGAGAACTTCTCCATGAAATGCACCAAGCACAAGGTATGGATGGTTGATTAATTGAAGTGACTGCTAGGTTTGATCCTTACTAAACCGATCTCTCTCTCTGTGATTTCAGTCTCACTGTATTGTACAAATATTGTCTTTGTGGAAGAGTTGAAGCTAGCATGAAGCCAACAATTTAGCAATCCTCCATTTTATGATTTATTGTACATCGCTAAAATGAAGTATGGCTTCAGTTCAGCATTGACTTCTTCCACATTTTGTTGTTACAGCCTGAATTCTAAATGGATTAAATCATTTGTTTTCTCACCCTTATATACACAGTAACCCATAGTGAAAACAACATGTTTTTAGGAGATTTTGCACATTTATTGAAAAAGAAATACAGATATCTTGTGTTTTTGTTCACACCCATGAGTAAATACTTTGTGGAAGCACCTCTGGCAGTGATTACAGCTGTGAGTCTTTCTGGGTAAATCTGTAAGAGCTTTCCACACCTGTATTGTGCATCATTTGACCATTTTTATTATTTTCTAAATTCTTCAAGCTCTTTCAAATTGCTTGTTGATAATTGCTAGACAACCATTTTCAGTTCTTGCCATAGATTTTCATGTCGATTTAAGTCAAAACTGTAAGTCGGCCACTCAGGAAAGTTAACTGTCTTCTTGGTAAGCAACTCCTTGTTTTAGGTTATTCCCAGTTTGGCCCTCATACCATCATGGCCACCTAACCATTTCCAGCTTCCTATTGGCTCATTCATTCCCCCTCTTCTCCACTGTAACTATTCCCCAGGCCGTTGCTGTAAATGTTCTGAGTCATCTTACCTGGTAAAATAAGGTTTAAATAAAGTATTGTCCTGCTGAATGGTGAATTATTCTCCCAGTGTTTTGTGGAAAGCAGACTGAACCAGCTTTTCCTTTTTTTAAATTTTTTTTTTTTTGAGCTTAGCTCCATTTACATTTATTTTTAGGAAAAACCTTCCAGTGTTTAACGAATACAAGCATACCCATAACATGACGCAGCCACCACTATGCTTGACCAATATGGAGAGTGGCACTCAGTAATGTGTTCATGTATTTGGCCAAAACATAACACTTCTGTATTCAGGCCTATTTGTTGTGCAGCGTTACTTTTTAATGCCTTGTTGCATACAGGATGTATGTTTTGGAATATAAATGTGTATACTGTACAGGCTTCCTCCTTTTCACTCTGTCAATTAGGTTAGTATTGTGGAGTAACTACCATGTTGTTGATCCATCCTCAGTTTTCTCCTATCACAGCCATTAAACTATGTAACTGTTATAAAGTCACCATTGGCCTCATGGTGAAATCCCTGAGCAGTTTCCTTCCTCTGGCGACTGAGTAAGAAGGACGCTTGTATCCTTTGTGGTGTAGTGATACACCATTCATAGTGTAATTAAAAACTTCACCATGCTCAAAAATATATTCAATGTCAGGATTTTTTATTTTATTTTTACCCATCTACCAATAGGTACCCTTCTTTTCAAGCCATTGGAAAACCTACCTGTTCTTTGTGGTTGAATCTGTTTGATATTCACAACTCGATAGAATTATCTAGAAGGTCACTCAACGTGTGGGGCACAGAGATGAGGTAGTCATTGCAACTTATTATGTGACTTGTTTAGCAGATTTGTACTCTTGAACTTATTTATGCTTTCCATAACAAAGGGGTTGAATACTTTGATTCAAGACATTTCAGCTTTTTGTTTTTAATTGGTTAAAAAAATACACATTGACATTGTGTTTTTGTGTATTGGACTGTGACATAAAATCTCAATCCATTTTAAATTCAGTCTGTAATACAACAACATGGGGTGAATACTTTCTGGAGGCACTGTACACAGTCCTAGAAAAACCAGAAGGGAATGAACATTGGGATTGGATTTCTCCAGCCCTTAGCCACTGTGAGTATTGCACTGATCTACTTTCAACGTTACATTTTTATTTTCACTGGGATTTTGTGTGTACGTGTTCCTCCCCAGAACAAGTCATTCAAAGGCCCTCCTGGGAACAGAAGAGATGACAGGTGACACAACCAGGACACAGACTACACATGGTCAGTGGTTCTGTTACATTATACACAACAGCACCACCTCTTATGGTCTTTGTCCCCACAAAATCCAGCATTACTGACCTGTGTGTGCGAGTCGTACATAATTGTAACATTCTTTAATAACAATGATGGTAGTGGGGCATTTCTGTGTATATCCAAATCATGAAGTGCTAAAAGTTTAAATATCTTTGTTTGGAAACATGAATGTTTCTTTTTATTTTTTTAAATAAATTTAAAAAATGTATTCCGTTCCAGGGTGTTCCGCAGGGTCTCTCCTATGAGCCCGGTAACCATGGCGACACTGGAACACTGTCCTCTGATTTGAAAGCTGGCTTTCTACTCCTCCTGCTACTTGTCCTGTTGCCTTCAAGTGATACGCTGCACAAACTATGCAGAAGACCACGGCTGTCCTAATGTCCTGTTACCTCTGTCCTTCCCATGGGACTGGACAGGTTACGGAGGCTGCTAGATGGGCCAATGACTGAACTGAACAGAGGAGTTGGGTGCGGGGCCCAAAGCCAAGGCCACCATTAGAAGAGATGCTGAGCACGTGCTATTGCTTTGTAATTATTTATTAGGAAAAAGGATTCTCTTTTTTTTTATTTGAAATGTTGACAATACAATTGGAGATATTTAATTTTGTAAAGATTTGTAAGTATGTGATTTATATATTGCTTATTTATTTTTTGGGAATTTTGTTGCTTTTGTTTTTACTTTGCAATTGACCTGGAGGTGTGTTTGTTATTGAAGGCTGGTTGGGTCGTGTTATTTGACGGGTCAAAGAGGGTTATTTAACCTGTGTGTTTTTGACACGCAACAACCCGAACAGACTTCCATAGTTTGTGTGTCTTAAGTTATTAGTAAGAACCAATGCTAAAGATTCCACTTAGTAGAGGAAGTGTTGGTCGAATAGGGGTGGTGTGGAGACAGTGCAGAATAGTCTAGTATTTAGATCAACCCCAAGTTTCTCTACAGAACCATTTCTGATTACAATACAGGTACTTGATAATATCTATTCATAAAGACCATACTTTGCTACAAGACTCAGTTGACAGGTTTATTCTTATGTGATGAAAATAATACCGGATTCATCTGATTTTAATTCTGATTTACAGTGGGCGGGAGTTGGCAAGGTGTGCATTTCAACTGATTTTACTTGCACTATGTTTTGTCTGCACATTTGTGTAGTGGATATGAAGACTTGAGGGAACTGTAGCTTGTGTGTGTATTGTTCATTCATCCTGTGACTACTTCCTCTGAAGAGGATGGAAGTTGCTGAAAGCACTTTGGAGAGGCACTTGCCGTGGCTGCAGTATTATCTCCAAAGCAGACTCACCCTGGCCTGTAGCATCTAATTCAGGCACTGCCCCACATAGTTGTTGGTATCTTCAGTAGAGAGAACTTGTTCATCTGTTTTCATTCCATTGACACCATTCCTGTATTTATCTCACTGACACAGCTGTCTGAGACTGAAGTGATTGGTCCACACCTTCATTACCGGTCATCTGCTCTTGGCGTTCCTCTTCTGTTTTTTTTACTGAGACTAAACAAATTATTTTTCTTCTAGAATTACATTTACAACGATAATGCAAGCCAATACTACCAATACCTTACACATGCATTATTTGTTTGAACAAGGGCACATGATGTAAACTGACTTGATTTTAGATGACCTCTGTCTGTAGAATTCCCACAAGTATAGGCAGAAGCTCTACAGTCAGTAGTTTCTAACCGTCGAGCACATTTTGGGCTTTACATCAACCTTTACCAGGTAGCTGTTGATTTGGTCAGAATGGTCATCTTCAACCTTCTCCATTCACCTGTCTGAAGTCGAACCCTCAGCTGAACTCTCCTAAAGCCTTATCACTGCTAGTAGACCTCTAGATTGTCCTACTCATCTTCACCAGCTTTGTTGCAAAGACAAATCAGTGGGTGTCCAGTACATTGCCTTCTGTTGGACATCCACACAGCTAACCAGGGCAGCTCGAATGCTCCTGCTGCTGCAGATGTAAACCAAGCAGGTCTGATAGACTGTATATTTAGAGATGTCACTGTGGTTGGTTAATGTAGGTTGTGCTGCCTGGCAGTTAGTTTCTATGTGTACTTTTCCATACTGACAGAGGTAGTGCTGTTCTGAGACCAGTGAAGTCTGTACAGGGAGACCGAACAGCAGTGACGGTGAATGTTACAGCAGGCCGCTCCCCGGGAGAGGATTCCTCACACAGCAGGAGATACACGTGTGTGTCTGTACCAATATCCACATTAGTATAGCACCTAGAATGAAGCAATGTATTGGGCATGAATTCTAAGTGGTATGGCTTTTGGAATGTAGCTAGCTACACATAACCTCTTCTTACCTCCACATCTGGTTATATTGTGCCATCTGTCGTTTTTGTTTATTTTTTTGTATGTGCTGCAGTGAAACAGATTTTGTCAAATACTTTGCAAAATGAGCGCCAAACGCTCTGCTGTTCCTTATTGTCACAGCTGCTTTATTTAATCAAACTGATGCATTGTACCAGATGGGGCATTTGGATTGTTATTTTCATGGTTGTAAAATGGGTTTGGTTTGTAATATTGTTTTCATGTCTAAATCTCAGGGCTGGGTCTCAATTATTCAAATGATTTCTGTTTTTGTTTTGACCAATGAAATGTTATCACACATTGACTGGAACAATGCTAACAGTAGCAGGATATTGATCATCACAGCAGAGTATGTGTTGGCTACTATAACCTTTTCTTTACAGTCTACTGGTTAAACCTGTTCTTGATACAGTTAGTTGTCAGTTGTGTTATGGGTAACATTTGACAAGGCTGCCAATGTCACTTCTCTTTCCCTCTTTATTTTAAGGTGACTTTACAGGTGTTATTTTGTACTGTGTGGGTTTACCCCTGGCTAACAGAGGTAGATGTAACTGTAAAATAAATCTTTTGTTGCACCCCTTTTTGTGTGTGATGGCCTCATGATTTTAATAGTTATAGAGTATAGACAACCAACTGTTCAAACTTGACATTTTCTTAAACTTCCCATAGAACATGAATCTTCATATTATTGCAAACACACTACTGGTGCAGAGATGCTGTAACATGGTGCAGTTGCTAAATGGCCCGTGTTGTGATCTGATGTAACAGCAAGAAATGTAAGAAGAGCATGTCCGTATCTCCTGCAGAATACTGGGACATTGAGTCCAGGGAACAAACTCACACCGGCATTCATTCCAACCACAGTTTTAATTTTATTGTCGACTAAATCAGAGCTTACAGGGAAGACGGTTGTATTGCAAAGACATACTCGAGTTCTTGCGCTGTGTTGCCCTACTCACTAAAACACCACAAATCATGATGCCGCATCAATATGTCACTGTACAGACAGACAGGGAACTCCAATACACAACTTGCAACACATTACATCATGATAGCTTTGCAGAAACCTCTTTGTCCAACTCATCTATTGGCTACAGCTATGGTCTGCAGCCCAGGTTTTAGCTTTAGATTTAATGATTAGTTGAATCAGGTGTGTTAGTGTTGGGCTAGAATAAAAGCCTGCACATCTAGGGAGTCCCCAGGACTCGGCTTGGTGACCACTAGCCTCTAGAGAAACAACTCCAGCCCTGTGCATCGGGACTGGAAGTTGTTTTGAGTCAGAACACAAGGTCATAGGTTGTCACAAGGTGTAGTAATCTCACTACCCAAAACACTGATGAAAGGTCGGAGTTTTTCAACCTTATGGATAAGGTGAGGATTTGGGGAGAGTAAGCTGATCCTAAATCTGCCTGAAGCCAACTTCTACCCGGAGCGTGATTGAACAATACTTCAACTAGCTACAAACATTATTGAACAGTTCATTGTTGGAAGATGTCAAACCTCAGAGGGAAAACAACTTTCCTGACTGTTACACGACATTCATACACCCAATTATGAAGAACAGAATACTACAGCTTGTGACAGCAAAACATTTTTTTTTTTTACAATTGTTTTCCAGCACATACAGATTTATGCAAATATGTCTGGAAATCACAACACACATTTTAATTTTTTAAATCTTATTTCTAATCTTATTTCTGACTTTAAAATGACTCATTCATCACTCTTGTGATGTTTTGCTTGGCAAGGAAGTGAGAAATCCTCTCCAGATGTCCCTTGCAACTTCTCAAGACTTGGCAATTTAGAATCTACACACCATCAAAAATGCATTATTTTGAGAACTACGGTATCTAAACTATTCTAGAAAATCTAGGATTCCCAGGATCAGTAACTTAGTTCTAGATCCTAGTTCTTATTGGTGAGATGGAAACAACATCAACAGCATACAAACACAACACATTGAATAAAAATGAACTATTATTGTTTTGTCTGGTATTGAGCCCTAAGATGTCTCAAGAGGTCATAAGACCAATATTCGCTTCAGGACATAATGCAAGAAATTGTGCTACAGCTAAATTCCACATTACAACAATCTTGACATAACTTTTTGTAAAGCTAGTTAAAAGGATTCATAAAGATATGTTTTAGTTACTCATCATGCAGTTGTTTTAAGATGTGATTGTGTACTTCACTCTATTTTTCAGCTTGAATTTAAAATGCTAAATAATTATCAAAATCCAAACAATACTCTATTCATCAGCATTAAGACATAAAAAAAGAATCAAATAAATTGATTAAAATGTGTAAAAACAAAGTAGATGTGTGTGTGTTAAGGTGCAGGGATAAAGTGTTGGAAATCATTTAGCTTGGCTTGCTGCGGCAGCATAAAGTTATCTGTAAAATACATTAATCTAAATGGTCACACTTTATTTGGATAGTCCCATATAGATTATCTACAGATGGTCATACTATCAACAAACTCTATGTTGATAAGCAACTGCTTGCTAAGGTTGCGCTTAGGGTTAGAATAAGGGTTAAGGTTAAGGCTAGGGTTTTTGGATAGCAAGGTTTGGGTCAATCTATTTGAATTCCAGGCAATTCAGAAAGTAAACCAAATTCCAATTCCAAATGAAAAGCATTGAAGAGAATTGGAATTGGAATTTCAGTGTATTTCCTGAATTGACTGGAATTGAAATGGAATTGACCCCAACCCTGATGGATAGTTAGTTGAAATGTTGACAGGTATTGTCTACATCCACAAACCGTCTACTTGGGACTATCCATATAAAGTGTTAACAACTTAATGCCTTACTCTTCTCCATCTGGTGGCTTTGAATGATCCAATATTAATGTGTAGCACATCATCGGACTAAATCTAAATCATAAACTGGAGAGAGAATACGCCATGCAACAAGTACTATTAAACACAGTAATGTTCAAGATCCTGTTGTCGCAACAGTATTCATTTTCCTGTTCAAAATGTGTTGCAGAAGACCATGTAGAGATTTGGCACTAGAGCCTCCAAAAAGCTTTACTAAAATGAGTCAAACACAAAACACCTAAAGCTAATCTGGTTATTTAAGATTTAAATAAATAAAGTAAATCTTTAAAAAAAAATTAAATCCACCTAATCAAATTTCTAATCCATACTCATGGAACACACAGTGATACGTACATACATACTGTACACACACACATACTTTGTACCAGAGTTCACATTGCATTACAGTAAACATCAAAACTGCTGTTCATTTTGATGATATTCTTTCATTGAGGAACATTTTACAAAGTATTTCTATCAGCTAAAAACCCTAATCAAAAGAACATCTCATCTTTTGGCCTTTTCATAAATGGTTCAGCCACGCCAGTTCTGAAGCTCTTTTTTCTCAATTCACCTTCGACTTCAGTCTTTTTGGGGGAAATATATTGCTTTAAGAAATACATTTTGGTTTTCTTCTGATACTGTCTGAATACCAGCATTTCAGATCACAATGTGTTTTTCAACCTCTCTTTCCGTGTCTCGTCTGTCAGTCTTGGTTGGTTAGTTGGTTGGTTGGTTGGTTGGTTGATTGTTCATCGAGTCTTTGCAGTCTCTATAAAGATTTGCCATCTCTGTAGAATGACTTATCACTGGATCTCTGACTGGATCATTTTACCCTAAGACCCCAACCGGAATCATCAGGAATGTCTTGAGTTGATCCCTTTTTATTTGGCAAAATGTTAATTCATTCATTCATTAAATGTCCTTGCATTTGACCCTGTTCTCAATTTTTTTGTGTGTGACGATAATAAGGTATAGTTATAGTATAGTATGTGTCTGTGTATGAGTATGAGTATACATAGTATGTATGAAAGTGTGTGAATATTTGTATGCAGTGCATTCAGAAAGGATTCAGACCCCTTGACTTTTTCCACATTTTGTTACGTTACAGCCTTATTCTAAAATGGATTCAATATTTTTTTTCCTCACCAATCTACACACGGTACCCGTTAATGACAAAGCGAAAACAGGTTTTTACCTGTTTACATAAGTATTCAGACCTTTGCTATGAGACTCGAAATTGAGCTCAGATGCATCCTGTTTCCATTGATCATCCTTGAGATGTTTCTACAACCTGATTAGAGTTCACCTGTGGTAAATTCAATTGACTGGACATGATTTGGAATGACACACACCTGTCTATATAAGGTCCCACAGATGACAGTGCATGTCAGAGCAAAACCAAAGCCATGAGGTCGAAGGAATTGTCCGTAGAGCTCCGAGACAGGATTGTGCCGAGGCACAGATCTGGGAAAGTTTCCCAAGAACACAGTGGCCTCCATCATTCTTAAATGGAAGAAGTTTGGAATCACAAAGACTCTTCCTAGAGCTGGCCGCCCGGCCAAACTGAGCTATCGGGTGAGAAGGGCCTTGATCAGGGAGGTGACCAAAAACCTGATGGTCACTCTGACAGAGCTCCAGAGTTCCTCTGTGGAGATGGGAGAATCTTCTAGAAGGACAACCATCTCTGCAGCACTCTGCAGCACAGTCAGGCCTTTATGGTAGAGTGGCCAGACGGAAGCAACTCCTCAGTAAAAGGCACGTGACAGACCACTTGGAGTTTGCCAAGAGGCACCTAAATAACTCTGACCATGAAAAACAAGATTCTCTGATCTGATGAAAGCAAGATTGAACTCTTTGACCTGAATGCCAAGCGCCACGTCTGGATGAAACCTATCCCTACTGTGAAGCATCATGGTGGCAGCATCATACTGTGGGAATGTTTTTCAGCGGCAGGGACTGGGAGACTGGTCAAGATCGAGGGAAAGATGAACAGAGCAAAGTACAAAGATCCTTGATGAAAACCTGCTCCAGTGCCCTTAGAACCTCAGACTGGGGTGACAGTTCACCTTCCAAAAGGACAACAACCCTAAGCACACAGCTAAGACAACGCAGGACTTGAAACCGATCGAACATCTCTGGAGAGATCTGAAAATAGCTGTGCAGCGATTCTCCCCATCCAACCTGACAGCGCTTGAGAGGATCTGCAGAGAAGAATGGGAGAAACTCCCCAAATACAGGTGTGCCAAGCTTGTAGCGTCATACCCAAGAAGACTCGAGGCTGTAACAAAGTACTGAGTAAAGGCTCTAACTAATTATGTAAATGTGATATTTCATTTTTTCATTTTTAATACAGTTCCCCAAAATTTCCAAAACCGTTTTTTTGCTTTGTCATTATGGGGTATTGTGCATAGATTGATGAGGGAAAAAAATATTTAATCAATTTTAGAATTAGGCTGTAACGTAACAAAATGTGGAAAAAGTAAAGGGGTCTGAATATTTTCCGAATGTATGTATGTATGAATATGTGTGTGTGTATATGAGTGTAGGTGTCTGTACGCAGTATTTCAGTCCTTCTCAGGCCCGTCTCGCACATACATCTCTCAGACACAGATCTCTATAGGTGTAGCCACCAGCATGCGTCCTGGGGGCTGGTTGTTGTTGCTGATGCTGTCTCTGGGCATGCGTTCATAGCTGTTAGTAGAGGATACTGAGCTGGTGGTGGAAACAGAAACAAAATGGTGTCCACCACCTGATTCCATCATCCCTGCCTTCGTCCCCCCAGTCCCCCTCTCCACAGACACAGGAGAGAGAGGAGACAGAGTCTGCTGTTTCATCCTCTCCACCAGCATGTCTTCATCGTCCTCCCCAGATGAGGACGACGTACTGCTACCTTCCCCCTCCACCCTCACCCCTCCTCCTCTCTCCCTCTCTCTCTCTCCACCCCCTCCTCCGTTCCCGTTGCTGTCTCCATCCAGCATCCAGCTGTGGCTAAAGTAGCCAAACACCTCTTTGACAGAGCAGCGTCGGTCCTGCTCCACAGAGAGGAGCCTGCGGAACATGCGGAGGGCCTGCTCTGTGAAGCGGCGCCACTGCGAGGGCACGGTGCCCGTGCGGCGCCTCTGCCAGCGTGTGAACTCCTGGTAGAAGGAGTCGGAGGGCAGGGCCTTCTCCCAGGGGAAGTTACCGGTCAGCATGCAAAAAAGAAGGACGCCAAAGGCCCACACATCCGTGCTGTAGTCCACGCAGAAACCCTGGTGGCGAGACGCGTCGCACAGCTCCGGAGCCGTGTACGGAATGGTACCGCTCACCTAGGAAGAGAGGAAGAAATAGTTTTTGTTTATTGATGAGGAAGATTTCATTCTTTATTTAAGTTGGCTCCCATGACGCCTGGTCTCTTTTATGACATAGTTGGTGGTTTCTGCATCTCAAATGACACCCTATTACCCATACAGTTCGCTACTTTTGTCTTTTTAATTAAAGTTGCATGTGATTTGACCCACTCACACGTTTGACCGGCGAGCCAGCGCGGCGTGTCATGCCGAAGTCGGACAATTTGACCTTGCGGCACTCGCGGTCGAAGATGAGGATGTTCTCAGGCTTGATGTCTCGGTGCACCAACTTCTTACAGTGAAGGTAGTCCAGGGCGATGGCAACCTGGTGCACACAGCGCTTAGCAACTGTCTCCGTGAGACCAACCTGGATGGAGAGGGGAGGAGGTTAGAAAACAATATAAACCTCAAAGATGTTTGTAATGACAACCGCTATAAACATGTTATGAAGCACTGGAACCTTGAACCTTACGGGCAATCTGACAAAAGCTATTATAAACTGTCATTGAACATTATTAAGATTCATGTTTACAACAAAGCCGACATAGCCATTATAACAGAACATCCCAAATATGTGTAACAGTATAGCTTCCGTCCCTCTCCTCGCCCCAACCTGGGCTTGAACCAGGGACCCTCTGCACACATCAACAACTGACACCCACGAAGCATCGTTACCCATCGCGCCACAAAAGCCACGGCCCTTGCAGAGCAAGGGGAACAACTACTTCAGGTCTCAGAGCGAGTGACGTCACCTGATTGAAACGCTATTAGCGCGCACCACCGCTAACTAGCAAGCCATTTCACATCGGTTACATATGCATCCCTGTATTTCTGTCTCTGTGTACCTGTGGAGGGATGATGTCGAAGAGATCCCCGGACAGGGCATACTCCTGGGCAAACACGTAGTAGTCGTCAGTCTCGAAGGCAATCCCAAACATGTTAATGATGAAGGGACAGGGCGAGAGGTAGAGAGAGATGCTGTACTCCCTCAGGAACGACTTCAGCTTGGTCGTCTTCTTCCTCAGGAACTTCAGGGCCATCTTGGTACCTGAGGGGATAACAACATGTGAGAGATGAATGATTGTAATAGTTGATCATGCTACATGTAATCCTGGATATTTATGAACTGTAGATTAATGGACAAGTGAATGATCCTGTTAAATGTGTGTATCCTCAAGATCAAATCTAGTGTGTGTGTGTGTGTGTGTGTGTGTGTGTGTGTGTGTGTGTGTGTGTGTGTGTGTGTGTGTGTGTGTGTGTGTGTCCTCCTCACCTCTGATCTTGTGTATGACCAGGTCTACCTTGCCGTAGGTGCCCTTGCCCAGCTCCCTGATGACATCATAGTACTTGTTGATCTCTAGCATCTCCAGGTTCTGGGCTGCGATCAGCTGCAGTTCCTCCAGAATGTCCATGTTGCCACGGGAACCCAGCGGAGAAGAACTCATACTGGGGACCAGGTCAGGGGGTGGACTGGGGGATAGGGTTTTAAGGGACGGACAGGAACAGGTGACGGGTTTAGGGGACTGACACACGGGCAGGACTGGAGAGGTGGCTAACGGCTTGTATCACTGAAGAGGAGAGAGAAATAGAAACAGGAAGACATTTTGTTAGTGGAAAATACATCAAACATGCAAAGACATTATTAACAGCTTATACAAAAAAAAATGACATTTTGTTTTTGTTTCTTTTGTATGTCCAATAAACAAATATCGAACAAGATATAGAAAACGTGCTGATGCACATACACACACACACCAGCCTAACTCCATCCTACTGCAGTGTGATTATTCTCTCAGAATAACTTATTTTCTGAACACAGTGTTTACCATCCAGACGCAGAACACTCTGACCTATTCCTCAGACTATAGATTCACACACACACACACACACACACACACACACACACACACACCTGAATGACACTAAACAAGTTGGCTCTGTTTATGGAAACTTCAGGCTTTATGTTTAATTCCTCTGGTTAACATAAAACACTATGGAACATACCCTCCCTTTATTTGGACAATGAAGCTAAAATGTTTCATTCGGCTCTATACTCCAATATGACGGTGCCATAAGTATTTGGACTGTCACAATACTGTCATCTCTCGGACATAAGCTCAATTACTGTCAGTGTTGAATCAGAATCACTACGTCTCTCTCACACACACACCATCTCTTTAAGCCTGGAGGACGGTTTATCAAACAGTACTCTTAACTCAACTTGTCCTAGCACTGCATTGGCGGCTAGGACAAATGTTTACAGGTACACGTGTGAGTGTCAGTGTGTGTGCATGTATGTGTGTGTCTATGTGTGAGTCAGTATCTCTGCCCTGCTGTACTTTTATAGAAGCAGCAGCACAAGCGTAAGCCTCATAGTTGGATGAGTCATCAGCTCAGAGACAATGTCACCCATTTGATGTCCACACTAAAAGCATGACAAGGATGCCAGGATCCACCCATTTAAATATTCTGGGACAATTACACTACTAAAACCACCTAGTGGGCAGATGTGACGCCACCTGTACTGGGTTGGACAAAGAGGAAAGGATGCTCCAAAAAGTTTTTGGACACTGTAAAGTCCATGGAGAATAAGAGCACCTCCTCCCAGCTGCCCACTGCACTGAGGCTCGGAAACACTGTCACCACCGATAAATCTACAATAATCGAGAATTTCAATAAGCATTTTTCTACGGCTGGCCATGCTTTCCACCTGGCTACCCCGGTCAACAGCTCTGCACCCCCCACAGCAACTTGCCCAAGCCTCCCCATTTCTCCATCACCCAAATCCAGATAGCTGATGTTCTGAAAGAGCTGCAAAATCTGGACCCCTAAAATCAGCTGGGCTAGACAATCTGGACCCTCTCTTTCTAAAACTATCCGCCGCCATTGTTGCAACCCCTATTACCAGCCTGTTCAACCTCTCTTTCGTATCGTCCGAGATCCCTAAAGATTGGAAAGTTGCCGCGGTCATCCCCCTCTTCAAAGGGGGACACTCTAGACCCACACTGTTACAGACCTATATCTATCCTACCCTTCGAAAGCCAAGTTAAACAGATCACCGACCATTTCGAATCCCACAGTACCTTCTCCGCTATGCAGTCTGGTTTCCGAGCTGGTCATGGGTGCACCTCAGCCACACTCAAGGTCCTAAACAATATCATAACCGCCATCGACAAAAGACAATACTGTGCAGCCGTATTCATCGACCTGGCCAAGGCTTTCGACTCTGTCAATCACCACATTCTTATCGGCACACTCAACAGCCTTGGTTCATCAAATGACTGCCTCGCCTGGTTCACCAACTACTTCACAGACAGAGTTCAGGGTGTCAAATCGGAGGGCCTGTTGTCCGGACCTCTGGCGGTCTCTATGGGGGTGCCACAGGATTCAATTCTCAGGCCGACTCTTTTCTCTGTATACATGAATGATGTCGCTCTTGTGGCTGGTTATTTTCTGATCCACCTCTACGCAGACAACACCATTCTGTATACTTCTGACCCTTCTTTGGACACTGTGTTAACTAACCTCCAGACAAGCTTCAATGCCATACAACTCTCCATCCGTGTGCTCCAACTGCTCTTAAATGCAAGTAAAACTAAATGCATGCTCTTCAACCGATTGCTTCCCGCACCTGCCCGCCCGCCTAGCATCACTACTCTGGACGGTTCTGACTTAGAATATGTGGACAACTACAAATACCTAGGTGTCTGGTAAACTCTCCTTCCAGACTCATATTAAGCATCTCCAATCCAAAATTAAATCTAGAATTGGCTTCCTATTTTGCAACAAAGCATCCTTCACTCATGCTGCCAAACATACCCTCATAAAACTGACTATCCTACCGAACCTTGACTTTGGCGATGTCATTTACAAAATAGCCTCCAACACTCTACTCAGCAAATTGGATGCAGTCTATCACAGTGCCATCCGTTTTGTCACCAAAGTCCCATATACTACCCACCACTGCGACCTGTATGCTCTCGTTGGCTGGCCCTCGCTTCATATTTGTTGCCAAACCCAATCAAGTCTTTGCTAGGTAAAGCCCCGCCTTATCTCAGCTCACTGGTCACCATAGCAGCACCCACCCATAGCACGCGCTCCAGCAGGTATATTTCACTGGTCACCCCCAAAGCCAATTTCTCTTTGGCCGCCTTTCCTTCCAGTTCTCTGCTGCCAACGATTGGAACGAATTGCAAAAATCCCTGAAGCTCGAGACTCATGTCTCCCTCACTAACTTTAAGCATCAGCTATCAGAGCAGCTTACCGATCACTGCACCTGTACACAGCCCATCTGTAAAAAGCCCACCCAACTACCTCATCCCCATGTTATGTATTTTATTTATATATTTTTTTGCTCCTTTGCACCCCAGTATCTCTACTTTCATCTTGTGAACATCTATCACTCCAGTGTTTATTTGCTAAATTGTAATTATTTCACCACTTCGGCCTATTTATTGCCTTACCTCCCTAATCTTACTTCATTTCCACACACTGTATATAGACGTTTCTATTGTGTTATTGACTGTACGTTTGTTTATTCAATGTGTAACTCTGTGTTGTTGTTTGTGTCACACTGCTTTGCTTTATCTTGGCCACGTCGCAGTTGTAAATGAGAACTTGTTCTTAACTGGCCTACCTGGTTAAATAAAGGTGAATTTAATAATAATTTGAAATGTCTCGGTGCACCAACAGTGTTACATTAGCACAGAGACCAGCAAGCTCAACATTCAGTTGGACAGCAGCTCTGGCACTGGATTGGCTGGCACTTGGCAGCTCTGGCAGTGAATGGCTGAGCACCCAGGAAGTTTTGGATGAGAGGAAGTCTGCAATAGCCATCTGTCTGTCTGTGGCATCAGTAAAATGATTACTGGCGGTTTTTGTTTCTATGGCAATGGCATGTTATTAATTATTTTGTATATCCACTGCACCAAGGTGGCGGAAATTGACTTTACCCTCCCCTCCCCCCTTCTCTGTCACTCTCCCTCTCTTTTTCTAACCATCTCTCTTTCAGAGGTTAGTTAGAAGCCGACAGCACTCTGCCAATTTCCAGATTGCTGTTATGCAACAGCCAAGCTGACAGGCCTAAGTTAGCTGAGGCAAACACACCAGAATCACAATGTTATTCCTCCAATGTTATAACAACCTCAACAAAAGTACTGCTCTGCTCTGCTGCTGTTAAGCCAATAGCTCTCTTCTTAAGCCTTTCAATAGATTGTAATTTGCCTGATGCTGGACCATTATGGAAGCAGCCGTTACAAAACACATTAAATATGTTTTTTTACTGTATTGTTAAGAGACAACCTTTTTGCCGGTCCACTCGAATAAATAAAATCAATCAGAATTGAAGATGAAAGATGACCTTCCTGTATTCAAAAGAGAGCACTGGAGATAAACACACATTGTCTGTAGTGTACAACCCTTCTGGCTTGATAAACACACACAGTCTGTAGTGTACAACCCTTCTGGCTTGATAAACACACACAGTCTGTAGTGTACAACCCTTCTGGATTGATAAACACACACAGTCTGTAGTGTACAACCCTTCTGGATTGATAAACACACACAGTCTGTAGTGTACAACCCTTCTGGATTGATAAACACACACAGTCTGTAGTGTACAACCCTTCTGGATTGATAAACACACACAGTCTGTAGTGTACAACCCTTCTGGATTGATAAACACACACAGTCTGTAGTGTACCACCCTTCTGGATTGATAAACACACAGTCTGTAGTGTACCACCCTTCTGGATTGATAAACACACAGTCTGTAGTGTACCACCCTTCTGGATTGATAAACACACACAGTCTGTAGTGTACCACCCTTCTGGATTGATAAACACACACAGTCTGTAGTGTACCACCCTTCTGGATTGTTAAACACACAGTCTGTAGTGTACCACCCTTCTGGATTGATAAACACACACAGTCTGTAGTGTACCACCCTTCTGGATTGTTAAACACACAGTCTGTAGTGTACCACCCTTCAGGATTGTTAAACACACAGTCTGTAGTGTACCACCCTTCTGGATTGATAAACACACACAGTCTGTAGTGTACCACCCTTCTGGATTGTTAAACACACACAGTCTGTAGTGTACCACCCTTCTGGATGATAAACACACACAGTCTGTAGTGTACCACCCTTCTGGATTGATAAACACACACAGTCTGTAGTGTACAACCCTTCTGGATTGATAAACACACACAGTCTGTAGTGTACCACCCTTCTGGATTGATAAACACACAGTCTGTAGTGTACCACCCTTCTGGATTGATAAACACACAGTCTGTAGTGTACCACCCTTCTGGATTGATAAACACACACAGTCTGTAGTGTACCACCCTTCTGGATTGATAAACACACACAGTCTGTAGTGTACCACCCTTCTGGATTGTTAAACACACAGTCTGTAGTGTACCACCCTTCTGGATTGATAAACACACACAGTCTGTAGTGTACCACCCTTCTGGATTGATAAACACACACAGTCTGTAGTGTACCACCCTTCTGGATTGTTAAACACACAGTCTGTAGTGTACCACCCTTCTGGATTGTTAAACACACAGTCTGTAGTGTACCACCCTTCTGGATTGATAAACACACACAGTCTGTAGTGTACCACCCTTCTGGATTGTTAAACACACACAGTCTGTAGTGTACCAACCTTCTGGATGATAAACACACACAGTCTGTAGTGTACCACCCTTCTGGATTGATAAACACACACAGTCTGTAGTGTACCACCCTTCTGGATTGATAAACACACACAGTCTGTAGTGTACCACCCTTCTGGATTGATAAACACACACAGTCTGTAGTGTACCACCCTTCTGGATTGATAAACACACACAGTCTGTAGTGTACAACCCTTCTGGATTGATAAACACACACAGTCTGTAGTGTACAACCCTTCTGGATTGATAAACACACACAGTCTGTAGTGTACCACCCTTCTGGATTGATAAACACACAGTCTGTAGTGTACCACCCTTCTGGATTGATAAACACACAGTCTGTAGTGAACCACCCTTCTGGATTGATAAACACACACAGTCTGTAGTGTACCACCCTTCTGGATTGATAAAAACACACAGTCTGTAGTGTACCACCCTTCTGGATTGTTAAACACACAGTCTGTAGTGTACCACCCTTCTGGATTGATAAACACACACAGTCTGTAGTGTACCACCCTTCTGGATTGATAAACACACACAGTCTGTAGTGTACCACCCTTCTGGATTGTTAAACACACAGTCTGTAGTGTACCACCCTTCTGGATTGTTAAACACACAGTCTGTAGTGTACCACCCTTCTGGATTGATAAACACACACAGTCTGTAGTGTACCACCCTTCTGGATTGTTAAACACACACAGTCTGTAGTGTACCACCCTTCTGGATGATAACCACACACAGTCTGTAGTGTACCACCCTTCTGGATTGATAAACACACACAGTCTGTAGTGTACCACCCTTCTGGATTGATAAACACACACAGTCTGTAGTGTACCACCCTTCTGGATTGATAAACACACACAGTCTGTAGTGTACCACCCTTCTGGATTGATAAACACACACAGTCTGTAGTGTACAACCCTTCTGGATTGTTAAACACACAGTCTGTAGTGTACCACCCTTCTGGATTGTTAAACACACAGTCTGTAGTGTACCACCCTTCTGGATTGATAAACACACACAGTCTGTAGTGTACCACCCTTCTGGATTGTTAAACACACACAGTCTGTAGTGTAACACCCTTCTGGATTGTTAAACACACAGTCTGTAGTGTACCACCCTTCTGGATTGATAAACACACAGTCTGTAGTGTACCACCCTTCTGGATTGATAAACACACACAGTCTGTAGTGTACCACCCTTCTGGATTGATAAACACACACAGTCTGTAGTGTACCACCCTTCTGGATTGATAAACACACACAGTCTGTAGTGTACAACCCTTCTGGATTGTTAAACACACAGTCTGTAGTGTACCACCCTTCTGGATTGATAAACACACACAGTCTGTAGTGTACCACCCTTCTGGATTGATAAACACACACAGTCTGTAGTGTACCACCCTTCTGGATTGATAAACACACAGTCTGTAGTGTACCACCCTTCTGGATTGATAAACACACAGTCTGTAGTGTACAACCCTTCTGGATTGATAAACACACAGTCTGTAGTGTACAACCCTTCTGGATTGATAAACACACAGTCTGTAGTGTACCACCCTTCTGGATTGATAAACACACAGTCTGTAGTGTACCACCCTTCTGGATTGATAAACACACAGTCTGTAGTGTACAACCCTTCTGGATTGATAAACACACACAGTCTGTAGTGTACCACCCTTCTGGATTGATAAACACACAGTCTGTAGTGTACCACCCTTCTGGATTGATAAACACACACAGTCTGTAGTGTACAACCCTTCTGGATTGATAAACACACAGTCTGTAGTGTACAACCCTTCTGGATTGATAAACACACACAGTCTGTAGTGTACCACCCTTCTGGATTGATAAACACACAGTCTGTAGTGTACCACCCTTCTGGATTGATAAACACACACAGTCTGTAGTGTACCACCCTTCTGGATTGTTAAACACACACAGTCTGTAGTGTACCACCCTTCTGGATTGATAAACACACACAGTCTGTAGTGTACCATCCTTCTGGATTGATAAACACACAGTCTGTAGTGTGCCATCCTTCTGGATTGATAAACACACAGTCTGTAGTGTACCACCCTTCTGGATTGATAAACACACACAGTCTGTAGTGTACCACCCTTCTGGATTGATAAACACACACAGTCTGTAGTGTACCACCCTTCTGGATTGATATACACACACAGTCTGTAGTGTACAACCCTTCTGGATTGTTAAACACACAGTCTGTAGTGTACCACCCTTCTGGATTGATAAACACACACAGTCTGTAGTGTACCACCCTTCTGGATTGATAAACACACACAGTCTGTAGTGTACAACCCTTCTGGATTGTTAAACACACAGTCTGTAGTGTACCACCCTTCTGGATTGTTAAACACACAGTCTGTAGTGTACCACCCTTCTGGATTGATAAACACACACAGTCTGTAGTGTACCACCCTTCTGGATTGTTAAACACACAGTCTGTAGTGTACCACCCTTCCAGATTGATAAACACACACAGTCTGTAGTGTACCACCCTTCTGGATTGATAAACACACACAGTCTGTAGTGTACCACCCTTCTGGATTGATAAACACACACAGTCTGTAGTGTACCACCCTTCTGGATTGTTAAACACACAGTCTGTAGTGTACCACCCTTCTGGATTGATAAACACACACAGTCTGTAGTGTACCATCCTTCTGGATTGATAAACACACAGTCTGTAGTGTACCACCCTTCTGGATTGATAAACACACACAGTCTGTAGTGTACCACCCTTCTGGATTGATAAACACACACAGTCTGTAGTGTACCACCCTTCTGGATTGATAAACACACACAGTCTGTAGTGTACAACCCTTCTGGATTGTTAAACACACAGTCTGTAGTGTACCACCCTTCTGGATTGATAAACACACACAGTCTGTAGTGTACCACCCTTCTGGATTGATAAACACACACAGTCTGTAGTGTACCACCCTTCTGGATTGATAAACACACAGTCTGTAGTGTACCACCCTTCTGGATTGATAAACACACAGTCTGTAGTGTACAACCCTTCTGGATTGATAAACACACAGTCTGTAGTGTACAACCCTTCTGGATTGATAAACACACAGTCTGTAGTGTACCACCCTTCTGGATTGATAAACACACAGTCTGTAGTGTACCACCCTTCTGGATTGATAAACACACAGTCTGTAGTGTACAACCCTTCTGGATTGATAAACACACACAGTCTGTAGTGTACCACCCTTCTGGATTGATAAACACACAGTCTGTAGTGTACCACCCTTCTGGATTGATAAACACACACAGTCTGTAGTGTACAACCCTTCTGGATTGATAAACACACAGTCTGTAGTGTACAACCCTTCTGGATTGATAAACACACACAGTCTGTAGTGTACCACCCTTCTGGATTGATAAACACACAGTCTGTAGTGTACCACCCTTCTGGATTGATAAACACACACAGTCTGTAGTGTACAACCCTTCTGGATTGATAAACACACACAGTCTGTAGTGTACAACCCTTCTGGATTGATAAACACACACAGTCTGTAGTGTACAACCCTTCTGGATTGATAAACACACACAGTCTGTAGTGTACCACCCTTCTGGATTGATAAACACACAGTCTGTAGTGTACCACCCTTCTGGATTGATAAACACACAGTCTGTAGTGTACCACCCTTCTGGATTGATAAACACACACAGTCTGTAGTGTACCACCCTTCTGGATTGATAAACACACACAGTCTGTAGTGTACCACCCTTCTGGATTGGTAAACACACAGTCTGTAGTGTACCACCCTTCTGGATTGATAAACACACACAGTCTGTAGTGTACCACCCTTCTGGATTGATAAACACACACAGTCTGTAGTGTACCACCCTTCTGGATTGTTAAACACACAGTCTGTAGTGTACCACCCTTCTGGATTGATAAACACACACAGTCTGTAGTGTACCACCCTTCTGGATTGTTAAACACACACAGTCTGTAGTGTACCACCCTTCTGGATGATAAACACACACAGTCTGTAGTGTACCACCCTTCTGGATTGATAAACACACACATTCTGTAGTGTACCACCCTTCTGGATTGATAAACACACACAGTCTGTAGTGTACCACCCTTCTGGATTGATAAACACACACAGTCTGTAGTGTACAACCCTTCTGGATTGTTAAACACACAGTCTGTAGTGTACCACCCTTCTGGATTGATAAACACACACAGTCTGTAGTGTACCACCCTTCTGGATTGATAAACACACACAGTCTGTAGTGTACCACCCTTCTGGATTGTTAAACACACAGTCTGTAGTGTACCACCCTTCTGGATTGATAAACACACACAGTCTGTAGTGTACCACCCTTCTGGATTGATAAACACACACAATCTGTAGTGTACCACCCTTCTGGATTGATAAACACACACAGTCTGTAGTGTACCACCCTTCTGGATTGTTAAACACACAGTCTGTAGTGTACCACCCTTCTGGATTGATAAACACACACAGTCTGTAGTGTACCACCCTTCTGGATTGATAAACACACACAGTCTGTAGTGTACCACCCTTCTGGATTGTTAAACACACAGTCTGTAGTGTACCACCCTTCTGGATTGATAAACACACACAGTCTGTAGTGTACCATCCTTCTGGATTGATAAACACACAGTCTGTAGTGTACCACCCTTCTGGATTGATAAACACACACAGTCTGTAGTGTACCACCCTTCTGGATTGATAAACACACACAGTCTGTAGTGTACCACCCTTCTGGTTTGATAAACACACACAGTCTGTAGTGTACAACCCTTCTGGATTGTTAAACACACAGTCTGTAGTGTACCACCCTTCTGGATTGATAAACACACACAGTCTGTAGTGTACCACCCTTCTGGATTGATAAACACACACAGTCTGTAGTGTACCACCCTTCTGGATTGATAAACACACAGTCTGTAGTGTACCACCCTTCTGGATTGATAAACACACAGTCTGTAGTGTACAACCCTTCTGGATTGATAAACACACAGTCTGTAGTGTACAACCCTTCTGGATTGATAAACACACAGTCTGTAGTGTACCACCCTTCTGGATTGATAAACACACAGTCTGTAGTGTACCACCCTTCTGGATTGATAAACACACAGTCTGTAGTGTACAACCCTTCTGGATTGATAAACACACACAGTCTGTAGTGTACCACCCTTCTGGATTGATAAACACACAGTCTGTAGTGTACCACCCTTCTGGATTGATAAACACACACAGTCTGTAGTGTACAACCCTTCTGGATTGATAAACACACAGTCTGTAGTGTACAACCCTTCTGGATTGATAAACACACACAGTCTGTAGTGTACCACCCTTCTGGATTGATAAACACACAGTCTGTAGTGTACCACCCTTCTGGATTGATAAACACACACAGTCTGTAGTGTACAACCCTTCTGGATTGATAAACACACACAGTCTGTAGTGTACAACCCTTCTGGATTGATAAACACACACAGTCTGTAGTGTACAACCCTTCTGGATTGATAAACACACACAGTCTGTAGTGTACCACCCTTCTGGATTGATAAACACACAGTCTGTAGTGTACCACCCTTCTGGATTGATAAACACACAGTCTGTAGTGTACCACCCTTCTGGATTGATAAACACACACAGTCTGTAGTGTACCACCCTTCTGGATTGATAAACACACACAGTCTGTAGTGTACCACCCTTCTGGATTGGTAAACACACAGTCTGTAGTGTACCACCCTTCTGGATTGATAAACACACACAGTCTGTAGTGTACCACCCTTCTGGATTGATAAACACACACAGTCTGTAGTGTACCACCCTTCTGGATTGTTAAACACACAGTCTGTAGTGTACCACCCTTCTGGATTGTTAAACACACAGTCTGTAGTGTACCACCCTTCTGGATTGATAAACACACACAGTCTGTAGTGTACCACCCTTCTGGATTGTTAAACACACACAGTCTGTAGTGTACCACCCTTCTGGATGATAAACACACACAGTCTGTAGTGTACCACCCTTCTGGATTGATAAACACACACATTCTGTAGTGTACCACCCTTCTGGATTGATAAACACACACAGTCTGTAGTGTACCACCCTTCTGGATTGATAAACACACACAGTCTGTAGTGTACAACCCTTCTGGATTGTTAAACACACAGTCTGTAGTGTACCACCCTTCTGGATTGATAAACACACACAGTCTGTAGTGTACCACCCTTCTGGATTGATAAACACACACAGTCTGTAGTGTACCACCCTTCTGGATTGTTAAACACACAGTCTGTAGTGTACCACCCTTCTGGATTGATAAACACACACAGTCTGTAGTGTACCACCCTTCTGGATTGATAAACACACACAATCTGTAGTGTACCACCCTTCTGGATTGATAAACACACACAGTCTGTAGTGTACCACCCTTCTGGATTGTTAAACACACAGTCTGTAGTGTACCACCCTTCTGGATTGATAAACACACACAGTCTGTAGTGTACCACCCTTCTGGATTGATAAACACACACAGTCTGTAGTGTACCACCCTTCTGGATTGTTAAACACACAGTCTGTAGTGTACCACCCTTCTGGATTGATAAACACACACAGTCTGTAGTGTACCATCCTTCTGGATTGATAAACACACCGTCTGTAGTGTACCACCCTTCTGGGTTGATAAACACACACAGTCTGTAGTGTACCACCCTTCTGGATTGATAAACACACACAGTCTGTAGTGTACCACCCTTCTGGATTGATAAACACACACAGTCTGTAGTGTACCATCCTTCTGGCTTGATAAACACACAGTCTGTAGTGTACCACCCTTCTGGGTTGATAAACACACACAGTCTGTAGTGTACCACCCTTCTGGATTGATAAACACACAGTCTGTAGTGTACCACCCTTCTGGATTGATAAACACACACAGTCTGTAGTGTACCACCCTTCTGGTTTGATAAACACACACAGTCTGTAGTGTACAACCCTTCTGGATTGTTAAACACACAGTCTGTAGTGTACCACCCTTCTGGATTGATAAACACACACAGTCTGTAGTGTACCACCCTTCTGGATTGATAAACACACACAGTCTGTAGTGTACCACCCTTCTGGATTGATAAACACACAGTCTGTAGTGTACCACCCTTCTGGATTGTTAAACACACACAGTCTGTAGTGTACAACCCTTCTGGATTGATAAACACACAGTCTGTAGTGTACAACCCTTCTGGATTGATAAACACACAGTCTGTAGTGTACCACCCTTCTGGATTGATAAACACACAGTCTGTAGTGTACCACCCTTCTGGATTGATAAACACACAGTCTGTAGTGTACAACCCTTCTGGATTGATAAACACACACAGTCTGTAGTGTACCACCCTTCTGGTTTGATAAACACACAGTCTGTAGTGTACCACCCTTCTGGATTGATAAACACACACAGTCTGTAGTGTACCACCCTTCTGGATTGATAAACACACAGTCTGTATTGTACCACCCTTCTGGATTGATAAACACACAGTCTGTAGTGTACCACCCTTCTGGATTGATAAACACACACAGTCTGTAGTGTACAACCCTTCTGGATTGATAAACACACACAGTCTGTAGTGTACAACCCTTCTGGATTGATAAACACACAGTCTGTAGTGTAACACCCTTCTGGATTGATAAACACACACAGTCTGTAGTGTACCACCCTTCTGGATTGATAAACACACACAGTCTGTAGTGTACCACCCTTCTGGATTGATAAACACACACAGTCTGTAGTGTACCACCCTTCTGGATTGATAAACACAGTCTGTAGTGTACCACCCTTCTGGATTGATAAACACACAGTCTGTAGTGTACAACCCTTCTGGATTGATAAACACACAGTCTGTAGTGTACCACCCTTCTGGATTGATAAACACACAGTCTGTAGTGTACCACCCTTCTGGATTGTTTGGTGGAACCACACTGATTATTTTCTACAGCATGTAATCTAACAACAAAATATATTAGCATTATTTGCATCTCTCTCTCTCTCTCTAATCACCTGATCCTTTCCTTTCCTTATGAGGTTGGCAGCTTTTCAGTAACACACACAGCTGGAACCGAGAGAAAGAGCGAGAGAGAGGGAGAAAGAGAACGCACATAATGGTTTCCACCTCCTGCTTTGACCACAGGGGTGTGAAGAGCTTCAGGTACAACAGGTACTGTACCACGCTAGCTCATTTCACACACACACACACACGCACACACACACACACACACACACACACACACACACACACACACACACACACACACACACACACATTGAAGAACCACATAGCTCTATGTCAAACCCTAGTCTAGTCTGACAGGGCAAATTCACCCCAGTCCTAAAGCAGGGTCTCATTCAGGAGGACATAACATTACCCAACATTTAAATGCCTTCTATAGAACACACATACTTCCCTGTCCAACACGTCCAAGAACTCCTTAGCAACAGCAGCCAAGCAGTGATTGTTTCAACCAGCTCTAGTTAGATACAGACAGAGGAACACACTGTATTTGACTTTCACTGGACCATGTTGAGCTGCTGCTGGTGTTGAATTCTAAAGTAAAGGCGAGCTGTGCTCGTGTCAACGGGGCTTCTGTCTGACTGATACTGTGTGTCATCATAAGCCCCTTCTGATCAGCTGGGCTAGGCCTAGCTCTGCATGCGGGCCACACACATGCACAGACACGCGCATGCACACACAGGCAGATGCCTAGTTAAATAAAGGTTACACACAGATCAGGGTTTCCGTGCCGGCTTTTGCCCCCCCCCCCCCCCCCCAAAAAAAGTTGATAAATAAAACTATTGCTGGCCAAAATTATCGGGAGAAAAAAAATCCCATTGCAAAATAATGCTTTTTATTCATTGATGGAAATACCAGTCAATGGAAATACATTCGACCGTTATGCTTACCGTCTATAGGTTCATTTGCATAATTTCGTGTAATTAAATTGGCGTGTGTGTATATTCGTTAGTCCTCATGTAGCCCATTTTATTTATCACATGCGCTATTTTGAGCGGGATTTCTCCTGATGCTCCTCGGCTGGTTGCTGCTGGAGTAAAACATGTTATTTTATAGGCCCATTCATTTCGCAACAATTCTAAATGCAATTGTGTGTTAAAAACAGCTACTATTTGTAGTTCTCAACTGGTAGGCCAAATTGCAGCGTGCCTCCCATTCACCATAGGCTACAAGCGCAGGCAACAGGGCAGTATTCCAACACTTTACAATGTGACCTGGAGGCAGAATGCATTTTGAAAACATACTTAATTGTTTGAAACCGAAATGTTTTACTTCATATTATGAGGCATGTGTTACCTTGCTTCAAGGTAGCGTACAGTCAAAATCCGACCATGGAAACATGGAGGTAATTATTTTATATACTTTATAGGCGGCAGGTGCAGTTCAAGTTTGGGGAAGCTTACGATGTATCCTACTACCTACCATTTCTACCGATCTGCGTGCCAGTTCTAATTTTCATATGCACATTTTCGTGGAAGTTTCATTTCAATAATAACGTTTGAGTTTCTCAAAATCATAGTCACTTGTAAAATGATAAAATCTAAAATATGTAATTAAATGAACGCCAGAGGACCAGCCACTGCCATACGGACACAATCACATTGATCCACTGGCGGCTTAATAGATTAAGTCAATGCAGCAGTAGGCCTATAACTTCCATTGTCAACTAAGTAAAAATTGCCTACATAAAGCCGACAAAATTAAAACAGTAGGAAATATGATTAAAATGCAGTTTATTTCAATCGCATTCATTTCTCTACTCAGCCTGTCTGCTGTAATGGGGAATTGATCAAAATAAACTATCGTAGTGCAAACAATTCACACAAATGAACAATGAATGCACAAGAATTGGCGGAAGGCAGCTGAGCCATTCTGGAGAGAGACTCGCCTATATCTTCACAACTCACCCCTCCCCTTCTTCTTGTCTCAACATTTTAAATTACACTCAAAAAACATTATCTTCACACATATTTTAGATGCTTTTCACGGGCACCTGCAACTCAATAATCAGCTAGGCCTATTGCCACTCTCACTGACCAAATTGCGGTCTCCCTATGTACTGTAAATAGGCAGTGGCCTGTGAATTTATGATTTGAAACAATCCACAGCTATTTTCTAAAATAAGCAAATGATCCTCGATTCCTCTGCGGCTAAGTCATGCTTTCTGGTGAGGTATTTTGAATGATTTAATAATGGTTAAATAATATAATTTTGGAACATTTATTTCAATTTACTTCCCTATAGGACCCACCACTACGCCATTTCTCTCCTGTTCTATTGGTTTTCATATCAACTTTCTTCCGTTGCCCAGAAGCCAAAGGCACAATCCTGGTCATATTAGCAATCCATCCTAGTTGTTGCATCATTAGATTCCCCCCTTTCTAAATTCCTAATGGATATTTTAATCTCTGTCACAGGTGGGATGTTTAGAATGTTTTTTTTCCTACTAATTGCATTTTGGCAAATGTTAATTATTATTCACAATGACGGCCTACCCCCAGGCCAAACCCTAACCCAAACGATGCCAATTGTGCACCACTCTACGGGACTCCCAATCACGTCCGGTTGTGATACAGCCTGGAATCGAACCAGGGTCTGTAGTGATGCCGTATACACACTATATACATTTTACAGACACAATCTATTTTACAATAGTTATATTTTGTTTGTTTTTAGTCCTGGCCTTCCTATATTTCTGATGTATATCCAGTTTGATGTAAATGTGATTTCTGTTATTCTGAGCACCATGGGTTGACGCTCTAATTGGTTTATGCACCCAATGCATATGGGTCCAGTACATTTTTCCAATGGCCGGTAAATTCAAATCTTTATCAAATAGCTCAGCTCAGTATTTGTATGATTTATTTTATACAGTCTTTTTAGCTCAATAACCCAATAATTTTGGACTCCACTGTAGGTCTGCGTAAAGGACATTCTGTCAGGCATAATCATTTCTATTGGGACAGCCTTCTCAGGAGCTGCATCATGTTGAGCTCTGCATGGTGCAGCTGTAGCCTGGGCCTACGACTCTGTCCTCACACTGCCCTTCCCCTCTGGCCCTGACTTGGAGGTCAGATCTGATCGGTTCTCTTTCAATTATTCATTTTGATATCTCATGTGGGGATTCGCTAGGATCACCTACTCTCGGATCTCTTCTGCACAAAGAGTATTACTCTCTCGCGCTCCTCAGATCGACTGGATCCATGTTTTCCTGATTAACTATTCACAAGTGAACCGTGAAGGATATCGCTGCCGAGCGTAGGTCTTCAGACCCTGTTGAGAGGTTCAGTACTAACTGGAATGTTTTTGTTTAATGTAGAAATTCCTTTCCTACTTCTGAGTCTCCATTGGTAACTAGCTTCACAGCTAGCTATTGAGACTCGGTTAGCCCACGCTGCAAGCTAACCTCACTAGCATACCCTACCTAGAACATGGTAGCAATTCTATCTACCTTCTCTTGTCTGGTTTAATCTACGTTCGCCCATTGTGTTAACTAGTCTGACCGTCTCAGCCTCACGGCTCCTTCGGTTGCGGAAGCACACTATCTAAAGGCTAACTCTGCCCCCAAGCGGGTTCCTTCAGCCAGCACTAAGCTAGCCACGTGCCTTCACCACGAGGTAGCTGCTAGCTAGCTAAAGCCCCAACGCCCCCAAGCGTGTATAGCGTTCTACTGTGCTCATTATTGCTATCTGTTAGCCGCAAGGCTTCTAACTAGCTATCTTATTACGCCGTTTATACAAGCTACTATTTGTTAGCCACAACGAGCAAGGTTTCTAACTAACTAGCCTACACCATCTACACATTGTTCTTACAGCAGGCATTGCTCTATCCCCCTATCAAGCCTTGTTCCTCACAATGGCCAATGCTATCCCATCCCAGGATGAGCCTAGCCAAGCACTCAGACACCCATGTTCTTGTACTTGCGGTTTCATCATTGCAGGGAAAGATTCCCACCCTCAATGCATCAATTGCTTGGGTAAGGAACATGGCCAAGAGGCACTTGAGGACCGTGAATCCTGTAAGAACTGCTAAATGTTGACAAGGGCAGGTCTGAAAAGGAGGCTTAAACGTGCTTCTATCTGGGAAGTTCCCTCGCCACTGAGCCAAAAGCAACAGCTGAGGCTCAGCTCCCTACAACCGTGCCTAGTTGAGGGTGAGGCCATGGATAGCCTCGGCTCCCTCACCTCACTGTCTGATGACATACTGTCAGGTGAAGGTGAGTTAGGGGATGACAAGAATGACGATGGGATTAATCTCTTCACTTCATAATCGTCGCCAAACACATTGGCTCCAGGTCATCTACAAGACCCTGCTAGGTAAAGTCCCCCCTTATCTCCGCTCACTGGTCACCATAGCAGCACCCACCTGTGGCACGCGCTCCAGCAGGTATATCTCTCTGGTCACCCCTAAAGCCAACTCCTCCTTTGGTCGTCTCTCCTTCCAGTTCTCTGCTGCCAATCGACTGGAACGAACTACAAAAATCTCTGAAATTGGAAACACTTATCTCCCTCACTAGCTTTAAGCACCAGCTGTCAGAGCAGCTCACAGATCACTGCACCTGTACATAGCCCATCTATAATTTAGCCCAAACTACTACCTCTTCCCCTACTGTATTTATTTATTTTATTTATTTTGCTCATTTGCACCATATTATTTATATTTGAACTTTGAACTTTCTTCAAACTACAAATCTACCATTCCAGTGTTTTTCTTGCTATACTTTATTTACTTTGCCACCATGGCATTTTTTTGCTTTTACCTCCCTTATCTCACATCATTTGCTCACATTGTATATAGTCTTATTTTTTTTTCTACTGTATTATTGACTGTATGTTGTTTACTCCATGTGTAACTCTGTGTTGTTGTATGTTGTCGAACTGCTTTGCTTTATCTTGGCCAGGTCGCAATTGTAAATGAGAACTTGTTCTCAACTTGCCTACCTGGTTAAATAAAGGTGAAGAAAAAAATAAAAAATAATAATAATAATCTCAAGGAAATCCTCAAGAAAACTCAAAAGGTGGGGGCTGACGACCCCGTTCTACCGCCCTTTTAGTTCCGCAGGCCTGGTGGCCCAGAGAGCAGTGGAGCTGCTTCTGGTCAGCCATTACAATCCTGCTTGAGTCACCGGCGCCGACAGAGATGGCCGCCTCGCTTCGCGTTCCTAGGAAACTATGCAGTATTTTTGTTTTTTTATGTGTTATTTCTTACATTGTTACCCCAGGTAATCTTAGGTTTTATTACATACAGTCGGGAGGAACTATTGGATATAAGAGCAACGTCAACTCACCAACATTACGACCAGGAATACGACTTTCCCGAAGCAGATCCTCTGTTTTGCCCGCCACCCAGGACAATAGACCGGGTCCCAGCCAGCGACCCAAAACAACGACGCCGTAGAATGGGCAGATGGCGCGGTCTTCTGGTCAGGCTCCGTAGACGGGCACATCGCGCACCGCTCCCGAGCATACTACTCGCCAATGTCCAGTCTCTTGACAACAAGGTAGACACAATCCGAGCAAGGGTTGCATTCCAGAGAGACATCAGAGACTGTAACGTTCTTTGTTTCACGGAAACATAGTCACTTGTGACATGCTATCGGAGTCGGTACAGCCAGCTGGTTTCTTCACGGATCGCGCCGACAGAAACAAACATCTTTCTGGTAAGAAGAAGGGCGGGGGTGTATGCCTTATGATTAACGAGACGTGGTGTGATCATAACAACCTACGGGAACTCTAGTTCTTCTGTTCACCTGACTTAGAATTCCTCACAATCAAATGCCGGCCGCATTATCTACCTAGAGAATTCTCTTCGATCATAATCACAGTCGTGAATATTCCCCCCCAAGCAGACACATCGACGGCCCTGAAAGAACTTCATTTGACTCTATGTAAACTGGAAACCACATATCCTGAGGCTGCATTTATTGTAGCTGGGGATTTTAACAAGGCTAATCTGAAAACATGGCTCCCTAAATTCTATCAGCATATCGATTGCGCAACCAGGGCTGGCAAAACCCTAGATCATTGTTATTCTAACTTCCGCGACGCATATAAGGCCCTCCCCCGCCCTCCTTTCGGAAAAGCTGACCACGACTCCATTTTGTTGCTCCCAGCTTATAGACAGAAACTAAAACAGGAAGCTCCCGCGCTCAGGTCTGTCCAACGCTGGTCCGACCAATCGGATTCCACGCTTCAAGATTGCTTCGATCACGTGGACTGGGATATGTTCCGCACTGCGTCGAACAACAACATTGATGAATACGCTGATTTGGTGAGCGGGTTTATTAGCAAGTGCATCGGCGATGTCGTACCCACAGCGTCTATTAAAACATTCCCAAACCAGAAACCGTGGATTGATGGCATTCGCGCAAAACTGAAAACGCGAACCACTGCTTTTAATCAGAGCAAGGTGACCGGAAACATGACCGAATACAAACAGTGTAGCT